>NW_027266274.1:11580000-12187500 GCF_022045235.1 Haliotis cracherodii
AAACGATCACGATCTTCGCGAAACTTCAGGATCCTCCGAAGCGACACACAGACATGTCAATGCAGAGCTAGGCTGTTTATTTAAAACATATGAGAATAATATAAAACTCAATCAAAAGCACACATGATACTTAAAGATAAGATATCGGTAGAATTTAAATTTAGAACTGTCTGTAAATACATAAAATAGTTTTACATCCAATATATTGGTATTTTTACATACGAAACGTGAATTGCATCGTATGTGGCCGGTGTCAGTTAATTGTGATTCCTATGAAAAAAACTCAATGATTTTTACCAGGAATTATTATATACCTCCCATCGTTAATTATTTTGATAAAACAAGGCATAAATACATAACACACATGTTTATTCCGAGCATCTATTCAAAGTTATATGATTGTTTTGTATGATAGAAAACAAGTTTCGTTGTTTGTTTTGGTTGGTAATTTTATAGACACCTGTGCTGAGCGACAGTCAGCAGTTAGACGCATGTTTTGGGGTCCGCCTATCTTCGTCTTGGGAATAGTGGAACCTGTTTGTAAGTTAACAACTCATATGCAGAAAAGTTGATAATTTTTTATGATATTTACGCTTGACACTTGCTGGATATTTTTTTCAGATTATAAATATGTTTTGGATGACTTTGACCGTAGTTATCTCAGGTAGCTGTCATGTATCATTTGCAACGTGCGTTGATAACCTATAGGCCTATTGACCGTTGTATTGTAATTTTGTCACGTCTGTCTAGAATATACGGTGTATGTATATTAAATGACATTTATTCAGTATGTTGTACTATATAGCAGATCTCGCACTATCTCGATCAATAGCTTTGCGATGAGTCAGTGTAACAGGTTGTTAATAACTTTGACATATTTAATGGTAGATCTACATATGTGCTAATTCATGCTTCCTCTACGGAACGATTGTTGTTATAATTCATATTTTATATAGGCCTACCTTTTCATTGAACACAAAAGGAAGTACCTTTTGTTAGAATTCCCGAAATTTTACATATTCCAACAATCTCCATGCTGTTACAATTGATTTTTGACACGACCTATTGGCATGTTTCAACTGTGTCATCATGTACCTGCATGTATTGATAATGAATACCCAAAGGACAAACACATTAGCAGGACTTCAAAGTCAACCCTTAAAGGATGGTATTCTTCAAATATAGAATGTATCATTGTATGAAGTATCCCTATGAGACATGTTTTTGAGACACCTCTTTTCAAGCCCCTAAAATATACGTAACCACACACTTAAAGGGGCACTGCTCTCTGACAATTCACCAGGACTGGTTGTTGCCTTTGTTATTGTTGTTTTCCTGCGTATACACTGATAATATCCCAGAAATCTTTATTCGTTCGTGACCTGTGCTGCGCCAAACGTAAGTGCATTTGTCTATTTTATTGATAGTATAAGGGCGAATTGTCACATTGATCATCAAAATAAAATATAGTTTTGTCTTGAAAATAATAGTCAGATATAGGTACAGTATCTTTGGGGGTAGCATCAGTAATGGTGACAAAGATTTAATGAGTCACATGCTTGGTATAGCGCGTTTGTCATTTTCCCTATTTTGACTTGTAACACAAATTAGACAGTTCGCCTGAGCATTGCTTATCTTATTGTGTGTTTATGTTACAGTCAGTGTGTAAAACAGCTAATAATTTCAATTTTTTAAATGTCCAAATTTTCAGTTATTTTACAAATTGACTGAAAAATCTGTCCATTTAGTTTTTTGTGATAACGAATTCCAAACATTGTGATTTTTACTGTCATCACCTAGTAAAATTGACGGGATTAAAAGAAAATGAAAGTCAATGTACATTTCTATGTTTTTTTCGCTTCTATGTCTGTGGCATAATTTGTCAGCTGTGATGTTTTCAGCCCTTTTGAACTTTTGAACAAAGAGACTTCTAGATGTCACATGCCTTTGTAACAATCAAACTATTTAAAATATATATAGCATTTCAGGATATTAAGTCTCGTGTTCGTTTCTCTACTGATGATGGAAGTTTGTTTCAGGTGTTTTGCATAGGTGTCAAGTCTCATTGATCAGTTGAGATAGCACACGTGACGACTATTTTCATGATATTCATGTTTCTTTAACGATCGTATCCATTGATCATCTATTGGCTGCTGTTTGTAAACTTCCTGTCATGTGACTGATCATGTGGTGCATCTTAGATTCTATTTTTAACTTGACGGTAATGGAGGGGCTTGTAATCTCGTGATGGTAACAAAGTTTTGCCTGATTGCCTCGTCTCGCATGGTGAGACATTATCACAATTGAATTGACAAAATATGGTCATTTGACCATCCCAGGGTAAACAGAAATAAATGTAAGTTGTATTTAAATAAAATGCAAAAAATTAATCACCATAACCAAATTTACTTTGAGTCGCTTGTATGAAAAACATTATAAAAATAGTATGACAAAAAACATAGTAGTGCACATGCTTTGCAAATCCTGCATTCAACCGAAATCTGAACGACAGTTTACGAACCGGATTTTGATTTCGGTGCACGATTTTGATTGGACTATGCATAGAGTCGTTAGTCCATCCAAAAATGTAACTCCGGAATTCCAGCCTAGTTCAGCAAGGGTGAAAACTGGACTTTTATAGTCAGTTAACTCTCTTGCCTCGGGAAGATGAATCACTTGGTGTACAGGGTTAGAAACTAACAGTTTTTGTCCACTACTCCTTATAATGATAACATATAGCAAAACCCTTAAAATGGGCCAATTTCTACTAGTCCTTAGGATATCTTTACTATTGGGCAGTTTGGTAAGGACTATAGGACTAGTACCAATTTTTAACGCTGAGTGTAGACTTTTCAGCTTGCGTACCTGTATGTCTACAGAACTTTTTTAACTGATTGATTTCAGGCACCACACATACTTGGACTCTGAATAATGCAAAAAAATGCTGCATCTGGCTTATAAATAACTTAGACATGTATTGCTGGTATGAGCTTATGCCATGTGTGGCATCATATATACATGAACTCTATTGCAGTGAATAATGCGAAAAAGTGCTTCATCTGGCTTATAATAACTTAGGCATATTTCGCTGGGGCATGTCATCAACAGATGTCACTCAGTTGCGGCAGCTAGTGAGCCCTACCTGGCAGTGTTAGACCGCCAGGTAGATGCCGGAGTGCCCCCTTAATGACGTAATCGAGGTAGATTTCATGTGTGACATATTGGGGCATCACATCGATAGATAAAATTCAAAGTCACCTGAAACAGTATAAAGCAGAATTATGTTTTATAATGGTTCTGTCATTTGCTTACGAAACCCAATAGTAGAGCTGAGTATCGCCTGGTATCTTGCGATAGGATGCGTATCACGTTACGGACCAATACTACTGGTATCATGATACCCCACTTCAAATAGGAAAAAATGATGAAATCACTGAAATACAGCTCTAGATGGTCTTTCTTTATACATTTATCCATTGTTATCTTAAAAACTTTAATAAAGAAAACC
The DNA here is from genome assembly GCF_022045235.1 of Haliotis cracherodii. Taxonomy (NCBI): domain Eukaryota; kingdom Metazoa; phylum Mollusca; class Gastropoda; order Lepetellida; family Haliotidae; genus Haliotis; species Haliotis cracherodii. The sequence continues at coordinate 11,583,509 of NW_027266274.1, forward strand.
ACCTGACTAAAACAGTTTTAAATGAAGGGATGGTTATTCGATGAGTCCTCAGCTACCTGTACCTAATCCTTGTGTTCTGCCATGCTTACAGGTGGCACTATTCTAGTTCTGTCATTATGGGAGGTAACTCTATTAGTTCCTGTTCTATTTATAGCATTTTGCGTTTTCACAAACTGAAATTTAAGTATCGTGTGTACCTAAGTATCGATATCATCTGTACCGGTGAATTGTTACAGCACTATCCAATAGACTAGGCCCAGGGGAGTTAAAATATCTTAAATGCCAAATGTGAATGGTCTATAAACACAGCATGGTTAAATATCAAGCTATGAAACACAGAAAAAGGATCAAAATCAATCTCAGTCATAGTATTATCAACACAATCCGAAATCCGAAAATGCTTTCACTGCAGGGATACTTTTTTTTTTATTAAACCATGAGGGGTATTTCCAAATAAAGACAATCGATGAGCCTCCATGTTCTTTTTGTCTGATTGTTCAGGTTGAATAAATTAATTAACATGCATGCTTTGTAATATCGAAATCTTCTAACCAATCATTTTTCAGAAATGTGTGTATTGCCTCAGAGTATATTTACGCTGTCCTTACAGACGGAAGCCAGTCTATTGTCTTGCTCAGTTGTGTTAGCGAGCAAATCAACTCGCAGCAGCTGGTGAACCCTACCTGGCAGTGTTAGACTGCCACGTAGATGCCGGAGTGCCTCTTTAATGACGTAATCCAGGTAGATTTCATGTGTGACATATTGGGGCATCACATCGACAGATACAAATTCAAAGTCACCTGAAACAGTATCAAGCAGAATTATTTTTTTATAATGGTACTGTCATTGGTTTACGAAACCCAATAGTAGAGCTGAGTATCACTTGTATCTTGTTATACGATTCGTATCACGATACAGACTGATGATACTACTGATATCGTGATATCCCAAATTGGAAGAAATGATGAAATACCAATGGGAATGATAACAGGCGAGTAGCTACTCAAATACCTGTAGCCCTTAGCCCTGAGCATGTAATCCTTTGTCCTTTGTTTGTTGTTTAACGCCACACTCAGCAATATTCCAGCTATATGACGGCGGTCTGTAAATAATCAAGTCTGGGTCAGACAGTCCAGTGATTGACATCATGAACATCGATCCACGCAATTGGGATACGATGACATGCATGAACCAAGTCAGTGAGCCTGACCATCCGATCCCGTTAGTCACACACACACACACACACACACACACACACATACACACACACACACACACACACACACACACACACACACACACACACACACACACACACACACACGTGCATGCACGTCGCTATATAAGTGCAATAATCTTGGACGTGACATTAAACCCAATTTCACCTCACCTCACCTAATCGGACCACCCGATCCCGTTGGTTTGCTCTTAAGACAAACGTGGTCGCCTCTTACGACAAGCAAGGGTTTGTGAAGACCTATTCTCTACCCGGATATACACGGTTCTTTTGACGAGGTAATTGTGCGAAAACAAGGTCCCTCGGGTCCTTTTTTTATCAATACATTATATTTTTATTTGGAAATAGATGGAAGGATAAAAAATACGCGTTGCACACAAGGAGTAGAATATATATGTTGGTCTTGATTATATAGAACCCAACTATAAATTTGAGATACATCAAAAGACACTACCGATGGCCACGAATACTTAACTAATATTTCACACACCGTATTCGACGTAATTAGTGCCCAGGGCGCTCTCAAAATTAGAAATAGGGAGCTCTTATTTGAATTTTATTTTGGTGAAAAAAACATAGTTAAAAGATAAATTTCTTGGTTTATGCTGACAGCCTGAAATGTTTATATACGACAGATATATTTTTCAAGAATTTATTTGCCCATAATTAAGGGTGTATATAACACACAAGTGCGTATAATACGCGAATAAATAAGTCTTGTATACATTGATCAATCGGAAGGGGTGCTAATTGGGTTTGTTCACTAGCCAATACATTAGCAAATATTGCCGTGGGCGCTTATTAGAGCGGGGTGCTTATTACGTCGAATACGGTACGTGTATCATTGTATGGGAATGTAAGCTTTTGATATCATTGTATGCGGCGATAGAAACTAACAGGTTTAGTCCACTAGTCCTTATAATTATATATAGCAAAACCCTAAAAAGGGCAAATTTCGACTCGTGCTTTGGATGTCTCAACTATTGGCAGTTTGGCAAAGACTATGGGTCTAGTGCCAATTTCTAACGCCGGTATGGGAATGGAAGCTGCTAATGGCCACCATTTTGTTTAGAATTATAATGTACAGCTGCAATGGTCATCCCTGATGTAGCTGACAACACATTGATGTGACTTGATTTATGATTATCTGCGTATTCCTATATGCAACTGGTTGGCTACAGTTCTCTGTTGGAAGTGATAACTTCAAGTCCATGGTTTTCAGTCTAGACAAGTTTACTTTATACAGGTAGTTATATATACACAAGAAGCACTATGTGCCAGGTCAGCTCATGGTGGGGCGGTTGTTGTCTTGGTGCCCCGGAGCACCTCATCTAACCTTAGCTAGGCTGAAGGTGCAACCTTCTCTCCCTTTCTTGCATCTCTGGGCTAAGGCTTACAGCCAAGGTCATCTGATTTAGTCATAAATATTAACAACAGTATTTAATCATTGACATAGTTGCACATCTCGTTCGGGATGGCTGACAGTCAATATACGATACAATAGGTCTAACAGTTGATCTTATAAGTTATTTATAATGGCAATAATTAGCCTTTGGAATTAAATGTTCATTGAGACGAAGGGTGTCCCAAATTGTTCGCCGTGACATAGCACTGAATGATCATGTTTACAGAGTTTACTTCAGGACATCACAATGTTGATAAATCATTGTTTACACCTGTGCAGGCGTTACCAGAAGCGGTCAAGGCTGCACTGGTTAACCCTCTATACCAGGAGAGGTGAAGGCTGCACTGGTTACCCCTCTATACCAGTAGAGGTGAAGGCTGCACTGGTTAACCCTCTATCATGTCTATACCAGTAGAGATGAAGGCTGCACTGGTTACCCCTCTATACCAGTAGAGGTGAAGGCTGCACTGGTTAACCCTCTATACCAGTAGAGGTGAAGGCTGCACTGTTTAACCCTCTATACCAGTAGAGATGAAGACTGCACTGGTTAACCCTCGATACCAGTAGGGATGAAGACTGCACTGTTTAACCCTCTATACCAGTAGAGATGAAGGCTGCACTGGTTAACCCTCGATACCAGTAGAGATGAAGACTGCACTGTTTAACCCTCTATACCAGTAGAGATGAAGGCTGCACTGGTTACCCCTCTATACCAGTAGAGGTGAAGGCTGCACTGGTTAACCCTCTATCATGTCTATACCAGTAGAGGTGAAGGCTGCACTGGTTACCCCTCTATACCAGTAGAGGTGAAGGCTGCACTGGTTAACCCTCTATACCAGTAGAGGTGAAGGCTGCACTGGTTAACCCTCTATCATGTCTATACCAGTAGAGATGAAGGCTGCACTGGTTACCCCTCTATACCAGTAGAGGTGAAGGCTGCACTGGTTAACCCTCTATACCAGTAGAGGTGAAGGCTGCACTGTTTAACCCTCTATACCAGTAGAGATGAAGACTGCACTGGTTAACCCTCGATACCAGTAGGGATGAAGACTGCACTGTTTAACCCTCTATACCAGTAGAGATGAAGGCTGCACTGGTTAACCCTCGATACCAGTAGAGATGAAGACTGCACTGGTCAACCCTCTATACCAGTAGAGATGAAGGCTGCACTGTTTAACCCTCTATACCAGTAGAGATGAAGACTGCACTGGTCAACCTTCTATACCAGTAGAGGTGAATACTGCACTGGTTAACCCCCGATATCAGTAAGTGTCACAGTAACGTGTCACTCGACATACCACTTGCGATCAGTGTATGGCTGGACTGAGTAGGTCAGCACATGGTTCGTGAAGGGAAAGCAAATTGAAAATGATTGCCTGTTAATAAGGGCCAGGCCTCGTGGCCATTTTTCGTGTCTGGTATCTAGACCTCCAAGGCCCACTTTCACAAAGCCATCTTAGTGCTAAGATTGTTGTAAGCCTATGTCAAAGTATGGGAGTTATGATCATCTTAGCGCTAAGATCGATTTGTGCAAGTGGGCCGTAGTCTCTCTCAGAACCAAGAGAATAAATTCAAAAAGGATTCCCTCTCGAGTCCAGAATGATTTGTCAATTCTCAGTTCTTGAAATTAGCAGTGTTCTGGGCTCCATTTGGATTTTATAATTTTCATTTCACAATAAATATTTAAAAATATGGGATTTATTTCTTGGACTAAATGATGTCCCTGTGGAGGTATTGTGCTGTATTGATGTCTAGCATCCCCCAGTGACATGGGACGTTGGGGCAGTGTGGTAGTTGACGTGTTTGCTTGTCACCCAGGTTTGATTCCCCGCATGGGTACAGTGCGTGATGACCACTCCTGGGCCCCGTTCCACAAAGCGATCTTAGCGCTAAGGTGATCGTAAGTCCCATACTTTAACATAGGTTTACGATCATCGTAGCGATAAGATCGCTTTGAGGAACGGGGCTCTGGTGTCCCGGAGTCACTGTTGGAATATTGGTGAATGGAGCCTAGTCTCAACTCCTCACTCTATCCCTGTGACCTGCTCTGTGAGGAGCCCGGGTTAGAACAGGGCCCACTTGTATTAAGCGATCTTAGCGCTAAGATGATCGTAACTCCCATACTTTGACATAGGCTTATGATAATCTTAGCGCTAAGATGGCTTTGTGCAAGTGGGCCCTGGAGGTCTCTGCTGGTGGCAAGAGGCAACCAAATAGACCGAGTTTCAGGCTTTGGTGACTTGGTTGATAGATGTCATTGTCACCCCAACAGTGTGGTTTGTTGTTCACAATATGAATCAGTGGATTGTCTGATCTGGACTCGATTATTTACCAACTGCTGTCATGTAGCTGCAGGGACAAACAAACAAACAAACAAAGAAACAAAGAAACAAAGAAACAAACAAACATTCCTTGCTTATTGCCTGTCTATACATGCATGCTTCTGTCCTAAAATCACTCCCTTAAATGAGAATCCTGGTGGGAATATTTTCCGAGCTGTGTTTTTGTTTTAAGCAGTGATGTCCTATCATGTTTTTGGACATGATGAATAGCTCCCTTGGAGAATGGAGTCTTCATCATGTTTTATAGTCGGAGGTGGGAAAACATTGGGGAAGTGTGACTCAGTGGTGGAGTCATCATTCAAAGCTACAGGGGCAGCATGTGTCCGGACATTTAATATCATTCTGTCTTCCTGACGTTTCCTCTTATTTGGTGAGACTCTCATGGGATCGTGTTTGATCTCGTTAATAGCACATGGGCATGGATGAGGATCCTTGTTTGTTTCGGATGGGGAGATATATGGCAGCCTTTGGGCTGTTCAGTGTTGACAATGATTAGTGAACATGGTGAAACAATATTGATGTTCCTAATCGTCCTTGTGTGTCACAGCAGTGTTAGTTACATGATGGAGAAATTTCTCGAATTTAGAAGTAGCTTCAGGGCTTATTGATTCCACTCTCAGAATCCTCAGATTTTAGTGATTTCTCTGATTTAAACAATGATATGGTCGATATATGATTTCTTTTCGATTTTGCATTATGACATACATCTGCGTCGGTTTTACTTGTTGAAGTGCAGGTTTAGAATGGACAGCTAATTCCTGGCTCAGAGTAAAGTGCAAGAAGACTGGCATGAAATCCTCATAATGGTTTTACTTAATGGATACCCACGGATATAGTGCTGACAAATTAATAATCAAAACTAGGGCGCATCTGGGATTCGAACCCTCGATCATAGGATCCTGGATTGACACAAATTTGCAATCCCTTAATTAGCCTAGTGATGAACATAATGAAGGTATTCATCAAGTGTTTGAGTTACCAGGCATTATTATCATTATTATTATTATTATTATTTGACGTAATAAGCCCCCAGGGCGGTCTCAAAATTAGAAATAGGGGCTCTTAATAGAATATTATTTGGGTTGAAAGATTGTAAATTTTGTGGTTTATGCTGACAGCCTGAAATGTTTATAGACGACAGACATTTTTCCAGGATTTAATTGCCCATAATTAAGGGTGCATATAACACACGAGTGCGTATTATACACAAATAAATAAGTCTTGTGTACATTAATCAATTGGAAGGGGTGCTAATTGAGATTGTTCACTAGCCAATATATTAGCAAATTTCACCGTGGTCGCTTATTAGAGCAGGGCCTTTATTACGTCGAATACGGCATTATTAAAAATGCGGCAAAGAGGGTTTCGGTGATCCTGGAACAATCCTCCTCCCTCCCCTCCTCCTCCTCATCATCATCATTGAATGATTTAAATTAAACTTTAGATGTTTATGTTTTAACTTTGAGGCATGTCAATGCCCACCACTGAACCGGGATATAATTAAAAGTCTAAATGAGTCCATTGCTTTAACAGTCGTCACTCATTACCACCCATTTCCTCTGAAAGGAACCGCACTCAAGGCCATTGGAATGCCATTTATTTTTTACCAGGAAATACAATGTATTATTAATGTGATGAAGCATTGTGTGTACTAGTTTTCAAACTACTGTTCACTAAGATCAAAGCATCGTAAAGTTAGGTCACCATGACCCCACTGTGATGTTGAGAATACTGTAGGAGTTATGTTGTATCGTTGTTTAAGTGGAGCTCCAAGTAGGTTTTGCATCTGGACAAGACTAGATTAGATGTCATGCATGGCTGGATGTGGCTGTCATGCCGTGTCATCAAGGTCATTCTGACGACGGATTGATTGATTGATCAGATATTTGGTCAGTTGATTGATCTGGATGCTTGAAATGTGTATCAATCTTGGATGTAGGGTATGATGTTTGATTGAAAGGAAACTCAAGTTGCAAAGTGTACATGTCATTCAAAGTTTATTGATTGATATGGATTGTTGAAATGTGTATTGATCTTTGAAGTGTGTATGGACGGTTTATGTATGTTTGCCTAGTGTTGTGTGTGATTGATGGCGAACTAAGTGGTAATGTAATGGGAAGTTTTTTTAGGATACCTGTTGTGATTTGTTTGTATTGTGTAACCTAGACAATTCCTGAGGGTCGTGAGGGAAGAGCCACATACTTGGCCCAAGTGTTGTAGCTCCCATACTTTAACATAATAAACTTACTACTGTTGTTGCACTAAGATGATCGTAACTCCCATACTTTAACAGAGACTTACTACTGTTGTTGCACTAAGATGATCGTAACTCCCATACTTTAACATAATAAACTTACTACTGTTGTTGCACTAAGATGATCGTAACTCCCATACTTTAACATAATAAACTTACTACTGTTGTTGCACTAAGATGATCGTAACTCCCATACTTTAACATAATAAACTTACTACTGTTGCTAAGATGATCGTAACTCCCATACTTTAACATAGACTTACTACTATTGTTGAGCTAAGACGATCGTAACTCCCATACTTTAACAGAGTCTTCCACTGTTGTTGCACTAAGATGATCGTAACTCCCATACTTTAACATAAACTTACTATTGTTGTAGTGCTAAGATGATCGTAACTCCCATACTTTAACATAAACTTACCACTGTTGTTGCACTAAGACGATCGTAACTTCCATACTTTAACATAGACTTACTACTGTTGTTGCACTAAGATGATCGTAACTTCCATACTTTAACATAGACTTACTACTGTTGTTGCACTAAGACGATCGTAACTCCCATACTTTAACATAGACTTACTACTGTTGTTGCGCTAAGACGATCGTAACTCCCATACTTTAACATAAACTTACTACTATTGTTGCGCTAAGACGATCGTAACTCCCATACTTTAACGTAAGTTTACTTACTACTATTGTTGCGCTAAGACGATCGTAACTCCCATACTTTAACGTAAGTTTACTTACCACTGTTGTTGCCCTAAGACGATCGTAACAGACAAATAAGCTGTTGAATGTGGCTTTGTGCCACTGTTGTTGGCAATCAATTATTTGTTACTGAATGGCTGCAGTTTTGTTTCAATGACACTTATATTTGATGGATTCACAGCTGATTCTTGTCCATTTGTTCCGGTGCAATGATTTCAGTAATCAATATTAGGAACTGTGAACTACGAAGTGACAAATCAGCAACATCCCATGAACAACAAAGCTGATAATGCATGGTATCAGAGAAAACATTGTCATTATCAGTTTATTCATAGTAAATTCCATTGCTGGGTTTCTTTGATGTCAGCATCTGTGACGGTTCCACGTTGGTGAGTTCATGTTGTGAGGTCCTAGTGTGTGCACATTTCATTGTTTTCTGTGTATATTATACCTGCACACACGACTTCACTCTCTCACTGCTTCACTAACTCCCTCACTCACTCCATTACTCATTCCTTCACTCTCTCTGCTTCACTGTCTTCTTCGCTCACTCCTTTACTCATCCCTTCACTCTCTCTGCTTCACAGTCTTCCTCGCTCACTCCTTTACTCATTCCTTCACTCTCTGCTTCACTGTCTTCCTCGCTCACTCCTTTACTCATTCCTTCACTCTCTCTGCTTCACTGTCTTCCTCGCTCACTCCTTTACTCATTCCTTCACTCTCTGCTTCACTGTCTTCCTCGCTCACTCCTTTACTCATTCCTTCACTCTCTCTGCTTCACTGTCTTCCTCGCTCACTCCTTTACTCATTCCTTCACTCTTTCTGCTTCACTGTCTTCCTCGCTCACTCCTTTACTCATTCCTTCACTCTTTCTGCTTCACTGTCTTCCTCGCTCACTCCTTTACTCATTCCTTCACTCTCTGCTTCACTGTCTTCCTCGCTCACTCCTTTACTCATTCCTTCACTTTCTCCCTGCTTCACTGTCTTCCTCACTCACTCCTTTACTCATTCCTTCACTCTCTCACTGCTTCACTAGCTCCCTCACTCACTCCATTACTCATTCCTTCACTTTCTCCCTGCTGGGCTCATTCATTCATCCCTTTACCCATTCTTATACTGAAATCTTGACTCATTCCTTTACCAACCCCTTGACTCATTCCTTTACCAACTCCTCTGTTCATCCCTTCACTCATTCCTTTACTGAAATATTGACTCATTCCTTTACCAACTCCTTGACTCATTCCTTTAGCCCTTCTTATACTGAAATCTTCACTCATTCCTTTACCAACTCCTTGACTCATTTCTTTTACCAACTCCTTGACTCATTCCTTTACCAACTCCTCCGTTGATCCCTTCACTCCTTCCTTTACTGAATTCTTCACTCATTCCTTTACCAACTTCTCCATTCATCCCTTCACTCATTCCTTTACTGAATTCTTCACTCATTCCTTTGCTCACTCTTTCACTCATTTCTTCTCTAAATTCTTCACTCGTTCCTTCACTTGCTCACTCCTTCATTCATTCTTTTACTTCCTTCCTTTGCATGCTCCTGTTCTCACTCACTCACTCACTCACACACTCACTCACTCACTCACTCACTCACTCACTCACTCACTCACTCACACCTGTGCTCACTCAGTCAATCACGTTAGGGAAAAATTATGCTTGTGAATGGAAATTGCCAGACCTGATGGTGTGAGGACTTGTGTTGACCTCAGGTGATTAGATAACAGATTCTTCTAGTTTGTGCACGGGAACACAGAGCTTATATGCATGCTTCTTGTGCCGCTGCCTTCAACACCAACAGACGTTCCCAGGTAAATGTGTCTTGTAATTAGGTGTTGCATTAACTTGATAAATTTCTGGCAAAAATCTGATAAAAAAAATTAAAATATTGACAACTGTTATGATAGATTGATGTTTTGTTAAACATTTCAATAGCTGTAATAATAATTATTATTGCTGTTGTGGGTAAATTTAACTTTTCATGATCCGATGATAGAGATAAGAAATATATATGTTTTGTAACACAAAAGATGTTTTGTGTTTCACAAGCAATAGAAACCTGTGAAGATCCGGGCTAGAAGAGGTATTCAGTAACCCATGCTTGTTGTCAGAGGCGACTAATGGGATCGGGTAGTCAGGCTTGTTAACGCCGCACTCAGCAATATTCCAGCTATATGACGGCGGTCTGTAAATAATCCAGTCTGGACCAGACAATCCAGTGATTGATATCATGAGCATCGATCCACGCAATTGGGATCGATGACATGCATCAACCAAGTCAGCGAGCCTGACCACCCGATCCTGTTAGTCGCCTTTTACGACAAGCATAGTCACCTTTTACGGCAAGCATAGGTCCTGAATACCTATCCTACCCCGGAATCTTCACGGGTCAGTCAATAAGTAGGACTACAATTATTGGGGTATTATTTGTCCACAGCACTATTTAGTATTTTGGGTGAGCGCACTTGTGTGAATTTCAAAGGCGGATATCAACCCTCTTAAAAATGCTTAAGATTCGCTATAACTCGAACCTTTAATATGGGACAAGTTCATCTGTTCTTGGGTTTTACCAAAATGGTGTGAATGTAAGACCTCTGGGATATCCTTCCACGTGAAACTAATGTGTGAGGTGAAATATGTTCTGAAACTGAGCTCACTCCAGCGATAGAAACTAACTGTTTTAGTCCACTAGTCCTTATAATGATAACATATAGCAAAACCCTTCAAAATGACACACTTCTACTCGTCCTTATGATACCTTAACTATCAGAGTTGTGACGATACACATGGAAACCGATATGATACGTATCGCCATATTTGCTTTATGATACAATTCGATTCGATATGTATCATGATACACAATTTACTGCTGAACATGCCTGTTTTTAAGAAAATCAAATCTTTAAACTAGCGAGACTAGACAAGATTAAACATTGCATAGCAACCTCAAACATGAGACAGCGTTTCCGGTTGTATGAGTAAATATTTTGTTTCAGAACAGATTCATTTATTCAATGAAATGTATCGTTATTGTATCGATACATAGAAACCATATCGATATATCGTATTGGATACCTAGAGATTGTGATTCGAATACATATCGATTAATCGTCACAACTCTATTAACTATTTGGCAGTTTGGCAAGGACTACTGGGCTACTGCTAATTTCTACCGCTGACCACTCCTAACCAGGGTAGTACATTTGCCAGGTTTCATGCAGAAACAAGGAAAGGTGTAGCACCTGAAAAAAACTACCTCATTTGGTTGCCCCGGAAAAGCAGAAGATAAAAATTTAGGAAAATTCCGAATTGCCAGAAGTGGGCAGTTTGGCAAGGTATAGGACTAGTACCCATTTCTATCTGTGTAAATAGGGACGGTCGGGTAGGCTAATGGTTAAAGCGTTCCCTCGTCATGTTGAAGACCCGGGTTCGATTCCCGACATGGGTACAATGTGTGAAGCCCATTTCTGGTGTCCCCCGCCGTGATATTGCTGGAATATTGCTAAAAGCGGCGTAAAATCATACTCACTCACTCACTAACTGTCTAATGGGGCAGTCGGGTAGCCTAGTGGTTAAAGCGTTCGCTCGTCACGTTGAAGACCTGGGTTCGATTCCCGACATGGGTACAATGTGTGAAGCCCATTTCTGGTGATATTGCTGGAATATTGCTAAAAGCGGCGTAAAATCATACTCACTCACTCACTCACTCACTCACTAACTGTCTAACCACAGTCAGAATGTTGAAAGACCTTTGGTTGACACTTGACCACCTGGTCATGTTGATAGTGGGGCAGTCAACATGTTGTATAACAGGCTGTATCGTATGATGAAATAGATCCATACATATCCCACTGATAGTGATGTGATCACCACTGATAACAGCAACATTGATCCTGATCTTCCATCACTGGCATAGGGACCAATCGATCCTGGATTTCAACCACAGACAGAGGTACCGATCATTTATACTGAATGGGGGAGGTGTGGGGAACATTATGACTAATTGCTTTCTGCTCTTTTCTCTGAAAAGAGCCAAAGTGGTTTTTTTCACATGTTTTTTCAGGACATCTGGCATCACCAGTGAAAGATTTTTGTTCTTGTGGTAAAACTTCAGATCCAAAGTTCTTCTTTCCCAGTGTTTTGAGAAAGTACGGTATTCGACGTAATAAGCGCCCAGGGCGCTCTCAAAATTAGAAATGGGGGGCTTTTAATAGAATGTTATTTTGGTGAAAAAAAACAGCTTTGAAAGATAAATTACGTGGTTTATGCTGACAGCCTGAATGTATATATTCGACAGATATATTTTCCCCGAATTTAATTGCGTATTATATGCGAATAAATAAGTCTTTTGTTCATTGATCAATCGGAAGGGGTGCTAATTGGGATATATACCCGCAAATATATGAGTAAATATCGCCATGGGCGCTTATTAGAGCAGGGCGCTTATTACTTCGAATATGGTAATTATTCTTCAACAAAAAGTCCAAGCATCTATTGGTCGTGGTTGTTAGCACTGGGACACATGTGGAAAATATTTTTTTTAAAAAAAAGCTTTGCCTTCCTCAGTTGAAACTATAATCGGTACTTGAACTTCCCAATATCATTTTCAGTGCTTAGATATTTAACTGTTAGAAATTGTTAGACAAAAATAGGAAAAAGTCTAAAGACCTGAAGACAAGAAGCAGAGTCTTTCTCTGATTTAAATCTCGAAGTGTTCATTTTGTCTGTTTTAAAATGATTGCCAGGATTTATGTAAAGCAAAGGCTATGTTGTGATGAGGTCTGACATATAGCGCTGATTAATAATGCAGCATGTGTGAGCTGTATTCCATGTCACCATGGCTGGAGTTGCATGATGCCACCGCCTTCACAGCCTGGATGTAAAGAACCTGGATGTAACATGGTAAGTCTGTCTCTACAGCAGGGAGAACCTGTCCCTACAGCAGGGAGAACCTGTCTCCATAGCAGGGTGAACCTGTCTCCATAGCAGGGTGAATCTTGCTCTATAGCGGGGAGAACCTGTCTCTACAGTAGGGAGAACCTGTCTCCATAGCAGGGTGAATCTTGCTCCATAGCAGGGTGAACCTGTCTCCATAGCAGGGTGAATCTTGCTCTATAGCAGGGTGAACCTGTCTCCATAGCAGGGAGAACCTGTCTCCATAGCAGGGAGAACCTGTCTCCATAGCAGGGTGAATCTTGCTCCATAGCAGGGTGAACCTGTCTCCATAGCAGGGAGAACCTGTCTCCATAGCAGGGAGAACCTGTCTCCATAGCAGGGTGAATCTTGCTCCATAGCAGGGAGAACCTGTCTCTACAGCAGGGAGAACCTGTCTCCATAGCAGGGAGAACCTGTCTCTACAGCAGGGAGAACCTGTCTCCATAGCAGGGTGAATCTTGCTCCATAGCAGGGTGAATCTTGCTCCATAGCGGGGAGAACCTGTCTCCATAGCAGGGAGAACCTGTCTCCATAGCAGGGAGAACCTGTCTCCATAGCGGGGAGAACCTGTCTCCATAGCAGGGAGAACCTGTCTCTACAGCAGGGAGAACCTGTCTCCATAGTGGGGTGAATCTTGCTCCATAGCATTGAGAACCTGTCTCCATAGCAGGGTGAATCTTGCTCTATAGCAGGGTGAACCTGTCTCCATAGCGGGGAGAACCTGTCTCCATAGCAGGGTGAATCTTGCTCCATAGCAGGGAGAACCTGTCTCTACAGCAGGGAGAACCTGTCTCCATAGCGGGGAGAACCTGTCTCCATAGCGGGGAGAACCTGTCTCCATAGCAGGGTGAATCTTGCTCCATAGCTGGGTGAACCTGCATTAACCAAAAGGAGGAGAATTTGTCAACTTCTTTATTATCAGATTATGAGGAACAAAACGTTTGGGAGTATATGCTTACTCCTTCATCAGGTGATGAAAGACTGTCAAACACTTGATGCATCAAACAAGTCAGTGAGTCTGACCACCCGATCCCGTTAGTTGCCTCTTACCACAAGCATAGTCACCTTTAACGGCAAGCATGGGTTGCTGTAGACCTATTCTACCCCGCATCTTCACGGGTTGACCAGAGATGCTGCTGGATTTGGTGTTTCATGCTTTGTATTCAGACATTAGGAATGTGTGCACAGTTATTTAAGAATTGACCTTCACTTTTATGTGAGTTCATTGGAGTATGACCTTCATAGAGTGAGGGCCAAACTGTATGAACCTCGGAGCTTGCGATGAGAAAGGCCTGTAAAGAACTACCTCAGTAAGTCAGTCACAATGACAGTGAGTCGTAATACATTTACAAGTACAAGATGTCAAAATGGCTGGCACGATTAACGTGACGGGAGAGATTTCTGAGGATGTTAATGAACCTGTGGCGGTTACATGTGTTAGTCGTCATTGATCAACTGGCTGATCATTGAAAGGTGATGAAAGATGTGTGAAACAGACACTAAGGTAAGATCACAGATTGCTGAAGATGGTCACTGTCAGCCTAGACACGGATCCAGTTGATACTTCTATAGTTTGGATGGGCTTTTCTTCGTTTGTGCATTAGGATGGGCCGTAGCGAGGATATTTCTGAACAATCATGCAGTCAAGCTCTCTGCATTTCTCAATGTATACTGAAACGCTGAGACCAAGAATAAAGGTTCTAAATGATCAGAAAGAACACTTAGGTATGTTTTCGTGCTAGGGAATTCCCAGGGGTTTCCCCAGGAATGTGGAATTAGTCCTTCAGTGTTTACGTCATTTCTTGAACACCGTCTCGTGAAAAACGTAGTAACATCAAATTGTGTCGTTCATACACTTTTGAACCTCAATTTCCTCTGGTCCAATGGAAAAGCTGTATATCGTGTAAACGTCAAATTAAAAAATTATAAAGAAATGACTGCATATGAACTTATTAAGTGACTTCTAGTGTAACCATGCACAATTGTGTATTGTTACAGCATTATACAATATACATCCCTTGTGTCCTATGAACTCAAAATCAGAGACATGTATACAACAATTTTTTAATTAAACATGTTACTATAGTCGATCCTTGTGTCTGAAATGTTTGCTAACATGGCAAATAATTTGTAAGAAGAATTCTTACAAATTTTGATAAATGATTTAATATACGTCGAAACAGATGTCTGAAATTGTCTCTAAAATTGGAATGCTTTGGCTAAAATGTGCTCAGCCATGTTTGTTGTGCAGCTGAAATATGAGAATAATTGTATTCACTGATGACCCAGGATTTATTGAGTTGTGCTAGGTGTGTTGTGTCAGGTGCATGTTGTGTGTGACAGTTGTTTTAATTGGAACACCTACAGAATACTGGCAACTCATCAGCTGGGGCTGGGACGGGTAACTCAGATACATGGGTTGGATGGTTCCTGAGGTGGACCTGGGTTGGTCATGGTTCCTGAGTAGGACCTGGGTTGGATGGTTCCTGAGTACGACCTGTGTTGGTCATGGTTCCTGAGTAAGACCTGGGTTGGTCATGGTTCCTGAGTAGGACCTGGGTTGGATGGTTCCTGAGTACGACCTGTGTTGGTCATGGTTCCTGAGTAGGACCCGGGTTGGTCATGGTTCCTGAGTAAGACCTGGGTTGGATGGTTCCTGAGTAGGACCTGGGTTGGATGGTTCCTGAGTAAGACCTGGGTTGGATGGCTCCTGAGTAGGACCTGGGTTGGATGGTTCCTGAGTAGGACCTGGGTTGGATGGTTCCAGAGTATGACCTGGGTTGGATGGTTCCTGAGTAGGACCTGGGTTGGATGGTTCCTGAGTAGGACCTGGGTTGGATGGTTCCAGAGTAGGACCTGGGTTGGATGGTTCCTGAGTAGGACCTGGGTTGGATGGTTCCTGAGTAAGACCTGGGTTGGATGGCTCCTGAGTAGGACCTGGGTTGGATGGTTCCTGAGTAGGACCTGGGTTGGATGGTTCCTGAGGAGGACCTGGGTTGGATGGTTCCTGAGTAGGACCTGGGTTGGATGGTTCCTGAGTAGGACCTGGGTTGGATGGTTCCTGAGTAGGACCTGGGTTGGATGGTTCCTGAGTAGGACCTGGGTTGGATGGTTCCAGAGTAGGACCTGGGTTGGATGGTTCCTGAGTACGACCTGGGTTGGATGGTTCCTGAGTAGGACCTGGGTTGGATGGTTCCTGAGTAGGACCTGGGTTGGATGGTTCCTGAGTAGGACCTGGGTTGGATGGTTCCTGAGTAGGACCTGGGTTGGAATGTTCCTGAGTAGGACCTGGGTTGGATGGTTCCAGAGTAGGACCTGGGTTGGATGGTTCCAGAGTAGGACCTGGGTTGGATGGTTCTTGAGTAGGACCTGGGTTGGATGGTTCCTGAGTAGGACCTGGGTTAGTCATGGTTCCTGAGTAGGACCTGGGTTGGAATGTTCCTGAGTAGGACCTGGGTTGGATGGTTCCTGAGTAGGACCTGGGTTGGTCATGGTTCCTGAGTAGGCCCTGGGTTGGTCATAGTTCCTGAGTAGGACCTGGGTTGGTCATGGTTCCTGAGTAGGACCTGGGTTGGTCATGGTTCCTGAGTAGGCCCTGGGTTGGTCATGGTTCCTGAGTAGGACCTGGGTTGGAATGTTCCTGAGTAGGACCTGGGTTGGAATGTTCCTGAGTAGGACCTGGGTTGGATGGTTCCTGAGTAGGACCTGGGTTGGTCATGGTTCCTGAGTAGGACCTGGGTTGGATGGTTCCTGAGTAGGACCTGGGTTGGATGGTTCCTGAGTAGGCCCTGGGTTGGTCATAGTTCCTGAGTAGGACCTGGGTTGGTCATGGTTCCTGAGTAGGACCTGGGTTGGTCATGGCTCCTGAGCAGGACCTGGGTTGGATGGTTCCTGAGTAGGACCTGGGTTGGATGGTTCCTGAGTAGGCCCTGGGTTGGTCATAGTTCCTGAGTAGGACCTGGGTTAGTCATGGTTCCTGAGTAGGCCCTGGGTTGGATGGTTCCTGAGGAGGACCTGGGTTAGTCATGGTTCCTGAGTAGGACCTGGGTTGGATGGCTCCTGAGTAGGACCTGGGTTGGATGGTTCCTGATTAGCACCTGGGTACCCCCAGGACTCCCCGGACTAGTGGTTTGGCACGTGATATGTTGTTTAATGGCTGTAATATTAAAACAAATTGTTCATGGTTCCACTGAAAGTCTCCCCGAGAAGATCCGGGGTAGAATAGGTCTTTAGCAACCCATGCTTGCAGAAACTGGCAACTATACTTGTCGTTGTTGGTTGATGCATGTCAAAGTATCCCAATTGCGTAGATAGAGGCTCATGATGTCACAGACCGCTTTCATATAGCTGGAATATTGCTGAGTGCAGCATTAAACAACAAACACAAATAACTAATAAGTTTGCATGCAGACATTTTTTGCTGACTTAGCACACATTCCTTATTTTTTTCGTAATGATAAAAAGTCAGTGACCTTCAGTGTAGGCAAGATAAGAGTGTTTTATCTATGGTTGAACATATGTTTTGCCAGGACATTTTGTTCCCAAGGCTTCATCAGTCACACAAGGCATCCCAGTAAGACTCATATGGAGATATTTATACTTTCATTTACTGAATTTGTTCCCCTGAAAGAAGCCATTCATATATCTAAAAATATATACATTGGAGCTTGTACCTGCCTAGTGTCTACCTGCATAGAACAGGCACCCAATATGACTTCAAAGAATTATAATGCAAAGGTTGGAAGAATATGTCTGAAACTATTAATGAACCAGGAAGAATATTTTCTAATATCGTGATATTTTAGTTGCTGTTTTTTGTATAGACATTTAAAATGAATAATGATGATGAAGGTAGCATTTTGGTTATTTTTAGTTTGGTGAACGTCCAAAACTTGCATCACTTCAGACTTTCCTCCCACATTAAGCTGACACGCAGTGATATAACTGGAATACTGTTAAAAACGGCGCTAAACCCAACTCACTCACTCACTCACTCACTGAGGCACCATTATCTTTCTGTTGTTCTTGACATCCTGTGTATTCTGCTTTTTGTGTTTTCATACAAACCTTAGTCGTGTACAGGGAATCGCTTTATAGAACCACTGCAATAAAAAAAAATCCAATTTCAATTTTATTTTTTTATTTCCTCAAAAAGTGTAGGTTGGAAGAAAGATTTGGGGAATAGGGAAAGAAACAAATTTTAGCCTGGATTGACGACAGCAAATGATTTTTTTTAAACGTTTTGCTTCCTTCTGGTTTCAGAATATTAGAAAAACTAGTTTCCATTTTTTCACATTTCAGTTTTTTGAAGTCTCTGGACTTGTGAACCAAGTTTTGTTAATGGTGTGGCCTGAGGCTGGTCCTGTCAGAATGTCGTGTACAACCAAGGCTTATCAGATAGAACTTAGAGAATTGTGCTGAATCATGCACATCAGCAATCAACTGATTATTTTCTGTTATGGAAAGTCACTCTGGTTCTTTAAGAGGTTCATCAATTTTCATACTGTGTTAGGTATTGGCCTGGCTTTCATATTGCCATATATTTTGATAACGATTCATGTATTGCAATATGTGCCACAGTATATTGCAGGAGTTCTTTCATCTGTAATTGTTCATGGACCTCAATAAAAATGGACCTGTGCATCAAATTCTCCAACCCCCCACTTTTTACAACTTCATAGTCGTCCGCCATTTTGTTAGATGTTACAATAATCACAATGCTTTATATACAGAGTTCACAAATATTTTTTATCAGTTGCGTTCAATTTGACTTGTCACTTATGTAAACTTTGCCAACAAGATAAAAAATAGGCATGATTTTGAAATTCATGAATGTAACAAATGTTATATTTGGGATAATTGTAT
Source organism: Haliotis cracherodii (assembly GCF_022045235.1). NCBI lineage: Eukaryota > Metazoa > Mollusca > Gastropoda > Lepetellida > Haliotidae > Haliotis > Haliotis cracherodii. Next base: position 11,602,261 of record NW_027266274.1, read on the forward strand.
ATTCATTAGGGCTGCAACGAATACACAATGAGGTGAATACGATTTGTATCACGAATATAGTGTAACGAATATGAATATTAATTCACGAATACAATAACAAGTCAGCAGTTGATGTGTTATTTGTTATATTCAATGAAACAAAAGCAACACAAATTTTTTGACATGGTTTGTTAATTAACATATTATACATTTATATACTTCACTTACCCAGGTACTAGTATCTGCTCAAATGCAACAATGATCAGTGACCACATTACTGTCAAATTAAATATTATAAGAGTGTTGTCTTTGAAGAAATCATATAACATGTTCTTATGGATATTTTTAGGTACAGGGTATGTAAATGAACATGACTGCATATTCATAAATATTTGATTTTATTGGTCACGAATAACGAATTCAATGCATGAATGTATATGGTTCGATTCACCGAATACGCGAGTGAATTGTAACAGCCCTAATATTCATTCATTAGTACACTCAAACGCCGGACCAACGTAAATACTTTGCGTTATCCGAGGTTCGACACAACCAAATGTGATTAATGAGAAGGAATACGCAGGGACCAAGTATTTACTTTGACACAACCATAATGTCAACACAATGGTGTTTGACTGTATTTCAAAACGTGGCATACCGGTATAATGGTAATGCCACAAATCTACTATCCTATCATCATGATCATCATAAATTTCATTAATTTTAACAGAGCCTCCCTTGTTGACTAGGGGTGGTGGGGTAGCCTAGTTGTTAAAGTGTTCGCTTGTCATGACGAAGACCCGGGTTCGAATCCTGACATGGGTACAATGTGTGAAGCCCATTTCTGCTGTCCCCCGCTGTGATATTGCTGGAATATTGCTAAAAGCGGTGTAAAACCTTACTTACCCACTCACTCTTGAGGACTAGGAACATCAGATAAATATTGAAAATGACAGAAACTCTGTGGAATAACGGTCCCGTGCTATATTGTCCTAGGAGGTGTATATGTGTGTAGGGCGGCTGTAATGTACTGATGAAAGACCATATTGTCCAGGCTCCATGATCATGATGATTGTTGCACTGCAATAAATGATGCTGCCGTATCATTGTGTACAGAGGGTTAACTTCATTGTGGAGCAACTTCATGCTTTGGATGCACTAATGAAATATATACATCACATATTGATTATGGCGCACAAAATAGATTAAAACAGTTTTATTTCTCGCCAGAAATGCATTAGGGTTGATTGGATTGGATAACATACATTCTGATGTTGATGGAGTGATAGAGGGACTGAGGGGTATTAGTGCCACTGGAACAGCCTTGTGTGGATGGAGTGATAGAGGGACTGAGGGGTATTAGTACCACTGGAACAGCCTTGTGTGGATGGAGTGATAGAGGGACTGAGGGGAATTAGTGCCATTAGAACAGCCTTCTGTGGATGGAGTGATAGAGGGACTGAGAGGTATTAGTACCACTGGAATAGTCTTGTGTGGATGGAGTGATAGAGGGACTGAGGGGTATTAGTACCATCAGAACAGCCTTGTGTAGATGGAGTGATAGAGGGACTGAGGGGTATTAGTACCATTAGAACAGCCTTGTGTAGATGGAGTGATAGAGGGACTGAGGGGTATTAGTACCATTAGAACAGCCTTTTGTAGATGGTGTGATAGAGGGACTGAGGGGTATTCGTACCACAGGAACAGCCTTTTGTAGATGGTGTGATAGAGGGACTGAGAGGTATTAGTACCATCAGAACAGCCTTGTGTAGATGGAGTGATAGAGGGACTGAGAGGTATTAGTACCACTGGAACAGCCTTGTGTAGATGGAGTGATAGAGGGACTGAGAGGTATTAGTACCATCAGAACAGCCTTGTGTAGATGGAGTGATAGAGGGACTGAGAGGTATTAGTACCACTGGAACAGCCTTGTGTAGATGGAGTGATAGAGGGACTGAGGGGTATTAGAACCACAGGAACAGCCTTGTGTTGATGGCTTGAGGGCTTTTCAAAGATAGTGAATGTGGGAATATTCTAGATCATGTGGTTCAGTCAGGCTTGTTGTCGGCACCAGACGATATTCACCGTCATTTACATGTCACGTTGCCACGTAGATGTTACATTCCAACCACATACTCCATTGCTGTTACAGCTAACCCTGAATATCTGATATGATTTTTGTAATGTAATAGTTTTTTAATAATCATCGTAATCTGAGTTATCTCTTGATGATATTTGAACCATGAATGATTAATAAACAACAGCTGGGCAGTGTTGCAGTTTTACCAGAAGTCATTCCTCACCTCCAGAACTGATTCAGCTTAGGCGACATCTGCGTTCAGGATGGTGATGAGAACAGTTAGTTGACTCACCAGACAACAAAGCAGCAATGTGGCCATGCCTTGTACAGTGCAACCCTTCTAGTCTGGACACTGTTTGCAAGAGTCTCACAAAAACTGCTGGCTTCTGTAGCATCGATACCGGTATTAGAACCTACACCGAAATGTCGCTCTTAATTGTAATAAAGAAGTTGATCATCCATAAATTCTTATCCTTACTTAGTACTCCAACTTCTAAATGCCTGTCAAAGGAGTTATGGACTATTCTGTCTTGCTAAATGGGGTTCTGCTGTAGTAATATTTTCTGTAGCAATAGGACTATGCTGTCTGGCTAAATGGGGTTCTGCTGTAGTAATATTTTCTGTAGCAATAGGACTATGCTGTCTTGCTAAATGGGGCTCTGCTGTAGTAATATTTTCTGTAGCAATAGGACTATGCTGTCTGGCTAAATGGGGTTCTGCTGTAGTAATATTTTCTGTAGCAATAGGACTATGCTGTCTGGCTAAATGGGGTTCTGCTGTAGTAATATTTTCTGTAGCAATTGAACTATGCTGTTTAGCTAAATGGGGTTCTGCTGTAGTAATATTTTCTGTAGCAATTGAACTATGCTGTTTAGCTAAATGGGGTTCTGCTGTAGTAATATGTACTGTAGCAATTGGACTAAGCTGTCTGGCTAAATGGGGTTCTGCTGTAGTAATACTTTCTGTAGCACTTACTGTACTGTCTGGATTAATGGGGTTTTGCTGTAGTAATATTTTCTGTAGCAATTGGACTATACTGTCTGCATTAATGGGGTTCTGCTGTAGTAATACTTTCTGTAGCTTGGACTATACTGTCTGCATTAATGGGGTTCTGCTGTAGTAATACTTTCTGTAGCATGGACTGTACTGTCTGGATTAATGAGGTTCTGCTGTAGTAATACTTTCTGTAGCATGGACTGAACTGTCTGCATTAATGGGGTTCTGCTGTAGTAATACTCTCTGTAGCATGGACTGTACTGTCTGCATTAATGGGGTTTTGCTGTAGTAATACTTTCTGTAGCATGGACTGTACTGTCTGCATTAATGGGGTTCTGCTGTAATAATACTCTCTGTAGCATGGACTGTACTGTCTGCATTAATGGGGTTCTGCTGTAGTAATACTCTCTGTAGCATGGACTGTCTGCATTAATGGGGTTCTGCTGTAGTAATACTCTCTGTAGCATGTACTGTACTGTCTGGATTAATCATGTTAATGGTGTTCACTGTAGTAATACTTCCTGCAGCTACTACACAGTCTGAAACATTATGTAGTTTTCACACACATTCTCTCTAAATTCAGTGACCTTTCATTTATTTGATAGGTAGATAGAATAAGGAAACTAACATTCTCCTTTTAGGCAAGATTCACATTCTGTTTTGTGACAAGTTTAAACAAAACTGGTTTACACATTTTTCATATCCTTAAAAATATTTCAAGTGAAAAAAAATAGATTTGAAAAAGCACTGTTTATATTCCACCGAGTATAACCACCAAAACAATATCATACTCAAGTTCAAACTCCAAGAAATGGATTAAACATGTTTAATAGGTGAAAGTACCCTTCTTGACCCCTCTGTTGTTAAAATCAGATCTACAGTTTACTGGCATTGTCTTCATTTGCGTATTTGTCGGCCTAGGAGGAAGATAAACTTATAAAGGGAAAGCCATTGAAATGAGTAAGTCAGTTCCAGGGGTTAGATTTAGCCTGCAGACTGTATCTGTGTCTATTTCTGTCTATGTGTACAGCCCCCTTGTGTTCATCAGTGTTACCCATCACAATACACTCAGTGCCTCATGTAGGTCTCTGTGCCGCTTGCTTCATCACCAGGCCATGTGGGATGCACGTGCAGACAGGTTGTTGCATGTACAGTGTGTGGGATGCACGTGCAGGCAGGTTGTTGCATATACAGTGTGTGGGATGCACGTGCAGGCAGGTTGTTGCATGTACAGGGAGTGGGATGCATGTGCAGGCAGGTTGTTGCATGTATAGGGAGTGGGATGCATGTGCAGGCAGGTTGTTGCATGTACAGGGAGTGGGATGCACGTGCAGGCAGGTTGTTGAATGCATAGGGAGTGGGATGCACGTGCAGGCAGGTTGTTGCATGCACAGGGAGTGGGATGCACGTGCAGGCAGGTTGTTGCATGCATAGGGAGTGGGATGCACATGCAGGCAGGTTGTTGCATGTACAGGGAGTGGGATGCACGTGCAGACAGGTTGTTGCATGCATAGGGAGTGGGATGCACGTGCAGGCAGGTTGTTGCATGCATGCACAGGGAGTGGGATGCACGTGCAGGCAGGTTGTTGCATGTACAGGGAGTGGGATGCACGTGCAGGCAGGTTGTTGCATGCATAGGGAGTGGGATGCACGTGCAGGCAGATTGTTGCATGTACAGGGAGTGGGATGCACGTGCAGGCAGGTTGTTGCATGCATAGGGAGTTGGATGCACGTGCAGGCAGGTTGTTGCATGTACAGGGAGTTGGATGCACGTGCAGACAGGTTGTTGCATGCATAGGGAGTGGGATGCACGTGCAGGCAGGTTGTTGAATGCATAGGGAGTGGGATGCACATGCAGGCAGGTTGTTGATGTTGTGTCTGTGATCTGAACAGGATATCGTTACACAGTGGAGGTGTTTCAGAGATGAGGCTTAAGTTGTGTTGTGGATGTCATTGTATATTGATGTATTGGTCATTTTTCTGTTGATACTGTATCGATATAAAGTTATGAATATGGATACCAAGTCAATAATTCACTGTCACCGAAACATTTACATGTTTTGAGATTACCATGTACAGATGGACAATTAAAAATCAGACAATTAGTTTCAAACATTTAATGAATCTAGTCTTTGAAAGGCATTTGGAAGTGATGCCTGATTTACGCCGCAATCAGCAATATTCCAGCTATATGACGGCTGTCTGTAAATAATCAAGTCTGTCCAGACAATCCAGTGACTGACATCATGAGCATCCATCCATGCTATTGGGATACGATGACATGCATCAACCAAGTCATCAATCCCGACCACCCGATCCCATTAGTCACCTCTTACGACATGCATAGTCGTCTTTTATGACAAGAATGGGTTGCTGAAGACCTATTCTACCCCAGGCATGCATATCAAAAAGTGCTGGAAAAAAGTTTTATGTTCTGGAACTTTTGAATTTTCCTAAATCTCAACCAAATGAGGGTAGTTTTTTCAGATGCTTCACCTTTTTCATTGTTTCTGCATGAACCCTGGCAAATGTATTACACTTGTTAGGACTGGTCAGCTTTAGAAATAAGCAGTAGCCCTGTAGTCCTTGCCAAACTGCCCAATAGTTAAAGTATCATAAGGACGAGTAGAAGTGTGCCATTTTTAAGGGTTTGCTACATGTATCGTTATGAGGACTAGTTGTGGTGGAACGATACACCGATGCATCGGTAGATCGCGATATTTCACTTCTCGATACAAGTATCGATAACAGTTGCACTCTAAGTAAAAAATATCGATTCTTATCTTAAGTGTATTCTTTAATAAATGTTACACCTAACGCTAATTAATAGTGAAAATTAGTTGTGAAAAAGTAAATATTTTCATCCATTGCGCCATACTTGACACTTCCAACTGTAAATCGTCAGTGAGCCAGGTATTTGACTATCCTGTCTATGAAAATGATGGCTTACGCACTACAGATATGACCACATATAAGTATCGCGATACGTATCGGATCATGAGTAAGGTATTGTGATACGTATGAGACCGTACAGTTGGTGTATCGTCCCAGCACTAGTGGTCATGAGAAACAAATGTATTTCCCCAAGCCTGATGTTATCTCTTTACATGGAATATGTGATTTATAGTTTGGGGCCTATATATATCAGAATGGTGAAAATGAGAATAAGTAATTATCTTGCCTAACCCACACACCCAAGTGTGGCAAGGGCAGGCAACCTGAAATAGCCACCATATATATTTTTAACCAGACTAAACACAATCCTGTGGAAATGGCAGCCCAATAAATATCAGTGGCAATTTGGTTGATAAGTATGCCACTGTGTCCAGGGGACGAGTGCTGAAAATAGCTGTTACATAACTGCCCCCACTCACTGACTCATTTGCCCTTTATGCCCTCCCTGTCTCTTCCAGTCTATTCTTGTCTCTCCCAGCCTCTCCCTGTCTCACTCTCCCAGCCTCTCCTGTCTCTCCCAGTCTATTCTTGTCTCTCCAGTCTCACCCTGTCTCTCCCAGTCTCACCCTGTCTCTCCCAGCCTCTCTGTCTCTCCAGCCTCTCCCTGTCTCTCCCAGCCTCTCTGTCTCTCCAGCCTCTCCCTGTCTCTCCCAGCCTCTCCGTCTCTCCCAGCCTCTCCCTGTCTCTCCCAGCCTCTCCCTGTCTCTCCAGCCTCTCCCTGTCTGTCTCTCCAATGATTTTCATGTCTCTCCCAGGCTATCCCTGTCTCTCCCAGCCTCTCTGTCTCTCGAGCCTCTCCCTGTCTCTCACAACCTCTCCCTGTCTCTCATGTGTCTCTGCCTCTCCCAGTCTCCCCAGTCTCTCCTGTCTCTCCCAACCTCTCCCTGTCTGTCTCTCCCAGGCTCTCCATGTCACTCGATCCTGTCTCCCTTGTCTCTCGCAGCCTGTTCCTGTCTCTCCTAGCCTCTCCCTGTCTCTCCCTGTCCCTCCTGGCTCCCTGTCTCTCCCAACCTCCCCCTGTCTCTCCTAGCCTCTCCCTGTCTCTCCTAGCCTCTCCCTGTCTCTCCTAGCCTCTCCCTGTCTCCCTGTCTCTCCTAGCCTCTCCCTGTCTCCCCTGTCTCTCCCAGCCTGTTCCTGTCTCTCCTAGCCTTTCCCTGTCTCTCCTGTCTCTCTGCCTCTCCCTGTCTCCCCAGTCTCTCCTGTCTCTCCCAAGCTCTCCCTGTCTCTCCCAGCCTCTCCCTGTCTGTCACTCCAAGGCTCTCCATGTCACTCAATCCAGTCTCCCCTGTCTCTCCCAGCCTGTTCCTGTCTCTCCCAGCCTCTCCCTGTCTCTCCTAGCCTCTCCCTGTCTCTCCCTGTCTCCCCTGTCTCTCCTGTCTCTCCCAACCTCTCCTCTCTCCCAGCCTCCTGTCTCTCCCAGCCTCTCCCTCTCTCCTAGCCTCTCCCTGTCTCTCCCAGCCTCTCCTGTCTCCCTGTCTCTCCCAGCCTCTCCCTGTCTCTCCTGTCTCCCTGCCACTCCCAACCTCTCCATCTCTCCTGTCTCTCCAGCCTCTACCTGTCTCTCCTGTCTCTCCCAACCTCTCCCTGTCTCTCCTGTCTCCCTGCCTCTCCCTGTCTCTCCTGTCTCTCCTGTCTCTGTCTCTCCTGTCTCTCCTGTCTCCCTGCCTCTCCGTCTCTCCAGCCTCTACCTGTCTCTCCTGTCTCTCCCAACCTCTCCCAGCCTCTCCCTGTCTCTCCTGTCTCCCTGCCTCTCCCAACCTCTCCATCTCTCCTGTCTCTCCAGCCTCTACCTGTCTCTCCTGTCTCTCCCAACCTCTCCTGTCTCTCCCAGGCTTTCCATGTCTGTCCTAGCCTCTCCCTGTCTCTCCTGTCTCCCTGCCTCTCCCAACCTCTCCATCTCTCCTGCCTCTCCCAACCTCTCCATCTCTCCTGTCTCTCCCAGCCTCTACCTGTCTCTCCTGTCTCTCCCAACCTCTCCTGTCTCTCCCAGGCTTTCCATGTCTGTCCTAGCCTCTCCCTGTCTCTCCTGTCTCCTTGTCTCTCCCAACCTCTCCATCTCTCCTGTCTCTCCCAATGTCTCCCTGTCTCTCCTAGCCTCTCCCTTTCTCTCCTAGCCTCTCCCAATGTCTCCCTGTCTCTCCTAGCCTCTCCCTGTCTCTCCTAGCCTCTCCCAATGTCTCCCTGTCTCTCCTAGCCTCTCCCTGTCTCTCCCAACCTCTCCTGTCTCCCAATGTGTCCCAACCTCTCCATGTCTCTCCCAGCCCCTTGAAGTCTATCCTGTCTCTCATGTCTCTCCCTGCCTCTCCCAGCCTCTCCCTCTCCCCCTGTCTCTCCCTGGATCTCACACAGTGATGTATCTCCGATGTCAAACAAGAAGCCTTTGGAAGCAGATTGGGAAAAAACACATTATTTTGTTCAAAATGTAGATGTAAATGTAAAGGTAGGCATTAAAGACTCTTTTTAATTGGACCATCTATCATAGATAGACAAGTCCCCTTGGCATAGGTTATAATCATAATGACATGAATTTGGGATTTTTTTTATTCCAATTTGGGAATTTTTACTGACATTTGCTGCTGATTTGGAGTCGAATATCAGCCTTTGAGAAGGTATGGATAGATAAATTGCTTACTTTTAATATCTTTCTCTCACGTTGTCCTGTCATTTTACATCTATATGGGCTAGAGGGTCTATTTCAGGCTTAGCTCAATCTGTTATTTCTGTGTGGGTAAATAGAGTCATTACATGTGTTATTGTTCTGTGTGTGTCTTTCGTCCACTTTGGGAAGTACAGGGTATTGATTATTTGTGAAGGCTGCTGATATTGGATAGTTTTCAGTTTTTCTATTAACACATTGTTTCTGTATTGGGCATTCAGGGGGTTATCTCGATCTGCTGAGAGGCTCAAGTGTGCAGCAAATGACAGTAAAATTCCCAGCTTGAAACAAAAAATTCCCAATTCAGAATTTTACGAAAATATGAATGTTAAAAAATTACCATTTTTGAACAATATTACAATTTTTTTCCAATTTGCCTGCTAATGGAACTTACTTTAGAATCCTAGATAAATCTCTTTTACATATGTATTGGATATATATGAATATGGGTGTACATGTGTCATCTGTGATGTATTTTACAAATACCGACATTCTTATATAATATCTGAATTTACAACAAAGAAATATTGGGTTAGTTAGCATGGTTAGAGGTCATTTTCAATGAGTAGCCTTTATGTTGAAGATTCCTATGTCTTGAAAATTGTATTCTCAAGTTGCAGGCTTTCATTTTGGTCCATTTCATAGGACACTGACAGATCGATTTAAAAATGTTTGAAGGAATTTCAAAGAAACTGACAGTAAAAAATAAGTATGTTTAATTTATCAGCATGATCACAAATTTGGTAAAATCATGACAGTACCATTGATCTCTGCCAATAACCTAAATTCTACCATGTATTCGGAAAATACTAGATTTTGTTGGTCAATCAGAGGTTTCAAATCACCGTAACCACTTCTGATTTAAACAGCTGATTTGATTACTGCATGACAGTACCATTGCTCTCTGCCAAACTACCATGCATTTGGAAAATACTTGCTTCTGTTGGTCAATCAGAGGTTTCAAATCACAGTAACCACTTCTGATTTAAACAGCTGATTTGATTACTGCATGACAGTACCATTGCTCTCTGTCAATAACCTAAATACTACCATGCATTTGGAAAATACTTGATTCTGGTCTTTGAAAGGCATCGATTCTGTTGGTCAATCAGAGGTTTCAAATCACCGTAACCACTTCTGATTTGAACAGCTAATTTGACTACTGGATCACAGTGGAAGCTGGAGTTTCGGTTACTGTGATATCAGAAATATGTGTGGCATTAGATGATGGAAAGTATACTAGATATATATCGACTACCGTATTCGAAGTAATAGGCGCCAAGGGGGCTCTCAAAATTAGAAATAGGGGCTCTCATTAGAATATTATTTTGTCGAAAAAAACTGAGTTGAAAGATAAATTCCGTGGTTTATGCTGACAGCCTGAAATGTTTATATACGAGAGATATATTTTTCCAGAATTTAATTGCCCATAATTAAGGGTGCATTTAACACACGAGTGTGTATTATACGCAAATGAATAAGTATTGTGTACATTGATCAATCTGAAAGGGTGCTAATTGGGATTATTCACGAGTCATATATTAGCAAATATCGCTTTAACCACTAGGCTACCCAACCGACGTAATCCCACTCAAAACACTGAATTAGACAAATGCAGCATCAGTATCTGCAGTGACATTCAAAGAGCTTACATTTTATTTTGTCATGTGGAATGGCTGTATAAACATGCTGTATTTTGTATGTAGTGCTTGGTTACCTGTAAATCTTACCACGCTATATTTAACATTTGAAACCAAGTCCTGCGTGTTCCATTCCAAATAACATTTTGTGCCAGAACTCCAGATAAGCTTTTGGTGTTGTGGGTATTTTACCCATGCATTTTAAAATCATTGGGTATCAGTAATTCTATCTGGGTATTCAAATTTCTGTTACCCACTAGTTGTTACACATGTGGGTATTTAAGTTAAATATTTAAAAACACTATTCATCTAGTCCCTGCAAACTGGTGTCGTGTGGTTTAGAGAGCTTTATAGGACTCAAAAATACCACGATACTTCCACAAGAAAGTGTGATGGCAAATGATCATGATGTAACTGTCATCGTGGAGTTTGTCAAGGTTGACGGAATGCCCGTTTATAATTTCAAAATAAGTTGCTGATTTGCTAATCGAATACGCAGGGTTACTTCACAATATTTTGATGATACGCACAAGTTTTATTTTTGTAGCGTATCTGTAATGTTCGTTGCGTATTTGATACGCTTGGATTTTATTTTACTGCATATTTCTGCATTTCTGATGCGTATTTTACGCAGATACACAGCTTATCTGTAGCTCTGTGTGCTGTTAAATCTACAGGTAAGAACTCTAAATTGAAAACGCATATGTTATCTGCTAATTATAACAGTGTCTCCAGTAGGGTAGAGGTGTATCAGTCCATTCCGATTACCAAGAAATGGCAGTGCCACATATCTCAGCTGGAGATCTACAGAACATTGGTGCAGAGAGTGATGGATGGAAGCCTGGCTGTCAGCTGTTGGTATCAGCTGTTGCTGACATAACATGTCAGTGGTGGAAACTAACATTATTAGTCCACGCGTCTTTATGATGACAACATACAGCAATCCCCTTAAAAATGGCAAATTTCTACTGGTATTTATGATACTAACAACGCGTGTTGGTCTTACGTTGTTAATGAATAATTTGCATACTCGTATATGCAAGGGGCCGACGTATGGTTCTCAGTAGGAAGTGACAACTTGGAGACGATGGCTTGCGGTATATACAGTTTTACTTTATACATGTAGATATATACATACCAAAGACACTATGTGCCAGGTCAGCACATAGTGGTTGTGGTTGTTGTCGAGGTGCCCCGGAGCACCCAGCCTAACCCTAGCTAGGCTAAGGGTAAGACCTTTCTTTCTTCCTTCTTCTCAATCTCTCTGGACCAAGGCTTATATAGCCAAGGTCACCTGACATTTAGTAAGTAATAAATATAAATATAAACAGTAATTCATCAGTGACATACTTCCACATCTCGTTCAGGATGGTAGATGGTCTTTGTACCCAAAAATGGGGATTAACAGTTAGGATTAGCATCTTATAAATAACAGCAATTAAAGTGTTTCAAGGCATATAGATGTCATGGCTCCAGGGTAATGAGCCTTTGCAATTAAATGTTCCTCAGACAATACGTGTCGTAAATCAGTCGCTAGGACAATACTTTACTATTGGGCAATTTGACAAGGACTATAGGACAAGTGCCAATTTCTAATGCTAGATATGTAAGGCAAAACCAACCCAAGAATACTTCTATTATAGTTCTTTTCAGATGAACAAAACCTTCCAAATGACGTGCTGGTTTTCTTTGGGGAATTAGTCAGCAAAGAGCTGAAGTCACAGGAGGCTAATCACAATTTTATTTACAAGAAAAATTAACAATGAACTATATCTTAACTATAGCTGAGGGTGCTACAGAGAGTCGGTACAACCCTCTAGGCTGTGGGAGAAAGATCTGCTTGTTAGAGCGACAAATCTCTTCTGGTTAAAATTTTGCTTCAGTATGTATTTAACAAAACTTAGAACAATGAAAAGGAATATGACTGGTTGATACATGATGGGGTGTGCCCTATAGTTAATGAATGGCTAGACAGAGGGGAATACTTAATCCTGTTAATCCTGTTGGACTGGCACTAATCTTGTTGACATATCTACTGGGTGCTTGGAAAGGGATTATGGTATCGACGAGCTTGTGTGGGGGCTAATCCTTAATGAGTCTAAATTGAAGTAATTGCTGAATGTTATTCAAATATAGATGACAGATTTACTGAAATAAAATAGTTCAAGGCAATCTATAAGACTATGTAGAGATATCTTCCGTCTTATTGGATATTATGTCTGGGAGATGCGATCTTGTTAACTTAGGCTTGTATTTATCTAAAAGCTTTAAATCTATTAAACTCTGTAGACATAACTCTTACTGTTTGACTGTTTGAGCTGACAGCCATTTTATGACATTTTATGACATCTAAGTTTGTCTTTCTTTTAGGGAGCCAAGCAGCTCCGAACATGAATATTTTAGGAGCCAAATCTAAGTTTTTAGGAGCCAACAGATATCTTAAACAGATATTATCACCAGATATGTTTACCTTTAGGTAGCCAAGTGGCCATCAGTGGGAAAGTTTAGGTCGCCGAGTCGTAGATTTAAGCCACTTTTGGCTGCCAAAATGGCCGCTACCTAGTGTGTGTGATTTATCTGACATGTATTTTACATAAAATGACACTTTACTATCTTTGCCATTGATGAAATTGTAGTCATACTAACATTAACAATGTTAGTCAGTTAGTAATTTGTGTTTATCCTTGAAGGACTCGGTTGACTGTTGACACTGACACACAGATACGCCATGAAACGTTCAGTTGGCCGAAGACAGTCCTTATGTGTCATCCTCCACTATGTCTACCAGTACTAGCAGTATTATACTGTTCAAATACTGGTATTTACGTGACTAATTTCACTTTCGGATCAACAGACATAGTCTCTGCCTTAATTGTTAATTCACTACAAATCATGCAAGTCAAGTTTCAAAGGGAGGATGGTGCATTATCCATGCATTGTTCCAGGGCTGTGCAACTTGCAGCTGGATTGCACTGAATTATACATAGCAACACGCATAGCTGCAGTCGCGTGGAGGAAGAGAAGCGAGTTCTGAGGTACCAGAACCTATTTTGTAATATTTTCCTGAATTCATTTTGTAGGTAAGTCAGTTTCTATGGTTAACAATGGATAACAATTCGGTAGTGTTACAAGCTTTGTGACCTAGATGTTCTTTAAATGATAGTATTTTATGTGTGTTAGTCTTTGATGGTGACTTGGTTTATAGCATGTCATAGTACCCTGTCTAGTGTTTGAAGTTGGTCATTATAAATATCAATCACTGGTTTGTCTGGTTCAGACTTGCTAGGCTACTATCATATATGCAGTACCACCTACCTGTCATTCCAATCTCCCCCTGTCTAGTTCCAACCCGCCCTGTACAATGCCAACCCGCCCTGTACAATGCCAACCCACCCGGTACAATGCCAACCCACCCTGTACAAAGCCAACCCACCCTGTACAATGCCAACCCGCCCTGTACAATGCCAACCCACCCTGTACAATGCCAACCCACCCTGTACAAAGCCAACCCACCCTGTACAATGCCAACTTACCCTGTACAAAGCCAACCCACCCTGTACAATGCCAACCCACCCTGTACAAAGCCAACCCACCCTGTACAATGCCAACTTACCCTGTACAAAGCCTACCCACCCTGTACAATGCCAACCCACCCTGTACAAAGCCAACCCACCCTGTACAATGCCAACTTACCCTGTACAAAGCCAACCCACCCTGTACAATGCCAACCCACCCTGTACAAAGCCAACCCACCCTGTACAATGCCAACTTACCCTGTACAAAGCCTACCCACCCTGTACAATGCCAACCCACCCGGTACAATGCCAACCCACCCTGTACAAAGCCAACCCACCCTGTACAATGCCAACCCACCCTGTACAATGCCAACCCATCCTGTACAAAGCCAACCCACCCTGTACAATGCCAACCCACCCTGTACAATGCCAACCCACCCTGTACAATGCCAACCCACCCTGTACAAAGCCAACCCACCCTGTACAAAGCCAACCCATCCTGTACAATGCCAACCCACCCTGTACAAAGCCAACCCACCCTGTACATTGCCAACCCGCCCTGTACAATGCCAACCCATCCTGTCTAGTGCCAACCCACCCTGTACAAAGCCTACCCACCCTGTACAATGCCAACCCACCCTGTACAATGCCAACCCACCCTGTACAATGCCAACCTATCCTGTACAATGCCAACCCACCCTGTACAATGCCAACCCATCCTGTACAATGCCAACCTATCCTGTACAATGCCAACCCACCCTGTACAATGCCAACCCATCCTGTACAATGCCAACCCATCCTGTCTAGTGCCAACCCACCCTGTACAATGCCAACCCACCCTGTACAATGCCAACCCACCCTGTACAATGCCAACCCATCCTGTACAATGCCAACCCATCCTGTACAATGCCAACCCACCCTGTACAATGTCAACCCACCCTGTACAATGCCAACCCATCCTGTACAATGCCAACCTATCCTGTACAATGCCAACCCACCCTGTACAATGCCAACCCATCCTGTACAATGCCAACCCATCCTGTCTAGTGCCAACCCACCCTGTACAATGCCAACCCACCCTGTACAATGCCAACCCACCCTGTACAATGCCAACCCATCCTGTACAATGCCAACCCATCCTGTACAATGCCAACCCACCCTGTACAATGCCAACCCACCCTGTACAATGCCAACCTATCCTGTACAATGCCAACCCATCCTGTCTAGTGCCAACCCACCCTGTACAATGCCAACCCACCCTGTACAATGCCAACCCATCCTGTACAAAGCCAACCCATCCTGTACAAAGCCGGCCCAACCTAAACAACACCCCCCCCACCCTGTACAACACCCCCCCACCCTGTACAACACCCACTCACCCTGTACAACACCCACCCACACTGTACAAAGCCAACCCACCCTGTACAACACCCACCCTGTACAACACCCACCCTGTACAACACCCACCCACACTGTACAAAGCCAACCCACCCTGTACAACACCCACCCTGTACAACACCCACCCACACTGAACAACACCCACCGACCCTGTACAACGCCCACCCTGTACAACACCCACCCACCCTGTACAACACCCACACTGTACAACACCCACCCACCCTGTACAACACCCACACTGTACAACACCCACCCACCCTGTACAACACCCACCCATACTGTACAACACCCACCAACCCTGTACAACACCCACCAACCCTGTACAACACCCACCCACCCTGTACAACACCCACCCACCCTGTACAACACCCACCCACCCTGTACAACACCCACCAACCTTGTACAACACCCACCAACCCTGTACAACACAACCCACCCTGTACAACACCCACCCATACTGTACAACACCCACCGACCCTGTACAACACCCACCCACCCTGTACAACACCCACACTGTACAACACCCACCCACACTGTACAACACCCACCCACACTGTACAACACCCACCCTGTACAACACCCACCCACCCTGTACAACACCAACCCACCCTGTACAACACCCACCCTGTACAACACCCACCCACCCTGTACAACACCCACCCACCCTGTACAACACCAACCCACCCTGTACAACACCCACACTGTACAAAACCAACCCACCCTGTACAACACCCACCGACCCTGTACAACACCCACCCACCCTGTACAACACCCACCCATACTGTACAACACCCACCCACCCTGTACAACACCCACCCTGTACAACACCCCCCCCACCCTGTACAACACCCACCCACCCTGTACAACACCCCCCCCCACCCTGTACAACACCCACCCTGTACAACACCCACCCACCCTGTACAACACCCACCCACCCTGTACAACACCAACCCACCCTGTACAACACCCACCCACCCTGTACAACACCCACCCACCCTGTACAACACCCCCCCCCCACCCTGTACAACACCCACCCTGTACAACACCCACCCACCCTGTACAACACCCACCCACCCTGTACAACACCCACACTGTACAACACCCACCCATACTGTACAACACCCACCCACCCTGTACAACACCCACCCACCCTGTACAACACCAACCCACCCTGTACAACACCCACCCACCCTGTACAACACCCACCCACCCTGTACAACACCCACCCACCCTGTACAACACCCACACTGTACAACACCAACCCACCCTGTACAACACCCACCGACCCTGTACAACACCCACCCACCCTGTACAACACCCACCCTGTACAACACCAACCCACCCTGTACAACACCCACACTGTACAACACCAACCCACCCTGTACAACACCCACCCACCCTGTACAACACCCACCAACCCTGTACAACGCCCATCCTTTACAATGCCCACCCATACTGTATTATGCTCACCCACCTTTTAAGGCCTTGATATTGGACAAATTACCATTTGTGACCAGGATTCGTATATCGACCCTGAGAACTAGCAAATTAAGATGGGAGACAGCATGGTTAAGGGGTGGTTTCACTGTAATGATTTCCACAGACAAATGTGAAATTAACACGAGCACTGGAATTGGATAGATTCCTTATTAAAACCAACATGCCAAATGTTACCAAATTTCAATCCATCATAATTAACTGCTCTTGGAAATGTAGTCAACATAAATCTTCAATTAGGCAGTGTCCTTCAATGCTAATAAAGTCGTCTACCCAAACATTTCTCTACCATTACTAATTTATCATAATTACAGTCAAAGCATTCACTGAGCTTTGTAAACAGAGGAAGTTGTTCAAACATGCCACGTACATGTTTAATTTGAAACCTCTGATCTGCTGATTCAAATATTTTTCGAAAGTTATTAGTATCTTATCGGCGAAACAATTGTAACTCCCATTCTTTAACACTGACTTACGACAGCCAGAGCACTAAGATTGCTTTGTCGAATGGGGCTTGGGGCCAGTTTAGTATAACAATCTTAGTGCTACGGCTGTTGCAAGTTTAAGTTAGAGTATACGAGTTACTGCTTATCCCAGTTGCACCCATACTTGTTTTCCAAGGCAGCTAACTGTTGATTGGATTGCCTTGTGTGTGTGTAGCCATGGTAAAACTGGTAGGCTGACCAATGTCTTCACAAGTGTCTAGTTCTCTCCATTGTGTCAACTGAAGTTTTAACACCTTGCATGGATGGTTCTTAATCCTGTAGATACCTAAACCTGAAGGCGGTTATGTGGTCTAAATCTCTATGACTTTGTTAAACTGATTGGAAAGTATTTAACTGAACACATCTCTGCTAGTTTCGCAGAGAAAAGTTGACAAAAGTAATTAAAAATTAGGGCCGTTGCGATTCACTCGCATTTTCGGTGAATCGAACCGTATCCATTCATGAATTGAATTCGTTATTCCTTGCCACTAGAATCGAATATTTATGAATATGCAATCATGTGCATTTACATACCCTGTACCTAAAATGTCCATAAGAACATATTATATGCATAGGTTTCCTTAAAGACAACACTCTTATAATATTTAATTTGACAGGAATTTGGTCACTGGTCATTGTAGCATTTGAGTAGATACTAAGACTAAGTACCTGGACAAGTGCAGCATATAAATGTATAATATAGAAAATTAACAAACCATGTCAAATAATTTATGTTGTTGTTGACAAATAATATGACAAATAATACATCAACTGCTGACTTATTATTGTATTCGTGGATTAATATTCGTATTCATTACCCTATATTCGTGATACGAATCGTATTTGCCTCATAGGTTATTCGTTGCAGCCCTACTGAAAATTAACCTCCTTTCTGAAGGTAATAGTAGGCACTTTCCCAGCTGAAGAACCCACTTTCCTCACTGGAACATTGGACACATGCTAAAAGTGTCCCTAGGGTGAGTGAAAATGAACTATTTTCAGAAGTGTCCTGTGGTTTTTATCACTATTAGGGTGAGTCGTTTTCCCCTCCTGTGCACAAGGGGTTGTGATGTAAAGTTTAGGTTTGTGATGAAGGATGTTTTTGTTGCAGCAGTCGCAGAAGCGACTAAGTCGTCTATGAGTGCTTGCTGTGGCCACGGTGATTCCCCCGAGAGGTAACCAAGGCTTGAGTCGTGAGGTGGCCAAGATGGCGTCTGCTCGGCAAGACACGGAGCAGCTGAAGATACACAACATGACAGCTCACGACTGGGAGGAGGAGAAACGCAAACACAAAAACTCCCAACTCTACGATGATGGAACCATGTCTTTCTTCTGGTGAGTGGCACAGGACCCCAGTACCCAGGCTTGTCTTCTGGTGAGTGGCACAGGACCCCAGTACCCAGGCTTGTCTTCTGGTGAGTGGCACAACTCTCACCTGTATAGAAGGTGGAGTAGGTCCCCAGTACCCAGACTTGTCTTCTGGTGAGTGGCACAGGACCCCAGTACCCAGACTTGTCTTCTGGTGAGTGGCACAACTCTCACCTGTATAGAAGGTGGAGTAGACCCCAGTACCCAGACTTGTCTTCTGGTGAGTGGCACAGGACCCCAGTACCCAGACTTGTCTTCTGGTGAGTGGCACAGGACCCCAGTACCCAGACTTGTCTTCTGGTGAGTGGCACAACTCTCACTGGTGTAGAAGGTGGAGTAGGTCCCCAGTACCCCAGGCTTGTCTTCTGGTGAGTGGCACAACACTCACTGGTGTAGAAGGTGGAGTAGGTCCCCAGTACCCCAGTCTTGTCTTCTGGTGAGTGGCACAACTCTCACCTGTATAGAAGGTGGAGTAGGTCCCCAGTACCCAGTCTTGTCTTCAGGTGAGTGGCACAACTCTCACCTGTATAGAAGGTGGAGTAGGTCCCCAGTACCCAGTCTTGTCTTCAGGTGAGTGGCACAACTCTAACCTGTATAGAAGGTGGAGAAAACAACTAATCTCCCTAGGAGTATTTTTAGGCTTGGACCAATGGACAAGTATCTGTGTCTATCCCGTCATTGGATTGATGTTTTATGGCAAATCACTCATTCCCACTGCCTTCTTTGTAGGTACAGAAAGTATAGGAGACTCCCCAACCCTTCCCTTCCCCAACTGTTTATGTGTGTTTGTGTTGCAGGCGCGCTCACACCATCACCGTGCTGTTCATCTTCATCATCATCCTGTTCTATGTGGCTCTGTTTGAAGACGTCGTCCCGGACCGAGACTACAATGCCAAACGGTGAGGATGCACATGAGGACGGACGTCATATTTGTGTCAACTTTTAAACTGAGACTTACACTCGCCACAGATGTAAAAGTCAAATCTAACATCAGTTCTAACATCAGTTCTAACATTAGTTCTAACGTGCAGACTTGTGTCCCTTTGCTGTGCAACGGTCTACTAATTGTGGTTGTGGTATGTTAAAGTATGGGAGTTACGATCATCTAAGCGCTAAGATCTCTTTGTGCAAGTGGTTCTTGGTTTGTCAACACCCTACTGTTCCCAAGGATTTCACCAAAGTGGCGATCCTCTACAACCTCACTTTAGCCTTCCCTGACACATTAAGCTGACACACTGTGATGTAACTGGAATACTGTTCAAAGTGGTTTTAACTCCCCCATCCTTGGAAGTGTGTGAGATCTGCACAATGTAAATGTACTTCCTTAAGGGACAAGGGATATTTGATAATGGTCTGCTATTGGATGCTATTTCACAGAGGACTGATGGCAGTGGTGCTAGCCTTTCTACTGTTCGGAGTGACCCAGACTCCTGATGGACCTTTCGTCAGACCACATCCAGGTCAGGAGTTACCTCCCTTTCAGTCATTGTTTTTATTCAAACTTCAATTGAAAAAGCTAAAGTTTTACCTTTCCTCATGCTACAGAGTGTTATAGGTGTGGTGTCAGATAAGTATGAAGACATTTAATCAGAAAAGCTCATTTTTGAAGTTTGTGTGAGTGAAGAACCCATGTTTAATGGGTTCGTTGATCATTTCAATTTCTGTTTAAAAGAGAAATAATGAAATTAAAAAAAAAATTGAGAGTTCATCATCTGCTTTTTTGTGACCGTAGAAACAATAATGACCTTAAAAATCTGAACAAAGAAGGAATTTCCTATGTAATGTATACTTGATAATTGTGGATAACATTACAGTATATACTATAGCCACATATTTTTGTCTTACTTTTCAGCATTTTGGAGACTTATCCTGTGCCTGAGTATAACATATGAACTTGCCTTAGTATTTTTGTTATTCCAGGTAAGTTGTTTGAAATGTACTTCTGGGATATAAACAGTTGATTTAAAAAGAAATATTCTCAAAAATCTATTCAAGAATTATTTTCACTAAGCAAAACTGCAAGTTTGCAAAGCTGGGGCCCGTTCCGCTGAGCGATCTTAGCACTATGACTGTAACAAGTCTAGGTTAAAATATGATCATCTTAGCGCTAAGACTGCTTCATGGAATGGGGTCTTGAATTGTTATTTATGTATAGTTTTGTTTTTTTCACACAGAGAAGTATTATTCTGACAGCAATGAATTAACGCTTGTCGGTAATGAATTAAAATAAGATGTTTAAGAAAACTTCATCTTGAATTCATTGTTTATATTTTCTCACAGAGAGTAGAGGATGCAAGACTGTTGTTAAAACATTTTGATGAAGAATTAGGGAAGCCATTACCAGAAAAAGCATATGGTGGAAACTGCTTTTTGTATGATGCAAACCACACAGATCCATTGCACAATATATGGGTAAGATGCTTGGCTCATCTCATTCAAGACTTGGGTACCTTTACTTATACTCATAATACATGTTAACTTACCTGAGCTGATTGAGCTTAGTTGGGTTAATTGAAGCTTAGTTGGGTTAATTGAAGCTAGTTGAGCTGCTTGAAGATAAGTTGAGCTGATTGAAGCTGAGTTGAGCTGATTGAAGCTACGTTGATCTGATTGAAGCTACGTTGATCTGTTTGAAGCTGAGTTGAGCAGATTGAAGCTAAGTTGAGCAGATTGAAGCTAAGTTGAGCAGATTGAAGCTAAGTTGAGCATGTTGAAGCTAAGTTGAGCAAACTGAAGCCAAGTTGAGCAAATAGAAGCTAGGTTGAGCAGATGAAGTTAAGTTGAGCAGATTGAAGCTAGGTTGAGCAGATTGAAGCTAAGTTGAGCAGATTGAAGCTAAGTTGAGCAAATAGAAGCTAGGTTGAGCAGATCGAAGCTACGTTGATCTGATTGAAGCTGAGTTGAGCAGATTGAAGCTAGGTTGAGCAGATTGAAGGTAAGTTGAGCATGTTGAAGCTAAGTTGAGCTGATTGAAGCTAAGTTGAGCAGATTGAAGCTAAGTTGAGCTGATTGAAGCTAAGTTGAGCTGATTGAAGCTAAGTTGAGCTGATTGAAGCTAAGTTGAGCAGATTGAAGCTATGTTGAGCAGATTGAAGCTAAGTTGAGCAGATTGAAGCTAAATGGTGTAACTATGAAGGCACTGCTTCTGTACCATGACAGCCAGAAGATAACTCTCTATTTTGTGACATTTCAGGACAAAGTAGATGGCTTTGTCCCCACCCACTTCTTCGGCTGGTGGCTGAAGGTATGATGTAGATAGTAACTGAAGGAACAGAATGTATGGATGTCAACTTCTTTATCATGAGGAACACATCCGCCGGAGTATATACCTACCCCTTCAGTTAGTTTGGCCTTCGCTATTGCATCTCTTGGCTTTAGGAGATCTATGACAGATAGCGGATCTAACTGCAATTCTTGTTTTAACCTAGCCTGGGCTGGGACATGGTCTTGACGTTCTTGTAACATGTGAGCAATGGTTTCAGCCTGATTGCAAGATGAACAAACCTTGTCATAGTGCTTTTTGTGACCGAGTCTGAGGCGAGCAGAGAACATATGACTATATATATATATATATGTATTTACCTGTAAGGACAACAAAAGTAATAAGATGACAAAGGTGGAAAATTATCAAGGGAAGCAAACAGATACTTGGCACTGATAGGTGTTTAGAAATTGACTAAAGGAAGCCAACACTTAATAGTTATTTAGTGCCGATAGATGACAGCGATGGACAACTGGAAGCCAGGACTTAAATTAGCACTGATTGGTAATAGCAATAGAAATGGCAATGGACAAATGGAAGCCGGCTGGATAATGAGCATAGACAATTATCAAAGCAATAAGTCCCAAGCACTAGGGAGATAGGTTCCCTGGTCAAGGTTCCTGGCTGTCCTGTGTCTCCTGATGTCATTGGCAAAACGTTGTGTTCCTCAAAAAAAGTTGACATCCATAAATTCTCATCGTTATGTGTATCACTTCTAAATGCCATTCAATGACTAGATATTAACTGTTCATTCATTTGAACCGCCTCCGTGGTCTAGTGGTAGAGCGTCCGCCAGGAGAGCGGAAGGTCCGGGGTTCGATCCCCAGCCGCGTCACTGCATCCTGCATCACTTCGGGCTTTCCTCCCACATTAAGCTGAAATGGTGCGATATAACTGGAATATTGTTAAAAACAGCGTAAAACCCAACTCACTCACTCACTCTATCACTCACTCACTCACTCACTCACATTACCTAAAATTCAAATTTATGTCTCCAAAATGACTATCAACAATGAGACGGCCTCACTACACACTTTGGATAGTGGGAATACCATCTTGAATATCAACACAAAAACTACATATTCCACATATTGGTTTATTGAGCAGCAATTGTAAGAATAGAAATTACATAATTGGCATCCGGTGAGTTTTCACTGCTGGGGTTGCATTGATATTGAGTCACATTTTTGGCAAGGTCAGCAGTCGTATTAATTTCGAGATGCATTGATTTCCAGATTTACTGTAAATGTGTGTTTAGGACTTGGAGTGACTGGACAGCCTGTGTGTGCCTCTGTTTCAGACCCTGATACTGCGGGACTGGTGGCTGTGTACGGTGCTCAGCATAATGTTCGAGCTGCTGGAGTATACCCTGGAGCACCAGCTGCCCAACTTCAGTGAATGTTGGTGGGATCACGTGAGTACAGCCAAGCTCCTCACAGCAATAGCCCGTGCACGCAGGTCTCTATACTATTGCCAGGGTATGAAACTCCCAAAATTTTCAGCCAGACCACAGGACTGGCTAGCCCTGACCAAAACCTGCCTGCCCACTATGATCATATGTTTCTCAGGATAATTTAATTAAAACTTTAAATCGAATTCATTGAACATGAAGTAATGCAAGAAAAGAAATAGCAAACACTTTTAAGGTCAGATTTGTATTTGATATCCTAGAATATATCATGTAAATAATGCTTATCATCGGGAAATATTTAGAATCTTTTTACATATGAAATATAACCCGACTGTCAGGTAGGGGATTTGAAAATCTGGCAGCCCAAGTTGAAATCAACCCGTCTCGGACGGTCGGGCAGGCGGGTATTTCGAACACTGCTATTGCTGCCACTAGTCAAAGCTCCCCACTGTGATAGGTGGCCACAGCCATGCATGGAGTTGAATTCACAACCGACTGACCGTTATGTTTACAAACAAGTGATGACTGCCGTGACGCCGAATGCTCTTGCTAAATTATTTTCTTTGTTTGTCAATTTGAATTTTTATTTCATTTCAACTATCATGTAATTGGTATAGTTAGAATGTAAGGGGAATTGGGTGATTTTCCATTCATCTTCAATCTCAAACCAATCTGATCAAACAAACAAAAAGGTAAATTCATCTGGGAAATATTGTAAGTTGTAAACCTTTTCAAAATTAACTATGATGGCATTCGCAAAGACATAAACAAAAGTATAAACGTTACCACAATTGGAGTTAAGAGGGCAAATTTCAAAATTCTTGTAATGGCCGCTTCCATACTGACGGCAGTGATGTTACTGAGAATGTAACAAAGGTGTCACATGCTGGAAGGGAGCTTAGAGTACAGCATGACAAGGGAGGTAACTCTACGAAGGGAGACAACTCTGGGCATAACTCACTTGGGTCCACTGTGTAAATCTGCTTCATGTGTAATACCTCAAGCAGCAATTAAGTAGTGATATTGCTTGATGTCATCATAACCTGTGTGCATTTAGGTTGTACAATATGTTGGCTTCATTTAAAGACAGGAAGAAAATAGGTAGACAGTTTGATTTAAAGACAAGGATTTTTTGTTTGTTTGTTGTTTAATGCCACACTCAGCATTATTCTAGCTATATGACAGTGGGCTGTAAATATTCGAGTCTGGACCCGACAGTCTAGTGATTGACATCAGTAGCAACGATCCACACGATTGGACATGCATCAACCAAGTTAGCAAGTCTAACCCCAATCCTGTCACCTCTTAGGACAAGCATAGTTGCCCTTTTGGGCAAGCATGGATTGCTGATGTCCTATTCTGCATCAGATCTCCACAGGTCTGAAGACAAGAGCAAACAGTGGCAACTTGAACAGTTATTGGTTGTCTCGGGTCCATGTTGAAGTTCAGGGTATCTCAGAGGGCTAGCACTATAAAACAGGCTTTAGTCATGGTACAAGCAAAGCAGCCAGTCATACGCACAGACACAAGTGTAATACTATTAGCTAATATTATATTTCACTCTTGAAGATCCCGGGGTTCAATTGGTCTTCAGCAACCCATGCTTGCTGTAAAAAGCAACTTTGCTTGTTGTAAGAGGCCACTAACAGGACTCGGGGTCAGGCTTGCTGACTTGGTTAAAGCATGTCATTGTATCCCAGTTGCGTGGATTGATGCTCATGATATCAATCACTGGATTGTCTGGTCCAGACTCGATTATTTGTGTAGGTGGAATATTGTTGTGTGCGACATTAAGCAACAAACAAACAAACAACACAGGTCTTCATGAACACAGTTGACAGATGATGTTTTATGAGTTCTTCCTTATTGGTTATGTTTTTTCCTTCTCCGTTTCAGTGGGTGATGGATGCCCTTGTATGTAATGGGTTTGGTATTTATCTGGGCATGAAGACCCTGCGCTATCTCACCATGAAGCCGTACCATTGGAGGGGCATGTGGGACATCCCAACCTACAGGTAAGTGACATAGTTCAGTGGAGTCTGTCCAGTTCGGGGGCGGTCGGGTAGCCTAGTGGTTAAAGCATTTGCTCATCACGCTGAAGACCCGGGTTTGATTCCCGACATGGGTACAATGTGTGAAGCCTATTTCTGGTGTCCCCCGCCGTGATATTGCTGGAATATTGCTAAAAGCAGCGTAAAACCATACTCACTCACTCACTCACTGTCCAGTTCGGACAAGCCATTTAGTGAGTGCCTGTTAGGTGATTCAGTGTTCCATTGCTTGAGTATGTTTTTGGTATATTTCGCCAGCGGCAAGTTGCGGCGTGTTGCTGCCCAGTTCACACCTTACAGCTGGACGGACTTCGACTGGAAGCCCACGGCCAGTCTCAAGCGCTGGTGTGCCATGTGTGGAGTCATCGCTATAGTGAGTACACTGGGGAGATGGAAGTGTGCAATCTCATTAAGATCAGACCTTATTTCTCGCTACCACTAAATAAAGATCTGAAGACATCCCATTACCGGTCACGTCAGAACAACCTTTCATCCAACCATTCAGTGTGTCGCTTACCAGATTTTGAAAGTGACAGTAGGAATGGGATTTCTAATCATGCAATCTCGAAAACTTTAACATGGGGTAATCTGAACGATAGTTACGGGTTTAACGATTGAATCCTTACAATCTAGACCATCGATTAACCATTCCAGAATGTTTTTTTGTTCAGGTTTCAAATTTGTTATCGAGAATTTTTCAAAATATGTTTCGAAGCGTAGTCGCCAATTTGAAATTTTGTGCCGTAAAGCACAAGAAAGCTGCCTTCTGATGGTCATTCCATTGGTCGGTCAAAGTTCGCGCAAGGTCGGTCTGACGTGACCCGTAATGGGATGTCCTCAGATCTTTCTTTAGCGATAGCGAGAACAGGATCTGATTTTAATAACATTGGGAAGTGTGTGTATGGGAATTGAATCATACAGAGAATGGCTTGGAAATCTGTGAAACCCAGGTGGTTCTTTTCTATCCAGTCATTTAGTGAATGTGTAGGTACATACGTGTTGGGTATCAAGTCTGCATAGAAACCCAACATGCGCAAATTTGTGAGGTATTGGGTTCTTAATCTGTGTCAAAACTATGACAAGAGAACAACAACATATCTTTGTTGGGCAAAGAAATGGGGCTCTTCGGACAGTTTCTGCTTGAAACCTCAATGGTGGCACAAGATTGGTTCACTTTGGATCAATTCTGCTCTGAAACCTCAATGGGGACTCATTCAATGGGGTAATGGATGTCTTGGGGTACGAGAATGGAGTACCGGGGTCACATCGGCCCCAGGCTCCACATGTGATGTGAACGAAGCCAAGGGGAGACAACTGAGTTTGCTTCCTTCCAGTTGGCTTCCATCCAGGCAATAACTCTTGTACCAACTGCTTTTACCCTGAACAGCGTCGTAAAGTGTAGGTGGTCCTGTGCTTCCTTGCTGATGTTCCTCTTGTTCTTCCAGTTCCTGCTGGCGGAGTTGAACACGTTTTACCTGAAGTTCGTCCTGTGGATCCCCCCAGAACACTACCTGTGCCTTGGTCGTTTGGTATTCTTCCTTTTCATGGGAGCTGCAGCGATGCGGGAAACATTTCAGTATTTAGATGACCCGTGAGTAGCGACATTACAGTTAACACATGACTGAGGTTTTGGTGGAAAATGTAAGAAACACAAGTGAGGGAAAAGCCTGAAAAATCTAAATGCAAGAACTACCAGAAAGAGTGAAAACACGTCAGTGAAAAAATACAGGAGTTGTTGTATAAAACGTATTTGATGACAGCAGGAGAAAGAAAGACCATGTGCAGCATGCAGACAACTGAAGTCATGACTGTTAAGGTTGAACACCATTGCATCACCCCAATTGGCTCAGTGAGGAAACAGTGGGTTACAATACTAAACAGGATATGTGAGGTTGCAGCTCCGATTCATGGAATTTTCATGACCAGTCAAAAATCAACATTAGATGCATATTAAAAGGATGTTTTATGAATCATGGGTGCTGTAACTCAGTTAAGATAGAAAGTAGAGGGCATTCTCGACAACGACTGAGTTTGTGGGCTTTCCACTGTTTGAACAAGTCCGAAGAACAAAAGGATGTATATAAATGATATGGAATTCTGTACTACAGCAGCATTTCAGTATTTAGATGACTCGTGAGTCGTTTCGGGGCGGTCGGGTAGCCTACTGGTTAAAGCATTCGCTCGTCACGCTGAAGACCCGGGTTCGATTCCCGACATGGGTACAATGTGTGAAGCCCATTTCTGGTGTCCCCCGCCATGATATTGCTGGAATATTGCTAAAAGCCGCGTAAAACCATACTCACTAACTCACTCATGTGAGTTGTTTCACTACAAATCGTGTCTACTAAATTATTAACTGATTGTGGTTTCTTTTGAGCGTCAGGAAAAAGGCATCAATAATGTTGTGGACATAAGTCAGAAAATGTTTTTTCTGTGTTTTCAGGAAATGCAAGAAGTTCGGCCGCCAGTCGTGGATCATCGCGGCAATCATCATCACGGAGTGCCTCATTACGCTTAAGTTCGACTGGCAACTTGTTGTGAAGCCAGTTCCCCAGCTCATCGCCTCGTTCTGGCTCGCTGGCTTTGTGTGTCTTGTCAGCTGGACTGCGTGGAAGTTTTATGTGAAGAGGGATGTGAAGAATGACGTCCCCAAGATTGAGCATAATGACGACGTAAAGGCTGGCGACAAGTCCTCGTCTAAAGAGACCCCTATGCAACTGAGAACGCGCCCCATTAATGGCTCTGTGCATTAGTAGGCAGGTCTCAGTTTATGTCTATCAGTGTTTTTGTGACCGAAATGTTCCAGTGAAGGGTTTTATATATTCTCATAATAGGAAAAGAGACTGCTAAGTGTTTTTCTTGATTGGCTGTGTACAATTTGAAGGTTCTATTTTTATGGTGAGTGTTCTATATAGTCTTTATTGTAAATATGATCTGGCATTCATTTACCTATTGTGTGTGTGCTATGGATGGATATGAAGATTTGTAACTTGCAGTTCGGCCAAATTATTTTGTCTTTTCTGTTCTGGCGATGAGTCCCTGAAATTTGTAGAAGCAAACAAATCCTATTTTTCTTTTTTGAAGTGGTGTATTTGATTGAAAATGTGGTTATTTTCACTGGGTTTTTGTTGTTTTGTCCTAGCGTCATTATCACAAAATACCAGAAAGCCATCACCTTTGATCTGTCACTGTCACCGCAGTTATATTTTTGTGATTCTATTTGATGATTACTATCATTAGAATTAAATATATGAGTTTTTATTCTCCCCACCTAAAGAAATAAACAACATCAACAACAGAATATTGAATCACCGCCAAAACTACTGACAAGTAGGGAATTGTGATTCTTATTATTTCAATCAAAAACATCACTTTTATGATTTTGCAAAATTCATGGTAGCTCATCCCCAGAACATGGATCACAGTTCGAAACACCTGATTGATAAAAAGAGTTGATTGAAGTTAGCGCGAGTCTTGTAAGCTTGTTAGCCTCGTGATAAGGGCATCTGGAGATAATAACACCTTGTATTTTGAGGTATTTTCTTATAATATGTGTGGTCATAATCCAGGCCTTTCATCTACAAGCTTGTATCGTTTTGTCACATGTTTAACGCTCGGGGCCCATCCCACAAGGCGATCATGGCGCTACGACTGTCGTAAGTTTATGTTAAAGCATGGGAGTTACGATCATCTTAGCGTTACGATCACTTTGTGGAATCAGCCCTGGTATTTTGAGAGTGATAATGCTATCTCATGCTGTAATTATTCATAAAGTGTTGGCATGGAAACAGTGTGAGTTATTTAAATGTACTATGCTACTCAACATTGGCTAAGGATCACAACCTGACTGAAGATGACTGTTTTGGTCCTTTGCAAATGTTAGTAAATGTTGACTGTGAATGTCAAGATGATTTCAAACATTTGGGATTCTGTATGGAATAGACTTAGACATTTCCAAATGGTTCAGCAATGAGGTTCAATCAAATAAACAATGAACCACCAGCCGTCTGAAACCTGCATGGTCTATCCTTGGTGTCATATAAGAGCGAAATACAGCCATATTTTCTATTACGGCTGTATGTTGTCAGAGATGTCAATATGCTGCACCTGGAAGAAATTAGGGCTGGGACGAGTCCAAATGTACTTCCCGGGTACCCCCACCCCTATTACCCGACCCTACCCAGGTACCCGCTGTAGGTCTCAAGAGATAGGTACAAACTGTCCGATGGGAAAAGTTTGCCCTTGCAAAATGTATTCAGATGCACGTATAAAACGATCAGGTCATTCACACAATAGAGTTTTCTTCATGAAGTTTTATCTTTATTTAAACATATACGAGTCAGAAGTAATGGGTGCATAGTCAGAAAGAATTGAGAACATTAGTGACTTGTAGTGTAACCATAGAGTTCTATATAATTTTTGTCATTGTCATATATCAGGTGACTAACCATTTGTCCTGGTAGTCTTGTGGGTACCCGGGTCCTACTCAGTACCCACCCAACCCTGGTACCCAAGTACCCGAGTACCCGAGTTAACCGTCCCAGCCGTAGAGGAAATGTAGATGAAAGTTAGACCTTGACTGTGAACTTTTTTTCTTACTTTTTTTTCACAATTGTAAGGAGTTTGCTTTTGGAAGATTTTTTCAGTTTTTTGCCAAGTTTGGGATATTGTGAATGTGCATTGTGCTGAGTTGTCCTGATTCCATGAGTAAACATTCCAAGGAATGAATCCTAGAGAGGTATGATGGTTCCGTGCTGGGAAATGGAGTTTTGGTAGCTTGAGAAACAAGAGTATGTACCTGCACACTGAAAATATTCTCAATATCAAAGAATCTGTACAAACGTTTGTGCCTCTGCTGAACAAAAACATGTACGGCTCATGACTATATTTGAGGATATTTATTTTGTAGTGGAGGACATAGTTTCAGGAAAATGCACCCCAAAATATTCATCATCCCAATCTCATTGAAATCAGATCTTGGTTCTCACTACCACCAAACAAAGATCTGAGGACATACCTTTAGGGGTCACGTCAGATGGACCTTCAATCTGACCGATCATAGCGTTGCTTACCAGATCATGAAAGTGACATTCGGAATGTGAGTTCTGATAATGCAAACTCAAGTTCCGGGTTTAACGACTAAATCCATACAATCTAGACCATCTATTAGCCATTCCAGAATGTTCTTTTGTTCAGGTTTCAAATTTGTAATTTGTAATTTGTCAAAATATGTTTCGAAGCGTAGTCACCAATTTGAATTTGTGCCGTAAAGCATGAGAAAGCTGCCTTCTGATTGGTCAATCCATTGGTCGGTCAAAGTTCGTGCAAGGTCGGTCTGACGTGACCTGTAATGGAATGTCCTCAGATCTTTGTTTAGCGGTAGCGAGAACTAAGATCTGTTTTTAATGAGATTGTTCATGATCCCAAATTTGTTAGTTCAGTATATGGATATTTGGTTTTTGAATTTGGACATCCTGGACTGTTATCTCAGACAACCTAGCTGAAAATAATTCTCCCAGTTGAACATTTTCACTTCACTGGAGAATAATTTTTTATAAACTATTTTTTAAGCCTGTAGTATAACCAACCCACTGACTGCCTATTTTCTTGTATTTATTGAAGTGACATATGTAGCTGTTTGAAGTGATGAAATAGTTCTATATATTTGTATCTGCTTGCCCTG
Organism: Haliotis cracherodii; assembly: GCF_022045235.1. Taxonomy (NCBI): domain Eukaryota; kingdom Metazoa; phylum Mollusca; class Gastropoda; order Lepetellida; family Haliotidae; genus Haliotis; species Haliotis cracherodii. The sequence continues at coordinate 11,633,237 of NW_027266274.1, forward strand.
CCTCATCATCTACCATTACCTCCTCTGTAGCTCCCTGATTTCATCCTGTACACACTCACTGGTACGTGTGTTAATAATTATATACTACCCAACGTTTGACAGGGACTGACGCTGTGTGGTTGTTGTTTAATGCCCCTCGCGGCAATATTCCTGCTATATGGCCGCGGTGTGTAAATAATCGAGTCTGGACCAGACGGTCCAATGATTGACATCATAAGCATCGATTTACGCAATTGGGATACGAAGACAGGCATCAACCAAGTCAGCGAGTCTGACACCCGATCCCAATAGTCGCCTCTGACAACAAGCATGTCGCCTTTTACGGCAAGCATGGGTTGCTGAAGGCCTATTCTACGAACTTTACTTGAAGGTGTCTGATTGCAGGAAGATGATGTATCGGGCCAACACAGTTGCAAGCTATGAAGTACACATTTAAAGCAGTTGCAGCTTGATGTTTGTAAGATAGGAATAAACCGATCCCTATGAAACGTTGAGTAGTATTGCTGACCTCACTGCTGTCTGGTTGTACCTGGTGGCGTGTGCTATCTCTCATGCTGTGTATCTGATTGTGTGAGAAGCACCACCTGTATTTCTGTGCCATGTCTTGGAGTATTGAGGGTTCCTTGGGGTGAATAGACAACAGTCAGTCACAGCAGTCCCGTAGAAACACTCCTCCAGAAGTATTTTTATGGGAGATCTTGGGGTTTCACATATGTTCACAGGAAATCTTGGGGTTTCACATAGGCTCACGGGAGTTCTTGGGATTTCCCATGGGTTTATAAGGGATCTTGGCATTTCACAAGGGTTTACAAGGGATCTTGGGGTTTCACATAGGTTCACTGGAGATCTTGGTGTTTCACATGGGGTTACAGGGGATATTGGGGTTTCACATAGGTTCATGGGAGATCTTAGGGTTTCACATGGGTTTAAACGTTCACTGAGAACACCAACGTCCAGATTAACAGTGTTTCTTTGCGTGTGCCTTGTTAGGACGCAGTCATTTTGTCAAGCCAATCATATTGAACTGTGTGGATGTGAATGTTGTGTATCGCTTTACAGTAGTTATTTACCATGAACACTTTTGTGGACTGGAGTCAGGATATCAGTATTTGAATTCACGACATAATTGATCTATCGCATCATACAGGTGGTGCTTTTGTCTGTATTTTGTATATTTGTATATGTTACCACATTGCTGAAACAAAGGAAGACGTTGGTAGAGCTGTAACGATACACTTTGTCATGATGCCTTCTTCAAGCCTACACTGTACAAAACATCACGGTACACGGATCTCCCAAAATGCATGATCTTAGATGCTGCAGGGCTTTTTATGATTATTTTGATCTTGTCTAAAGCGGGAGGAAATTATTTTTTATTCCCACTAAATAAAATCCAATCTCAATTTCATCCCACGGACTGATAGCAGTGTGTAAAATGTCCAAAAATTTCAGTCAGTCCACCAGACTGGCAACATTGCAAAGTTACCAGACCAGATAAAATGTTGCCAGTCCAGAATTTTCTAGACTAACAAACAAAAGGGTAAACATAAGAACAGTACTGTTTCATGTTAGTTCTCAGAAAATAACAATAAACTGGTGGATTGTCAACTTAGTGACTTTAACCCTCGACCATCGGGCCTGCAACTTTCAACTGACCGTCCGTCAGCAACATAGACTGTCTCGGACTGTTGGTCAGGCGGTAGTTTAAACACTGACGGATAACTTTCAGATTACTAATAACAACTAATTAATAATGAGACCTCCCTTATAAACATTGTCAACATGACCGGGTAGATGATGAGTTGAGTCCATCATCTGCAGCCCCCTCTACTGCTTCATGTGTAGGATAAAGCACATCCCGGAGTTTTTCAGGATAAAAAAATCCGCATCAGCAGGGTTTAAACCAAGTTTTTTTTCCAAAGATAAGGCTTTTAAATATCTGAAGAACCCGAGAGGAAGTATTTTATCTAACTTATGAACCGAAAAAAGACTATAAACTTAAAACAACATTTATCAACATTTTCATGTTTCAAACATACTTTTCATGAACCTTAGGAAACGGGCGTAAAATATCTGTTGCTGGCGTACGGTACTTGAAAGAGACATTCTTAGAAGTATTGTGTTTTATCAGCGCCTCTGTAGCCTATTGGTACGCTCACAATAAGGGTTGTGTGTTCGATCCTCGGGATTATAAAGAAAACATTTGTCATTTGATTTTACATTTCATTATATTTTGTTTCATATGCAGAATAAATTTCTAGCGAGAAAGATTGCTATGTCACAACCTAATCAGAAGTTGTATCAATAACATCTGCGGGACATTATATAAAATACCAGGGACATTACAACGTCCCTGTTTACGAGATTTAACCCGACTGGAGAACAATAGGATGACGTTCCTGGAGGTTTAAAAGTTAAGCTTAAGCTTAAGCTAACAGATTCAGGAATCAGCCCTCTGGGGACAAATCGCTGAGTCTAATCTCGATTTAGATGAAGGTAATTTGAAAATCACTGGGTTTATTGTTTTATTTTATTTTAATATTTTAACCTCTTGCTTTGATATCTTTCTGATTTAATATTTGTCCTGACCACCATCTGTGTCACCTGAATCAAGCACAAGGTCTTGTGTGACCCATCTTCCCGAGGCAAGAGAGTTAACGGACTTTAAAAGTCCAGTTCCCACCCTTGCCGAATTAGGCTGGAATTTCTGGGCTCGATCGTAGCGCCACCAGTGGTTATTACGAGTAATGTCCCTTCTAAGCATCTCTTATGGACCATTCAAATTCCACCTCTCGTATCACTCGGATTTGCTTCAAACAAAATGGCGGTCAAGATGATCTGATCAAAACTCAAGATCTATATTGAGAAAAAACGGGTCTTACATCACCTTGATTAAAAACATAAAAAGATTTGTAAAATATCTGTTGACAACGAGTTGGCGTTGCATATACTTTGCAAATCCTGCAATCAACCGAAATCTGCACGACAGTTTATGAACCGGATTTCGATTTCGTTGCGCGATTTTGATGGGACTATGCATAGACTCGTTAGTCCAGCCTAAATGTAACTCTGTAATACCAGCCTAGTTCGGAAAGGGTGGAAAATAGACTTTGATAGTCAGTTAACTCGCTTGCCTCGGGAAGATGTGTGTGGCAATGTGACACTGCTGCATCGTTACAGCATTGACTTGACGAGGCAGCAACTGAGATGGTATTACGAGGACATGTACATATTTTGCAGGGTGATTATATTTTGCCATTTATCATATGAACATTTCAATTTGGCTGATTTAATACACTGTGAGGTTTACTTCGAGAATCTGTTTTACAAACCTGAAGTACGTCAACGACCCAAACAATTGTATCTTGTTAGTTAACTTTTGATGTCAGAACTTTTTCAGTGTAATATAAAACTTGTGAAACTTTTTTCAGACACTGAAATAACATTTTCGGTTGCAGTCCAGTAAAAAGGAAATGTTGTTTTAATGTTGGAGTCTGTGTAAGATTGTCAATATACTACTCAAAAAAAGTTTAAGAACTATTTTCTTTTTATATGATAGTTAATCATGTCATATTTGGATGCTCAAAGTGTTTTTTTCTGTCTGTATATATTTTGTACTTCCATGCAGAAAAGAAAAAGACACATACTGCCTTATGGAAAATCAATTTGAGAAAAACATGTGGAGCTGCTTGGAGTTGTAAGAGCTGTGGAGCTTGGATGTTTATTTTTGGCAAGAGTACTTCACAATGAGGCTCTGATCAGCGGCCATGTTGTTATGTTTGTGAAGACTGTTGATTGGTTAATTTGTATCTCAATATTTTTATGACTTTGTACCGTGTTCCTTGCAGACATCTTTGAGTGATTTTATCCCGGGCTTCTGAGTGAAACTGAATATTATGGCTTTTCAATGAGAATATGTTTTATTTTTACAAATGTTTGTTCAGTTGCATTGAAGACTGTCAGTTTCTGAACTAAAATATATTACAATTAGTGAATATATTTTGTTTGTTTTCTTATCAGTTCTGACAGATAATTATGTTGACAGATTTTGAAATGAGCTGCTGGCTTTTTTTTAGTGTCAAGCAGAAGACTGCTCTACCACCGAACTGACTCTGCTCATTTTAAGCAGTGTTGTATCTTTTCATCTTGATGCTGTGCATGTTTTGTTGAGGTTTGTGATAAACAGGGATTATTCTGAATGGCATTGTGTCATGTATGACTGTATGATGTTAGAAGTGTTACAAACATTGTCCTCAGATATTTGATGAAAGTTTTACAATTCTTATTTTCCAAGATGAAAAACGAAAACGTCCATGTGAGATTGATGTGACAAATCTTCATGCATGAAACAGCAAACTTATTAACAGAAGCTTGAGTTAGTAGCTGTAGATGAACTTTATCAGTCTTCTAGGGCTGGGACGATTCCAAATTCACTACCCGGGTACCCACCACCCTATCATCTGACCCTACCCGGGTACCCACTGTAGGTCTCAGGAGATGTCTCAAAATGTCCGATTGGGAACATTTTAGCATAGCCCTGGCAAAACGTATTTAGATACATGTATTAAACAATATGGCCATTCATACACTGAAGCTGAATTAAGTTACATCTTTATTCAACCATATGAAAAATCAGAAGGAATGGGTGCATAGTCAGAAAGGAATGTGAACATTAGTGACTTGTAGTGTAACCATAGAGTTCTAGATAATTTTTGTCATTAAACAATATATCACATGACTAACGACGGGTCCGGGTAGTCCTGTGGGTACCCGGGTCCTATTCAGTACCCACCTGACCCGGGAACCCGAATTACCCGTCCCAGCCGAACAGTCTTATACATTACAATGTGGACATTGAGAAACTACTGTCTCCAAGAGCAGTGGAATTAGAGGCATAGCCAGACCGACAGTCTCTTCCAAATGGGCTCTCTTCCAAACCTAAGGGTCCTGTTGCATAAAACAACCATAACACAATACCTATTGTGAGCCAATGTTCATGTTATGGAGTTGCCATAGTCTTAGTGCTTAAACTCAAACGTAATTTGTGGACTAACTTGTGAAGAGAAAATTTATTATTTTAGGTTCAGATATAAATTCTTGTAGCCTAACAAGGATATGTTTTGAAGTGGTGATTTTTTTATATATTCCTCATCATGTTGTCACTGTTTTGGCCAGAAACATCCCTGTGTTTTGTTGTTCAGAATGGAATAATAGGGCTCCTGTGTTTAACCCTAAGTCCTCTGTGTTTACAAATATCGCGCCTGAAGATTGCTGAATCCACCCATGTGTACTGTCGTGATCAGTCACGTTAACCCTTTCATCCTTGACTTGGTAGCCCTGTGGTGGAAGTGCTTGCTTCTCATGCCAAATGACCTGAGTTCTATTCCCGATATGGGTAACATGTTTTCAGGTTCTCCTGGGGGTGGATCTGTGTTATGATACTGCTGGATTACTGCTGTAAGAGGCGTATAGCCCTGCTTGCTCACTCACTCACTCACTCTCACTCACTCACTCACTCACTCACTCACCCACCCACCCACTCACTCACTCACTCACTCACCCACTCACTCACTCACCGGAAGTTATACAGACCAAAGATATTTTAAGTTCAAGTGAATTTCAACATAAAAATTGCTTCATTTACATATTCTATAAAAAAATGTAGTTTGACTATATTTACCTGTACAGAATATTGATAGAACTTAAGATAAAAAAGTCAAATTTAAAGTTGATTTTTGTAAGGGTTTTCTTATGCTGAATTTGCAGTCAAAGGTATGTTCTGAAGTACGTATAATGTAGTGGCTTAGACTTTGGAATGATGATATGAGAGTTTTGAGCCCAGCTTACATAGCTTGTGAGCTTAATTATTCTCAACTTGGTCCCGTTCAGTTCAGTAATCTTGTTCCATCTCATCTCCAGGTGACCTTCAGGGTACAAAATGTGACCACTCAAGTTTTATCCATTTTGATGCCAAGAAGTAGGGTACCTCCGAGGGTCAACATGTTACTGAACTGAAGTCGGCCAAGTTGTGTAAGATGACTCCAGAAACACAGGCCAATATATACTGTAAATGTCCGCAGATAAGCCGAATTTTGAGGACCAGAAATAGATTCTGTAGAAAGGGGTCGGCTTATCCACTGTATGTGGGGGCATGGGTGGCCTATTCGTCTAAGGCGCCACGATTCGCTGTGCAGAGTTGCGTCCCTTGGGCACGCCAGAAAACTATGATTGTGGGTTTGAATCCCGGTTCGCCCCAATTATGTTTCTAGGTTTGTCAGCACCATACCCGTGCTTGTGGGTTTCACCGAAGTGGTAAACGTCTGAGACCTGCATCACTTCGGGCTTTCCTCCCACATTAAGCTGACACTCTGTGATGTAACTGGACTAATGTTAAAAGCGGCGTTAAGCCCAACTCACTGTCGACGGTATGGGACATGTTAGAATACCAACAACTTAGATATGCATGGCTCCAAGCCTTCTCATATCATCTTGTATAGATTGAAATTATTATATGGTGACACGAAGTAACAAAAATATTGGGAAATTTCTTGCAGTAATTAACGATACATATGTGAATTACTTAACATTAAGGTAAAATAATGAAGTCAGATCTTGTCTTTCATGAATCAGCATGAAGCCATCTTCCCGAGGCAAGAGAGTTAAGTGACTACAAAAGTTCAGTTCCCAGGCTTGCTGAACTAGTCTGGAATTTCCCAGCTCAGTTGTTGGGTCACCAGTGGCTATTCCGAGTTTTGTCCCTTCTATGACCTCCTATTGACCAATCAGATGCCATCATTCATATCACTTGCATTTGCTTGAAGCAAAATGGCGGCCCCCAGTCAAAACGATATGATCAATAATCAAGATCTATTTTGTAATAAAACGGGTCTTACACTGTGAAGTGCATCAAATCACTTGAGCACCTTGAATGAAAACATGAAAAGATTTGCAAAATATCTGTAGGTGTCCAATTGGCGGTACACAAGCTTTGCAAATCCTTCAGTTGACCGAAATCTGCACGTTGAAAGCCATGTAGTTTGTTTCGCGATTTTGATTGGACTATGCATAGACCCATTAGTCAAGCCAAAATGCAATTCCGGAATACCAGCCTAGTTCAGCAAGGGTGGGAACTGGACTTTTGTAGTCAGTTAATGCCCTTGCCTCAGGAAGATGGTATGAAGCTTACCTTTGCTATGCATGTTTTTACGTGTGCACTAACATGCTGCAGTGTGAATTTAAGATTGTGTTACATTTGCCGGGCATTATAAGTTTTATTCTATAAGTAAGGGAATTTTACAATATATTTTTGCAAACTGAAAAATGTTTTGTGTGTGTTGAAATTGTGCAGGGTCAACAGGTTAGTGTTTCTCAGAGGCCCATATTTACAGAAAGGGTCTACAGAAAGTGATATGTTGCATTGATGATGATGTTCCAACACTGAGAGGGGGCACGGGTGGCCTAGTCGTCTAAGGTGCCGCGATTCGCTGTGCAGAGTTGCGTCCCTTTGGCACGCCAGAAACCTATGATTGTGGGTTCGAATCCCGGTTCGCCCCAATTATGTTTCTAGGTTTGTCAGCACCATACACATGCTCGTGGGTTTCATCGAAGTGGTAAACGTCTGAGACCTGCATCACTTCGGGCTTCCTCCCACATTAAGCTGACACGCCATGCTATAACTGGAATACTGTTAAAAGCGGCGTAATACCCAACTCAGTCACTCACTCCAACACTGAGATTTGTTTTGTTCTGTGTTTAGTGAGGCGTTGGTTCTGATATCTCGATCAGAAGACGTCCCACAATCCTCACGTGATACGAATTGCCATTCTTTGTTTCCTGTGGCGTCCAGTCCAAAAACTGTTGCGACTGCCACCCCGACATGGCTGTTCACATCGTTTTATTAAAATATCGACATTATTCAGTGGAGGTTATTTACTCTTTATCATTAGGCGAAGTGGGGCAGATGGAGAGTAACTACCACTGGGTTTTCTAAATGAATACTGTAAAATACTTTTAAAAATTTTATAGACTGCCTCCGTGGTCTAGTGGTAGAGCGTCCGCCCGGAGAGAGGAAGGTCCGGGGTTCGATCCCTGGCCGCGTCATACAAAAAGAAGTTAAAAGATGGTACTTGTTGTTACCCTGTCTGGCGCTCGGCATTAAGGGGCTAAAACAAGGACTGGTCGGCTCTGAGTTAGTATACTGTGTCTAAGTTGGGTATTCATGTTAAACTGCCGCATGGTATCTCAGTGAGCTAGCACTATAAATCGGCATCAGTCCGAACTAGTACAAGCAGCCACGCAAACACACACACGTACATGCACGTCGCTATATAAGTGCAATAATCTTGGACGCGACGTTAAACCCAATTTCCCCCCTTTAAAATTTATACATTCGAACTGGTCCTAATTGTGACGATGACAGTGGTTGAAGCATCATAAAATATTCCATTGTCAGCAGTGGTACCAGAGATATGGGTTGGTTTCCATAGATTTTTCATGTAGTTATATTCCTCATCATTTGCCAAGGACAACACCTTTGAGTAAAGATGACAATTATCATCCTTAGAAAATGCTGAGTAGTGTATTTGATAATATGCATATCAATCTGCTGAATGCATACCTACACTAGGAGTTCTATAAGCTCTATCCGGGGTAGAATAGGTCTTCAGCAACCCATGCTTGCCGTAAAAGGCGACTATGCACGTCGTAAAAGGCGACAGATGGGACCGGGTGGTCAGGCTCGCTTACTTGGTTGATATATGGCATCAAAAACCAATTGCGTGGATTGATGTTCATGATGTGAATCACTGGATTGTCTGGTCCGGACTGCCGTATAGCTTGAATATTTCTCATTGCGGCTTAAAAAACAAACCAAACCAAACCAAACCTTAAGCTCTGTAAAAATTTGCTTCCCTTTCGAGTGTAGCGTTACAATTAAAGGGACATAACTCTTACAGGGTTAATTTGTTTCTCATCCACCTGTTGCTTCACTGTATCAGACTTCACTTTGGTCCATGGACTGTATTTGAGTGTATAAAGGAGACTGACAATTCCACATGTTTGACTCATCGTACAGTGTCTCTCATGCATACTGTAGTCATGCTTGCCGGGGTGTCACGTCATCCGAGTTGGGTGCTTACAAAGATGGGTTTCCAGAAAATATATTTTATATGATGCATTTTTTAATCATTTTTATACTAATGGAGTTCACGATTTGTAATCAGATGGTTACAATTGTTCAGTGATTTATTGATAATTGACATGCCGTAATCACTATATGCCAAGTCAGGTTATATTTCTAGGTCTGTCTACACCATATCTATGCTTGTGGTTTCACAAAAGTGGTAAATGCTTGAGACGTGCATCTCTGTCCCATGTCCTGAAAAGTGTGATTTATTGAGTGTAATTATCTTAATTTTACTCCCAACTTGTATATTCGAACCAGGACACGTTTCCCTCTTGACGTCTTAATCTAAATGTGGTGGCCAAACGGTTGATGTATGCATAATGGGAGTTTATTTTAATCTTCTATATATCTAAGCTTGGTCTGACTCTTGTTAGCTACATTTGTAAAAGGGACAGTCCTGAGCTGGTTGCGCCGTGGATCACTGGTTGGTCACCGGTTCATGACTTTGCAGGATGTCCTGACAGAGTTACATCCCTGCGGAAGATGTGTGTCATAGGGACAGTCCTGAGCTGGTCGCGCCGAGGATCACTGGTTGGTCACCGGTTCATGACTTAGCAGGATGTCCTGACAGAGCTACATCCCTGTGGAAGGTGTGTCATAGGGACAGTCCTGAGCTGGTTGCACTGTTGATGACTGCCATAGGTAATAAAGCTGTTAATTTCAGGTAACCGTAACAACTGGCCATTGGTAGGAGGCATCATATCCACTCTGAGACTGAGCACATCACATTGATACAGTTTAAGGATGTGACAGGTGATACATGTTATTCTGCTTTTGCCTGTCAGTATCTCACCCCAGAATGTTTCATACTACGTGCCTGCTCTCATTCCTTCATGAAAAGAACATGCAAAGTCATCCCTCTTAGAAAGTGGTCAGATGTAACATATATTTGGGATTACATATTCATAGTAAAGTACAAATTCTAGTGCATCTGAGACCTGCATCACCTCGTGCTTTCCTCCCGCATTAAGCTGACACGCTGTGATATAACTGGAATACTGTTAAAGCGGCGTTAAACCAAACTCACTCACTCACTCTAGTACTTTTTTGGTGGAGTCTCAACCAAGATCCGAACCCACACTTCTCAGAGTAAGGCAACTAATTGCCAGCACACAAAGTCTGCAAACCTAACCCACTCTGAGAAGTGTGGGTTCGAATCCTGGAAAAAAGGAAAAATACTATTATTACAAGGAAAGTGTAATCCCAAATTTTACTTGTTGAAAAAGTTAGCTGTCAAGCTTCCAATATTGCGATTTCATAATGATGATATGCTTGGTACACCCAACACTGGTTCATGGCCCACATGGCTTGTATGGTACCATTATACTTTGTCTTCATGTCTTATGGTAGGTCAGTATTATTATTGCTGTTGGATATATTGTCCAATTTGTCTTATTTGGACAACTCTTGTTTTGCTTGATTTTATTTCCCCTCTTGTACTCTGTAGTTGAACATCCAATGTTAACTGAGAGTAAGTACCTGGTGCTCTGAATCTGACCTGATTGGGGTTGGAATACGATCACCTATCTTTCAGTTAATGTAGGGAGATTTTTTCTTTGAAAAACATATCCTATTATTCTGTATGATTCAGTATTGCAATGCTAGCACCCTCTTGCTCAATCCAGTTAATGCAACAAATAACCAATCCTTGTAACCCATGGAGTTATCTATGTTTATTTTTGCATCAGACGTCAATAGTATTGTAGTGTTTGGCCTAGAATAGTTCAGGCTGACCTGCCTAAAATAGACTGTGAGACTGTGTATTCCATCATTCTCGGCAGAAGTCATTGCGACCTGCAACTAATACTGTGATGCTTGTCGTCATTCCTGAAGATTCTTTAATGTTCCTGCTGCTTGTCTGGATGTGTACATGTTCCTGCTCTGCTTGTCTGGATGTGTACATGCTGCTGCTGCTTGTCTGGATGTGTACATGTTCCTGCTGCTTGTCTGTATGTGCACATGTTCCTGCTGCTTGTCTGGATGTGTACATGTTCCTGTTCTGGATGTGTACATGTTCCTGTTCTGGATGTGCACATGTTCCTGCTGCTTGTCTGGATGTGTACATGCTGCTGCTGCTTGTCTGGATGTGTACATGTTCCTGCTCTGCTTGTCTGGATGTGTACATGTTCCTGCTGCTGCTTGTCTGGATGTGTACATGTTCCTGTTCTGGATGTGTACATGTTCCTGCTGCTTGTCTGGATGTGTACATGTTCCTGCTGCTTGTCTGGATGTGTACATGTTCCTACTGCTTGTCTGGATGTGTACATGTTCCTGCTGCTTGTCTGGATGTGTACATGTTCATGCTTCTTGTCTGGATGTGTACATGTTCCTGCTCTGCTTGTCTGGATGTGTACATGTTCCTGCTGCTGCTTGTCTGGATGTGTACATGTTCCTGCTGCTGCTTGTCTGGATGTGTACATGCTGCTGCTGCTTGTCTGGATGTGTACATGTTCCTGCTCTGCTTGTCTGGATGTGTACATGTTCCTGCTGCTGCTTGTCTGGATGTGTACATGCTGCTGCTGCTTGTCTGGATGTGTACATGTTCCTGCTTCTTGTCTGGACGTGTACATGTTCCTGCTTCTTGTCTGGATGTGTACATGTTCCTGCTTCTTGTCTGGATGTCTAAATCTTCCTGCTATGTGTCCGGACACATACATGTTTAGCCACTGCCATGTACCAAATTCCTACCTATGATTGTACCTGCGGACGTTAAAGAAAACTTATGCATTTATTACAAATTAGTGTTCACCTTTCATAGACGAGATGCAGGTAAATTAAGCTTGATGCATCTTTTATATATTTATGAAGAGCCAATTTACTGGAAGTATTATTAATGAGTGTAAAGGTATATCCTTGTCGTACCTCTTTCATTAGCAGTCTTTGCCAAAAGCATTTGAGTCTACTAACCTAAACCGTCACTTGTTATCATTTTCAGTAGATCTTAGTATTAATGCATGGATATTTATTAGCAAAGATTACTTGCCCGAAAAAGATTTAGCCAGACGGACAAGTGGCGAAAGTCTCAGACTGTAAATATAAGAATAGTAAGTAAGGATAAGAATTTATGGATGAACAACTTCTTTATTACAATTAAGAGCGACGTTTCGGTCTAGGTTCTAACATCGTTATCAAGCAACTGATTTACAGAGTGTAGTAAGCAAGTATATATACAAGTAGGGGGCAATGTTTGTACAGTAGAGTAGATATTGTTATGCTGGAGTAGAGAAGGGAAGTGATGACAATCATCGGTGAAGTCAGTGCCATAAACAAAGGATGAAGCCAGTTATGTAAACAACGGGATTATGGATGATTGGGGTCTTTGATGAGTTGATGGTACGCCGGGGGGTATGTAATAGCCTTGGTCACGGTTGATTGAGGGCTGAAGTCTTTTGATGTTGATGGCTTCTTGTAGCTTCCTGATCTTGAAGTCTTTGAGGTTGGTGGCGAGGGTTGTGACTCTCTCCCACTGGATGCTGTGGCTTCGCTCTTAATTGTAATAAAGAAGTTGTTCATCCATAAATTCTTATCCTTACCTAGTACTGCAACTTCTAAACACCTATCAAAGAAGTTATAAGAATAGTAGTGAACTAGAAAACACCAATCTACACAACTCTCTGCATTATATTTTTATGAAAGTTAATCTGGTTATGGGAATATATAAGTAACACTGATTTTCCTTCTCACATTTACTTCATAAATAATTAACATGTCAAATAATTAACCTCTCTTTGCATGGAAGAAATGTTCGTCAATGTCATAATTGTTGAATCACATGTTGTGAAGAACCATTTGCTTTTGGAAGCAAATTCTGTTATTTTCTGACAAAATAATATATAATTTTATTATGGACTTGTTAATGAATGCTGTATCAAGTACAAAAGACTATTTTGTTGACTGCGTGTATGATACAGTAAGTGTTTCAAATTATATTGTGGTAAAAGTCCAGGAACTCGTTCTGTTGGCTTTGACTGTTTCTTCAATAAAACATGCTTTAATTTTCGACATTTGTTTTACTCAATTACATACTGAAACATTGAAGCTGTTTATTTTAGAGGTATCTTGATGTCACATTGTTTCAAACAAGGATAGTAGGCACGCAATTTCTGTGCAGTTGCCTATGATTATGGGTTCGAATTCGCAAGATGATGTTTCTAGGTTTGACAGCACCATATTGGTGCTCGTGAGGTTCACCAACGTGGTGACTATCTGAGACCTGCATCACATTGGGGTTTTATCCCACATTACTCTTAGCTTTATGGCTGGAATAATGCTAGTCGTCAATGGCGCCGCGATTCTCTGTGCAGAGCTGCGTCCCTTGGGCACGCCAGAAACCTATGATTGTGGGTTCGAATCCCGGTTCGCCCCGATTATGTTTCTAGGTTTGTTAGCCAGATACCTGTGCTCGTGGGTTACACCGAAGTGGTAAACGTCTCAGACCTGCATCACTTTGGGCTTTCCTCCCACATTAAGCTAACACGCCACGATATGACTGGAATAATGTTAAAAGCGGCGTTAAATCCAACTCACTCACTCACCCCCCACATCAAGCGGACACGCCCTGATATAACTGGAATCAAGTGTGCGTTTACTCACTCACTCACTCAAACAAGGACACAATGACACAGAAACAGTTTTGGTAGTTTGTTTGAATTGGTAACGTCAGCACCTGTCATTTGAGTGAGTGAGTGAGTGAGTGAGTGAGTATGGTTTTTACGCCGCTTTTAGCAATATTCCAGCAATATCACAGCGGGGGACACCAGAAATGGGCTTCACACATTGTGCCCATGTCGGGAATCGAACCCGGGTATTCCGCGTGACGAGTGAACGCTTTAACCACTAGGCTACCCGACTGCCCCTTGTCATTTGAGTCCAAACGCAATGACAAGTACCCACCATCAACTTGTACCCACCAAAAATTGGAAATTCGAGTAATGACATCATCTGTTCTGAGAAAATGTCAGAATGTTCTGCCCTGGCTGTAGCAAAGTCAGGATAATAGTGCTTGCACAAGTAATGTGATGATGACCGCAGTTTAAAATTGTGGCACGTAATAAGGTCAATTTGGCAAATTTGGGTCTTTAATTCCATGATAAAAAGTAGTTCAAATTGTTGATGTGGCAGTAGATATAGGCTAATGCTGTTATATATACGTTCTTATGTAATGACAGATTGAGAGTGCCTGCTGTGAAAACTAAGCAAAAAAAGTCAAGACATTTGACGAAAACAAAATAGGTTAAGACCCCCCCCCTCCTTCCCCCTAATTACAGATAAGTCCAAGGCGTCTCAAGAAGCATTTGAACATTTTTCATGAGTTGCATAATGTTAATCCTTGAAGAAATGGAGAGAGGAAGGGAACCGCTGGAGTGTGTGTTCTAGATCTTCTGCAAACATCTATCTAAGGAGGAGTTTAATAGCCTTTCCCAGAGGCTTGGGGTACTTCAAGCAAACGTCTGAGACCCGCATCACTTCAGGCTTTCCTCCCACATTAAGCTGACACGACGTGATATAACTGGAATACTGTTAAAAGCGGTGTTACACCCAAATCACTCACTTCACCAAAAGCATCTAGGACCAAAAGACAGTCCAGAACAAAAGTCTGAAACGAACCTGAATAAAGGATACTATCCTGCTGAGACCGCCTCTGTGGTCTAGTGGTAGAGCGTCTGCCCGGAGAGCAGAAGGTCCGGGGTTCGATTCCCAGCCGCGTCATACCAAAAGACAGAATCCTCTCTGTCACAGAATTCCCTCCATCACAGAATCCCCTCCATCACAGGATCCTCTCCATCACAGAATCCCCTCCATCACAGAATCCCCTCCATCGCAGAATCCTCTCCATCACAGAATCCCCTCCATCACAGAATCCTCTCCTTCATAGAATCCTCTCCATCACAGAATCCTCTCCATCACAGAATCCCCTCCATCACAGAATCCTGTCCATCACAGAATCCTCTCTGTCACAGAATCCCCTCCATCACAGAATCCCCTCCATCACAGAATCCCCTCCATCACAGGATCCTCTCCATCACAGAATCCCCTCCATCACAGAATCCCCTCCATCACAGAATCCTCTCCATCACAGAATCCTCTCTGTCACAGAATCCCCTCCATCACAGAATCCCCTCCATCACAGAACCTCTCCATCACAGAACCCTCCATCACAGAATCAACTGACTCCACAGAACACCCCTGACCAGAGGTTACCAGCAGCATGTCAGCCTATAGGTTTCCCAACAGACAAAATTGATTGATTGAGTATGGTTTTACGCCGCTTTCAAAGAAAATACCAGCAATATTACGGAAGGGGGACACCAGGAATGAGCTTCACACATTGTACCCATGTGGGGAATCGAACCCGGGTCTTCGGCGTGACGAACGAACGCTTTAACCACAAGGCTACTGCTAGGTGCATCGCTGGGGAACAAACACCTTTGGTGGAGCAGGACATTCTTATTATTTGGCCTTTTACGACCAATGGAATCTGTCTTACATTTTACAAATATTACGGGCAGTGTTTGTATTGTACTAAGCATATAACCACAATGCCAAAGAATAACCAGTCTCGATTATCTACCAAGAAACGTTTCCAGTGATACAAGGACCGCCTCCGTGGTCTACTGGTAGATCGTCCGTCCGAAGAGCGGAAGGTCCGGGGTTTGAGCTCCGGCCGCGTCATACCAAAAGACCTTAAAAGATGATACTTGTTGTTACACTGTCTGACGCTCGGCATTAAGGAGATAAAACAAGGACTGGTCGGCTCGGAGTCAGTATACCGTGTCTGAGTGGGGTATTCATGTTCAACTGCGGCATGGTATCTCAGTGATCTAGCACTATAAATCGGCATCAGTCCGGACTAGTACAAGCAGCCAAACTAACACACACACGTACATCGCTTATGAGTGCAATAATCTTGGACGCGACGTTAACCCCATTTCACCTCACCTCACTATTCTGTTGACAAGGCTGTAGCTCTAAATGGCATTATTGAAAAATTGAAATCCTCAGGTCAGAAATTATCCTTTGTCTTTGTCGATTTTAAAAAAAGAGTTTCAATAATGTGTTGAGAGATAGGTAAATAAGTGAGTTAAACTTTAAAGTTGCATCGGTATTATTTCAACCTTTTAGCGACGAGAACAATAATATAATATACAATTGAGTCAAATCTGTATATATTTGGGTGTAACAATATTATCTACAACTGTTTCATTAAAAGCGACAAAACCCTTTCCATATTCAGCAGAAATCTCTGCTAAAAGCAGAGTCGATTGTACGATTCCGACTATATCATGAGCATGTGTTTATGAATCACTATCAAACAGTGATAATACCAGGTATTCGCGAAAAGGTGAGAGGATCCTGGCCGAACGGGGCACCCGTCACGCGTGCAAAGGCAAGTCAATTGTTCATCTGAAAAAAAACCCCAAAACAAACAAAACACTATTCAAATAGTGAATTGCATTGGACATCATTTTATCACTGATAAGTCAAATTTGGAAATGTCCTCCACATGCCTACCATTGAAAGCTTCACCGGGGCCTTGAATGTTGTAACCTTAGCAAAAGTCTAAAAACGTTCTTTGAAATCTTGGTAGAAGAGTGTCAGTGAGTGAGTTGGGTTTAACGCTGCTTTTAACAGTATTCCATTTATATCGCGGCGTGTCAGCTTAATGTGGGAAGAAAGCCCGAAGTGATGCAGTCTCAGACGTTTACCACTTTGGTGAAACCCACGAGCACGGGTATGGTGCTGACAAACCTAGAAACATAATCGGGGCGAACCGGGATTCGAGCCCACTATCATAGGTTTCTGGCGTGCCTAAGGGACGCAACTCTGCACAGCGAATCGCGGCGCCTTAGACGACTGGGCCACCCGTGCCCCCTCTTGGTAGAAAAAGCATGCTTGATTGTATCTCAAAAGTTGTGAAATGTAAACACCAAAGGCTGGAGCTTCGGAATATTGCTCTACATAAAGGGGAAGTTGACTATTGAAGGTTGAGGTCACCAGTAACCAAAGCTTGGCTACCTCCCGGGGATCACGTGGACTCACGGTGCCTGAGCGTCATGCTTGATACCCCAGCAGGATTTCCGTCATCATCTTAGCTACTGGTGGTTGTGCAAAATACTAGCCAATATGAAAAAAGATGCTCAGAAATGATTTGACTTATAACACTGGTTGATGATAGTTACATTGATTACGATAGGAATAATGTGTCACACGGGGGGACTACCATTTTACGGAACTTAACCTTGGCAGAGTCTTCAATAATCTTTGTTATCGCGCCAAATTAAAAAAAAAGCAAATTGTTATTCACTTACATATTTCAAATTGATCATACCGATTATTTTCTTTCAAGTAGCTGAGAAAGAGATGCACGCTTACACGGGAAAATTGATCTTTAAGATTTATTGTTTGGTAACGTGACTCTCTTGCGATTGCAAAGTCCACAGAGTCTAGCAAAATATGCTTGACGACGTGTTGAGATATGGCCTATTAATATCCTATGGCGTCTCAGGAAAAGTATTTACACTAATAAGATAATGCATAATATGCATAATGATATAAAGTTATGTATTTGTTTAAATGGTCGGGCGATGGGGTAGCCTAGTGGTTAAAGCGTTCGCTCGTCACGCCGAAGACCCGGGTTCGATTCCCGACATGGGTACAATGTGTGAAGCCCATTTCTGGTATCCCCCGCCGTTATATTGCTGGAATATTGCTAAAAGCGGCGTAAAACCATACTCAGTCAGTCAGTCAGTTTAAATGGTCAAATGTCTGGATTTTCTAACTGTGACAATGGTGTTCTTCAAGGAGAAAACCTGTCACCTCTGCTATTTGCTCTTTTCTTTGATTCGATTCCCGAGATGGGTACAATATGTGAAGCCCATTTCTGGTGTTCCCCGCCGTGATATTGCTGGAATATTGCTAAAAGCGGCGTAATATCAAACTCACTCACTCACTTTTCTTTGATGTAGAAGCATTTTTGCCGTATAATTATTATGATGGTATTAATATTGGTATATTAAAATGATGCACTTGTTAAACACTGATGACACGGTACTCTGCAAGTCCCTGAAGATTTCGACACCTAAGTTATGTAAAAGCTATGTATAATTTGCTATCAAAGGCTAGCAATTTAAATCTGCTTTAGTTACATTTCAAAGTGATCACAGACAGCCAAAAAGCTAGGACAACTAAAAAGGATTAAAACTGCAAAGATGTTCACTCTAATAAAGTAGCAATTTCAAATAATCCATGTCCCGAGAGGACAATAGGTTAGGCAAATTTAGATATGATGAACATTGATTATTAATTATTAATTATCTTATATATGATGACCCAGTCGTCTAAGGCGCCGCGATTCGCTGTGCAGAGTTCCGTCCCTTGGGCACGCCAGAAACCTATGATTGTGGGTTCGAATCCCGGTTCGAGGTTTGTCAGCACCATACCCGTGCTCGTGGGTTACACCGAAGTGGTAAACGTCTGAGACCTGCATCACTTCGGGCTTTCCTCCCACATTAAGCTGACACGCCGTGATATGACTGTAAAACTGTTAAAAGCGGCGTTAAACCCAAATCACTCACTCACTCCTACGTTCCTTGGCTCTCGCTCGGGAAATACAAGAATTCTGTCAATCATGCTGGTATTAATATCTCTATGTTACTCCATTAGCAGGACATATTCTCACGATCGAACCAGACTGAGAACGACATGTTTTTAGTACTGACTGCATTGCATCATTTAACTCCCGGACGTCTGATGAAACCTCCCGGACGTTCTCGGACGTTCTCGGAAGCTCCCGGACGTTCTCGGACGTTCTCGGAAGTTCCCGGACGTTCTCGGACGTTCTCGGAAGTTCCCGGACGTTAAACAGTGGGATCCAATCAGGGTGCCTCCTCACCTAGAAAGGGAGGAGATCTCGTTGCTTCTCTCTTCCCCTGGATAAAAAATGACCATGCGTACCTCGCTGGATGTCGTCCCACCGACGTGCGTCCGGGCCTGACGGGAGGGGTGGGAACTCGAGGTTTGAAACATGCGTCAGAGACCCATCCTGACCACACGACTCCTTTATCCTGAATATGCTCGTGAGGACCCGGGGTATAGAATAGGTCTTCAGCAACCCATGCTTGCCGTAAGAGGCGACTAACAGGATCGGGTGGTCAGACTCGTTGACTTGATTGATACATGTCATCTTATCACAACTGCATAGATCGATGCTCATGATATCAATCACTGGATTATTTACACTGATTGTTTACAGACCGCAGTCATATAGCTGGAATATTGGTAGGTGCAGCGTTAAACAACAAACAAACAACCCAAGCAAAGACACCTGACACCAGGACGTGAATCGTTTCGTGATCCAGCCTGGAAAGACAGATCAGCACGTCCCAAAGCCAACTGCACCAAGTGTGTGAACAGTACTTCTCGCCGAGGCCGATGAAGAGGCGCCCACAGTGGAGGTCCCCGTCGTACATGACGTCTCAAGTTCAGTAAATTTCTCCAAATCCTATCAACCTTGTATTTAACGCAACGCCAAACATGACCAGTTGATTCATTCTGCGTAAAACATCATTCACTCGCTCAGATGGTGTTTATAGGAATTTATAACATTTACACCAGTTTAGTTTTTTTTTCGGATAGACAGCGTTTGAAATTGTTGACATTTTTTGTAAAACGTTATTAAACCCTTTTCATAACACCGAGAAGATATTTATGAGGAAGTGGATAGCAATAAGTTTGCACAGTTTGACCTAAGGCGATGGAATAAATCAAATAAAAGTCAAAGTTCTTCATCGTGAGCAATTACCAAATACGTTATTTAATCAACGCCGAACTAAATCAATTCCTGGATGTGAGCATAACTCACAATAGAAACATTGTGGCATCTTGAGCATCAGAGCCAGATAGTAGAAACAGGAGCAGCAGTCCTTAATTCAGCGCAAAATAAATAATGATGGCAAATGCACATTAAAGCGTCATACCAACAGCGAAACGATTAGCGCTAATTCCGCCATGACATGTAATAGGCAAGTTTGTCACTGCAAACTATTGGTTCTGTTCTTACGATTATAAAACATCGTGTAATATAAAACGCCAGAGAATAATGGCGTCATTTTTTCGTCATAATTTTCGACATGCCGGAAAGGCACTCTGGACGTCATTTCGGCTATATTGGAACTAGTTTCGTTCACGTGACTGTCACATGACATACTTCGTGCCCAAGGGACGCAACTCTGCACAGCGAATTGCAGCGCCTTAGACGACTGGGCCACCCGTGCCCCCACCTTGACTTACGATAGTCGTAGTGCTAAGAGCGCTTTGTGCAAGTGGGCCCAGCAAGCTATGCTTCTGTCAACGCGCATGTTGACTGGGAATTAGCTCTTCGGGGAATAATCACTGTCCCGGAACGCTTTATGCACAACATGTAAACAGTAAACAACAATTGCACAATGAGCAGAATACCTGCTCTGACAACACAAACACAGCCATGAGGGGACCTTCCAGCTCAGGCATACAAGAGGTGAGCGTTTCATACGAGCTGCACATCCTGCCCCACATCGTCCCTACGCCAGCACTCGGAATACCAAGCTTGCCTAACACCCCAGTAACAGTGCACTGGTTGCACATATATAGTAATTGAACAACAATGGAACGACAATGACGTTGCTCTGGACATGGAACTTGGGGGTGGGGGTGGGTGGGTGTGGGTGGGTGGGTGGGTGGGGGGTGTGGGGGTGGGTGGGTTGGTGGGGGTGTGTGTGTGTGGGGTGGGGGTGGGGTGGTGGTGGTGTGTGTGTGTGTCATACTATTAATAACAGTAATGAACGGAAAGTGATATAGCAGCCCAGGATGGCTGTCAGGCAATATACAATGATATGTTGGTGAGGATTAACAACGGGTATTAGCGACTAAAACTTAATGATAATTAAGTTATGGAGACATGGCTACAGGGTAATTTGCCTTTGGAGTCAAATGTACTTCAGACAATGGTAGTCGTGAATCAGTCGCTATGACACTTCTATAAAGAGTTGACTTGGTGGATAAGTGCCGTCGTATCCGGGCTGCGTGGCGCAATGTTCATAATATCAACCCTTGGGTTGTCTGGTCCAGACTCGATTATTTACAGAACATCGTTGGTATCTACACTGGAGGTGATGAGGTGAAATGGGGTTTAACGTCGCGTCCAAGATTATTGCACTTATAATTTATAGCGACGTGTATGAACGTGTGTGTGTGGCTGCTTGTACTAGTCCGGACTGATGCCGATTTATAGTGCTAGCACACTGAGATACCATGCCGCAGTTTAACATGAATACACAACTCAGACACAGTATACTGACTCCGAGCCGACCAGTCCTTGTTTTAGCTCTTTAATACCGAGCGCCAGACAGGGTAACAACAAGTACCATCTTTTAAGGTCTTTTGGTGTGACGCGGCTGGGGATCAAACCCTGGACCTTCCGCTCTCCGGGCGGACGCTCAACCACTAGACCACGGAGGCGGTCTGTATCTACACCGAAACTACCATTCATTATAACAAACATGTTCGAACTATCCATTTGTTCATCATACAAACTTGTAAATTCCACTTTAAAAATTTAAAAGTTTGTAAACTACTTTAATTGTCATTGATAATATCACGTAACGTTACGTACGTGTCACAATCAGGTTATGTAGCTACGAATCATTATTACCTTTTCGAGACCTGTGAAGATCCGGGGTAGAACAGGTCTTTGACAACCCATGCTTGCCGAAAAAGGCGACTATGCTTGTAGTAAGAGGCGACTAACGGGATCGGGCGGTCAGGCTCGCTGACTTGGTTGATGCAAGTCATCGTATCCCAGTTGCGTAGATTGATGCTCATGATATCAATCACTGGATTGTCTGATCCAGACTCGATATAATTTACAGACCGCCGCCATGTAGCTGGAATATTGCTGAGTGCGGCGTTAAAAACATCTATGACACCTGGTGTCGAAAAACTGAGTATGCTTGTCTGCAGCCGATCTTACAACCACAAGTAATGAACAAGTTCTTCTAACCCCCGCCATATTCCTGCTTTGTGTCTACGATTTATGGCTCCTGGCAGCGCCTTCTTCACGTCATTAACAAGGTATGATAAACAATGTACGGAATATGGCATCAACGCTGCCTGGCAGCAACGAGATAGTTTATTAACACTGGGGTAATTGAGAGATTTATATACCAGTTACAAGTCACAGCAATGATCTCATTACCGATTTATTCCCATCGACATCTCACCTCATTATTAGAAATAGTCGGTCCTCAACGGCCTTGACTTCTGAACTGGTTCGTTGCCTATAGCTGTTTTTTTGCTACAATAGAGTGAGTGAGTGAGTATGGTTATACGCCGCTTTTAGCAATATTCCAGCGATATCACGGCGGGGGACACCAGAAATGGGCTTCACACATTGTACCCATGTCGGGAATCGAACCCGGGTCTTCGGCGTGACGAGCGAACGCTTAAAGCACTAGGCTACCCGACCGCCCGTTTGCTACAATAGAAGGATTTGTGTCTTTGTATTGTTCTTTGATTAATACCCCAATCACATGCTGTTTGTTTGTTTGTTGTTTAACACCGCACTCAGCAATATTCCAGCTATATGACGGCGGTCTGTAAAATAATCGAGTCTGGACCAGACAATCCAGTGATTGACATCATGAGCACCGATCCACGCAATTGGGATCGATGACATGTATCAACCAAGTCAGCGAGCCTGACCACCCGATCCCGTTAGTCGCCTTTTTACGACAAGCATGGACGCCTTTTACGCATGCACAGCAATTACTAACGTAAGTAATTTTACACATGTGTAACTATACATACGTACGTATATGTAAATTTACTCTGCGTTCACATGAAAAACATCTCAGGTGTGTCAATAAAGTATGTAAATTGTGTAAGCCACACGTATTAAAAGTACTCACGGAAATGAAAAAAACCTGTTTTTTCGACCTCAGATCTTAAATAAATGCAGTTAATATACAAAATATGTAAATATTCAAACAACTAAATTAGTACTAATTGGGCCGTGGCACAAATACAGCGTATCAAATGTTTTTATGCCTTTTTACACGTAAAAGTGTGTAAAAATGTGAATAAAACAGACTATTGTGAAACAGGGCATAACCAGGTGTAAGTAGATCAAGGTGACCTATGACACCTTGACGACAGGTGAGAACAGGTGCATAATGCCTATAGTTTGTTTCTGCTATCTGAATTTGGACTTAGTTTTATTTTTGAATGTTGAAAGTGCCGACAAATTACCTCCTGTAAAGTTCATTTTGTATTGTTCAGTGAGATCAAACTAGCAAATCCAGACTAGTACTTTTCGAGTTGTTTTGTTATTTCGTATTTACAGCTACGTAACACTTTGTGTCGATTTTTAATTTGAGAAAAGCATTTTTTTTTCATTTCCGTGAGTTCTTTAGTCAGTCTGTTCACGTCTTTCAACACAAAACAGGTTGTTTTCGAATCAAAGTTGAATGAGAAGAGAGTTACTTCACCGAAAACTTTCGGGTGAAGCAACATTTGTTTGATTTAATTTGTACAGAAAGTTTTTACTCCTTGAAACCAAAAGAAAACACCGTCCGCTCAACTCTGTATATACGCATAAAAGTTGGCAACAGTTGACAATTTGTTTGGTGTTGGCAAAAGAACAGATATTAATTAGATCATCCTCCTACGTTGACATAAACGTTCCCATTGCAACATATACACCCACGTAAAATTTACTTTTTTCACAACTCTCTGTTATCTATATAACGGTAGTTTCAAATCAGATTTCTGTCATCGCAGCTCATGAAGGTGATACTCATTAAAGCACGTGAGCTTCACACAGGATTATAATTTGGCGAATCGATCACATTTGATGTAAGCCGACAAAAACAACCGATTGTGCTGAGCGAGATGATTTTCATATGTTTTTAGAAGCCGTGACGAAGGTAATACTGTTGCTGACATCACGAAATTACAAAATTTCAGATTTCAGATCTATCAGTTTCAACTATGACATTTACCGTAGTCGACGTAATAAGCGCCCCTGACTTGGTTGATGCATGTTATCGTAACCCAATTGCGTGGATCGATGTTCATGACGTCAATCACTGGTTTGTCTGGTCCAAACTCGATTATTTGCAGACCGCTGTCATATAGCTGGAATATTGCTGGATTTTTTGCGGCGTAAAACAACAAACAAAGGTTATCCCTATCAAAAGTTGAGTAGTATATTCAGAGACAAAACCCTTTCCGATTGTACGATTCCAACTATATCAAGCATATATGTTATTTTCTCGTCGTGAGCAGTCCCTGTACTTCAATCAATGTTAACTACTTATCTAAGTGATGACTACGGGATTATGTTTCGTGAATCTCTGCACAAACACATATTGCTAATCTTCTCAGATTGCAGGGCCACGGGAACTCACATTACCCAGAAGAAACATAACACTGCAATTACCGTATTTGTTACACTGCAGGCTCTATTCAATCAGCGACTTTTCTTACACCCTGAACACTTAGCCATACTTGGAACCTACCTTTTTAAGGGTACAAGGAGGCCAACCATTATATTTTTAGCGTCACAAATATACGTTTCGCAATTGTTTCGTTACATGCTGTTTTGTAATAACCAGAATTGAAGTATTATTTTGGGATATCCATAATACAAAAAGAGAGCCTTCTTTCGTCAAGCAATCCATTTGTGTTATCCAAAGTTGAGGATTGTATTAATCGTAAAACACCTGCGGCCTACGACGAGATGTAATGGTCGATCCCACACAAGGCGGCACCAGATCGCTTAGGGTAAATGCAGCTTTCATCTTATAACGAAAGTTTGCGATAATTGTGAATAAAATTGGCAGAACTATTTTCATAATCATAAAAAAATCTCTCCTTGCACGGATTTTTATGTCGCATTGGAATCCAGTGCAAAAGAGGAATGGACATGTCAGGTTTTAGAAACGTTATTAAACCCTTTTCATTACACCGAGAAGATATTTATGAGGAAGTGGATAGCAATAAGTTTGCACAGTTTGACCTAAGGCGATGGAATAAATCAAATAAAAGTCAAAGTTCTTCATCGTGAGCAATTACCAAATACGTAATTTAATCAACGCCGAACTAAATCAATTCCTGGATGTGAGCATAACTCACAATAGAAACATTGTGGCATCTTGAGCATCAGAGCCAGATAGTAGAAACAGGAGCAGCAGTCCTTAATTCAGCGCAAAATAAATAATGATGGCAAATGCACATTAAAGCGTCATACCAACAGCGAGACGATTAGCGCTAATTCCGCCATGACATGTAATAGGCAACCACTAGACCACGGAGGCGGTCTGTATCTACACCGAAACTACCATTCATTATAACAAACATGTTCGAACTATCCATTTGTTCATCATACAAACTTGTAAATTCCACTTTAAAAATTTAAAAGTTTGTAAACTACTTTAATTGTCATTGATAATATCACGTAACGTTACGTACGTGTCACAATCAGGTTATGTAGCTACGAATCATTATTACCTTTTCGAGACCTGTGAAGATCCGGGGTAGAACAGGTCTTTGACAACCCATGCTTGCCGAAAAAGGCGACTATGCTTGTAGTAAGAGGCGACTAACGGGATCGGGCGGTCAGGCTCGCTGACTTGGTTGATGCAAGTCATCGTATCCCAGTTGCGTAGATTGATGCTCATGATATCAATCACTGGATTGTCTGATCCAGACTCGATATAATTTACAGACCGCCGCCATGTAGCTGGAATATTGCTGAGTGCGGCGTTAAAAACATCTATGACACCTGGTGTCGAAAAACTGAGTATGCTTGTCTGCAGCCGATCTTACAACCACAAGTAATGAACAAGTTCTTCTAACCCCCGCCATATTCCTGCTTTGTGTCTACGATTTATGGCTCCTGGCAGCGCCTTCTTCACGTCATTAACAAGGTATGATAAACAATGTACGGAATATGGCATCAACGCTGCCTGGCAGCAACGAGATAGTTTATTAACACTGGGGTAATTGAGAGATTTATATACCAGTTACAAGTCACAGCAATGATCTCATTACCGATTTATTCCCATCGACATCTCACTTCATTATTAGAAATAGTCGGTCCTCAACGGCCTTGACTTCTGAACTGGTTCGTTGCCTATAGCTGTTTTTTTGCTACAATAGAGTGAGTGAGTGAGTATGGTTATACGCCGCTTTTAGCAATATTCCAGCGATATCACGGCGGGGGACACCAGAAATGGGCTTCACACATTGTACCCATGTCGGGAATCGAACCCGGGTCTTCGGCGTGACGAGCGAACGCTTAAAGCACTAGGCTACCCGACCGCCCGCTTGCTACAATAGAAGGATTTGTGTCTTTGTATTGTTCTTTGATTAATACCCCGATCACATGCTGTTTGTTTGTTTGTTGTTTAACACCGCACTCAGCAATATTCCAGCTATATGACGGCGGTCTGTAAAATAATCGAGTCTGGACCAGACAATCCAGTGATTGACATCATGAGCACCGATCCACGCAATTGGGATCGATGACATGTATCAACCAAGTCAGCGAGCCTGATCACCCGATCCCGTTAGTCGCCTTTTTACGACAAGCAGTCGCCTTTTACGCATGCACAGCAATTACTAACGTAAGTAATTTTACACATGTGTAACTATACATACGTACGTATATGTAAATTTACTCTGCGTTCACATGAAAAACATCTCAGGTGTGTCAATAAAGTATGTAAATTGTGTAAGCCACACGTATTAAAAGTACTCACGGAAATGAAAAAAACCTGTTTTTTCGACCTCAGATCTTAAATAAATGCAGTTAATATACAAAATATGTAAATATTCAAACAACTAAATTAGTACTAATTGGGCCGTGGCACAAATACAGCGTATCAAATGTTTTTATGCCTTTTTACACGTAAAAGTGTGTAAAAATGTGAATAAAACAGACTATTGTGAAACAGGGCATAACCAGGTGTAAGCAGATCAAGGTGACCTATGACACCTTGACGACAGGTGAGAACAGGTGCATAATGCCTATAGTTTGTTTCTGCTATCTGAATTTGGACTTAGTTTTATTTTTGAATGTTGAAAGTGCCGACAAATTACCTCCTGTAAAGTACATTTTGTATTGTTCACTGAGATCAAACTAGCAAATCCAGACTAGTACTTTTCGAGTTGTTTTGTTATTTCGTATTTACAGCTACGTAACACTTTGTGTCGATTTTTAATTTGAGAAAAGCATTTTTTTTCATTTCCGTGAGTTCTTTAGTCAGTCTGTTCACGTCTTTCAACACAAAACAGGTTGTTTTCGAATCAAAGTTGAATGAGAAGAGAGTTACTTCACCGAAAACTTTCGGGTGAAGCAACATTTGTTTGATTTAATTTGTACAGAAAGTTTTTACTCCTTGAAACCAAAAGAAAACACCGTCCGCTCAACTCTGTATATACGCATAAAAGTTGGCAACAGTTGACAATTTGTTTGGTGTTGGCAAAAGAACAGATATTAATTAGATCATCCTCCTACGTTGACATAAACGTTCCCATTGCAACATATACACCCACGTAAAATTTACTTTTTTCACAACTCTCTGTTATCTATATAACGGTAGTTTCAAATCAGATTTCTGTCATCGCAGCTCATGAAGGTGATACTCATTAAAGCACGTGAGCTTCACACAGGATTATAATTTGGCGAATCGATCACATTTGATGTAAGCCGACAAAAACAACCGATTGTGCTGAGCGAGATGATTTTCATATGTTTTTAGAAGCCGTGACGAAGGTAATACTGTTGCTGACATCACGAAATTACAAAATTTCAGATTTCAGATCTATCAGTTTCAACTATGACATTTACCGTAGTCGACGTAATAAGCGCCCCTGACTTGGTTGATGCATGTTATCGTAACCCAATTGCGTGGATCGATGTTCATGACGTCAATCACTGGTTTGTCTGGTCCAAACTCGATTATTTGCAGACCGCTGTCATATAGCTGGAATATTACTGGATTTTTTGCGGCGTAAAACAACAAACAAAGGTTATCCCTATCAAAAGTTGAGTAGTATATTCAGAGACAAAACCCTTTCCGATTGTACGATTCCAACTATATCAAGCATATATGTTATTTTCTCGTCGTGAGCAGTCCCTGTACTTCAATCAATGTTAACTACTTATCTAAGTGATGACTACGGGATTATGTTTCGTGAATCTCTGCACAAACACATATTGCTAATCTTCTCAGATTGCAGGGCCACGGGAACTCACATTACCCAGAAGAAACATAACACTGCAATTACCGTATTTGTTACACTGCAGGCTCTATTCAATCAGCGACTTTTCTTACACCCTGAACACTTAGCCATACTTGGAACCTACCTTTTTAAGGGTACAAGGAGGCCAACCATTATATTTTTAGCGTCACAAATATACGTTTCGCAATTGTTTCGTTACATGCTGTTTTGTAATAACCAGAATTGAAGTATTATTTTGGGATATCCATAATACAAAAAGAGAGCCTTCTTTCGTCAAGCAATCCATTTGTGTTATCCAAAGTTGAGGATTGTATTAATCGTAAAACACCTGCGGCCTACGACGAGATGTAATGGTCGATCCCACACAAGGCGGCACCAGATCGCTTAGGGTAAATGCGGCTTTCATCTTATAACGAAAGTTTGCGATAATTGTGAATAAAATTGGCAGAACTATTTTCATAATCATAAAAAAATCTCTCCTTGCACGGATTTTTATGTCGCATTGGAATCCAGTGCAAAAGAGGAATGGACATGTCAGGTTTTAGAAACGTTATTAAACCCTTTTCATAACACCGAGAAGATATTTATGAGGAAGTGGATAGCAATAAGTTTGCACAGTTTGACCTAAGGCGATGGAATAAATCAAATAAAAGTCAAAGTTCTTCATCGTGAGCAATTACCAAATACGTAATTTAATCAACGCCGAACTAAATCAATTCCTGGATGTGAGCATAACTCACAATAGAAACATTGTGGCATCTTGAGCATCAGAGCCAGATAGTAGAAACAGGAGCAGCAGTCCTTAATTCAGCGCAAAATAAATAATGATGGCAAATGCACATTAAAGCGTCATACCAACAGCGAGACGATTAGCGCTAATTCCGCCATGACATGTAATAGGCAACCACTAGACCACGGAGGCGGTCTGTATCTACACCGAAACTACCATTCATTATAACAAACATGTTCGAACTATCCATTTGTTCATCATACAAACTTGTAAATTCCACTTTAAAAATTTAAAAGTTTGTAAACTACTTTAATTGTCATTGATAATATCACGTAACGTTACGTACGTGTCACAATCAGGTTATGTAGCTACGAATCATTATTACCTTTTCGAGACCTGTGAAGATCCGGGGTAGAACAGGTCTTTGACAACCCATGCTTGCCGAAAAAGGCGACTATGCTTGTAGTAAGAGGCGACTAACGGGATCGGGCGGTCAGGCTCGCTGACTTGGTTGATGCAAGTCATCGTATCCCAGTTGCGTAGATTGATGCTCATGATATCAATCACTGGATTGTCTGATCCAGACTCGATATAATTTACAGACCGCCGCCATGTAGCTGGAATATTGCTGAGTGCGGCGTTAAAAACATCTATGACACCTGGTGTCGAAAAACTGAGTATGCTTGTCTGCAGCCGATCTTACAACCACAAGTAATGAACAAGTTCTTCTAACCCCCGCCATATTCCTGCTTTGTGTCTACGATTTATGGCTCCTGGCAGCGCCTTCTTCACGTCATTAACAAGGTATGATAAACAATGTACGGAATATGGCATCAACGCTGCCTGGCAGCAACGAGATAGTTTATTAACACTGGGGTAATTGAGAGATTTATATACCAGTTACAAGTCACAGCAATGATCTCATTACCGATTTATTCCCATCGACATCTCACTTCATTATTAGAAATAGTCGGTCCTCAACGGCCTTGACTTCTGAACTGGTTCGTTGCCTATAGCTGTTTTTTTGCTACAATAGAGTGAGTGAGTGAGTATGGTTATACGCCGCTTTTAGCAATATTCCAGCGATATCACGGCGGGGGACACCAGAAATGGGCTTCACACATTGTACCCATGTCGGGAATCGAACCCGGGTCTTCGGCGTGACGAGCGAACGCTTAAAGCACTAGGCTACCCGACCGCCCGCTTGCTACAATAGAAGGATTTGTGTCTTTGTATTGTTCTTTGATTAATACCCCGATCACATGCTGTTTGTTTGTTTGTTGTTTAACACCGCACTCAGCAATATTCCAGCTATATGACGGCGGTCTGTAAAATAATCGAGTCTGGACCAGACAATCCAGTGATTGACATCATGAGCACCGATCCACGCAATTGGGATCGATGACATGTATCAACCAAGTCAGCGAGCCTGATCACCCGATCCCGTTAGTCGCCTTTTTACGACAAGCAGTCGCCTTTTACGCATGCACAGCAATTACTAACGTAAGTAATTTTACACATGTGTAACTATACATACGTACGTATATGTAAATTTACTCTGCGTTCACATGAAAAACATCTCAGGTGTGTCAATAAAGTATGTAAATTGTGTAAGCCACACGTATTAAAAGTACTCACGGAAATGAAAAAAACCTGTTTTTTCGACCTCAGATCTTAAATAAATGCAGTTAATATACAAAATATGTAAATATTCAAACAACTAAATTAGTACTAATTGGGCCGTGGCACAAATACAGCGTATCAAATGTTTTTATGCCTTTTTACACGTAAAAGTGTGTAAAAATGTGAATAAAACAGACTATTGTGAAACAGGGCATAACCAGGTGTAAGCAGATCAAGGTGACCTATGACACCTTGACGACAGGTGAGAACAGGTGCATAATGCCTATAGTTTGTTTCTGCTATCTGAATTTGGACTTAGTTTTATTTTTGAATGTTGAAAGTGCCGACAAATTACCTCCTGTAAAGTACATTTTGTATTGTTCACTGAGATCAAACTAGCAAATCCAGACTAGTACTTTTCGAGTTGTTTTGTTATTTCGTATTTACAGCTACGTAACACTTTGTGTCGATTTTTAATTTGAGAAAAGCATTTTTTTTTCATTTCCGTGAGTTCTTTAGTCAGTCTGTTCACGTCTTTCAACACAAAACAGGTTGTTTTCGAATCAAAGTTGAATGAGAAGAGAGTTACTTCACCGAAAACTTTCGGGTGAAGCAACATTTGTTTGATTTAATTTGTACAGAAAGTTTTTACTCCTTGAAACCAAAAGAAAACACCGTCCGCTCAACTCTGTATATACGCATAAAAGTTGGCAACAGTTGACAATTTGTTTGGTGTTGGCAAAAGAACAGATATTAATTAGATCATCCTCCTACGTTGACATAAACGTTCCCATTGCAACATATACACCCACGTAAAATTTACTTTTTTCACAACTCTCTGTTATCTATATAACGGTAGTTTCAAATCAGATTTCTGTCATCGCAGCTCATGAAGGTGATACTCATTAAAGCACGTGAGCTTCACACAGGATTATAATTTGGCGAATCGATCACATTTGATGTAAGCCGACAAAAACAACCGATTGTGCTGAGCGAGATGATTTTCATATGTTTTTAGAAGCCGTGACGAAGGTAATACTGTTGCTGACATCACGAAATTACAAAATTTCAGATTTCAGATCTATCAGTTTCAACTATGACATTTACCGTAGTCGACGTAATAAGCGCCCCTGACTTGGTTGATGCATGTTATCGTAACCCAATTGCGTGGATCGATGTTCATGACGTCAATCACTGGTTTGTCTGGTCCAAACTCGATTATTTGCAGACCGCTGTCACATAGCTGGAATATTACTGGATTTTTTGCGGCGTAAAACAACAAACAAAGGTTATCCCTATCAAAAGTTGAGTAGTATATTCAGAGACAAAACCCTTTCCGATTGTACGATTCCAACTATATCAAGCATATATGTTATTTTCTCGTCGTGAGCAGTCCCTGTACTTCAATCAATGTTAACTACTTATCTAAGTGATGACTACGGGATTATGTTTCGTGAATCTCTGCACAAACACATATTGCTAATCTTCTCAGATTGCAGGGCCACGGGAACTCACATTACCCAGAAGAAACATAACACTGCAATTACCGTATTTGTTACACTGCAGGCTCTATTCAATCAGCGACTTTTCTTACACCCTGAACACTTAGCCATACTTGGAACCTACCTTTTTAAGGGTACAAGGAGGCCAACCATTATATTTTTAGCGTCACAAATATACGTTTCGCAATTGTTTCGTTACATGCTGTTTTGTAATAACCAGAATTGAAGTATTATTTTGGGATATCCATAATACAAAAAGAGAGCCTTCTTTCGTCAAGCAATCCATTTGTGTTATCCAAAGTTGAGGATTGTATTAATCGTAAAACACCTGCGGCCTACGACGAGATGTAATGGTCGATCCCACACAAGGCGGCACCAGATCGCTTAGGGTAAATGCGGCTTTCATCTTATAACGAAAGTTTGCGATAATTGTGAATAAAATTGGCAGAACTATTTTCATAATCATAAAAAAATCTCTCCTTGCACGGATTTTTATGTCGCATTGGAATCCAGTGCAAAAGAGGAATGGACATGTCAGGTTTTAGAAACGTTATTAAACCCTTATCATAACACCGAGAAGATATTTATGAGGAAGTGGATAGCAATAAGTTTGCACAGTTTGACCTAAGGCGATGGAATAAATCAAATAAAAGTCAAAGTTCTTCATCGTGAGCAATTACCAAATACGTAATTTAATCAACGCCGAACTAAATCAATTCCTGGATGTGAGCATAACTCACAATAGAAACATTGTGGCATCTTGAGCATCAGAGCCAGATAGTAGAAACAGGAGCAGCAGTCCTTAATTCAGCGCAAAATAAATAATGATGGCAAATGCACATTAAAGCGTCATACCAACAGCGAGACGATTAGCGCTAATTCCGCCATGACATGTAATAGGCAACCACTAGACCACGGAGGCGGTCTGTATCTACACCGAAACTACCATTCATTATAACAAACATGTTCGAACTATCCATTTGTTCATCATACAAACTTGTAAATTCCACTTTAAAAATTTAAAAGTTTGTAAACTACTTTAATTGTCATTGATAATATCACGTAACGTTACGTACGTGTCACAATCAGGTTATGTAGCTACGAATCATTATTACCTTTTCGAGACCTGTGAAGATCCGGGGTAGAACAGGTCTTTGACAACCCATGCTTGCCGAAAAAGGCGACTATGCTTGTAGTAAGAGGCGACTAACGGGATCGGGCGGTCAGGCTCGCTGACTTGGTTGATGCAAGTCATCGTATCCCAGTTGCGTAGATTGATGCTCATGATATCAATCACTGGATTGTCTGATCCAGACTCGATATAATTTACAGACCGCCGCCATGTAGCTGGAATATTGCTGAGTGCGGCGTTAAAAACATCTATGACACCTGGTGTCGAAAAACTGAGTATGCTTGTCTGCAGCCGATCTTACAACCACAAGTAATGAACAAGTTCTTCTAACCCCCGCCATATTCCTGCTTTGTGTCTACGATTTATGGCTCCTGGCAGCGCCTTCTTCACGTCATTAACAAGGTATGATAAACAATGTACGGAATATGGCATCAACGCTGCCTGGCAGCAACGAGATAGTTTATTAACACTGGGGTAATTGAGAGATTTATATACCAGTTACAAGTCACAGCAATGATCTCATTACCGATTTATTCCCATCGACATCTCACCTCATTATTAGAAATAGTCGGTCCTCAACGGCCTTGACTTCTGAACTGGTTCGTTGCCTATAGCTGTTTTTTTGCTACAATAGAGTGAGTGAGTGAGTATGGTTATACGCCGCTTTTAGCAATATTCCAGCGATATCACGGCGGGGGACACCAGAAATGGGCTTCACACATTGTACCCATGTCGGGAATCGAACCCGGGTCTTCGGCGTGACGAGCGAACGCTTAAAGCACTAGGCTACCCGACCGCCCGCTTGCTACAATAGAAGGATTTGTGTCTTTGTATTGTTCTTTGATTAATACCCCGATCACATGCTGTTTGTTTGTTTGTTGTTTAACACCGCACTCAGCAATATTCCAGCTATATGACGGCGGTCTGTAAAATAGTCGAGTCTGGACCAGACAATCCAGTGATTGACATCATGAGCACCGATCCACGCAATTGGGATCGATGACATGTATCAACCAAGTCAGCGAGCCTGATCACCCGATCCCGTTAGTCGCCTTTTTACGACAAGCAGTCGCCTTTTACGCATGCACAGCAATTACTAACGTAAGTAATTTTACACATGTGTAACTATACATACGTGCGTATATGTAAATTTACTCTGCGTTCACATGAAAAACATCTCAGGTGTGTCAATAAAGTATGTAAATTGTGTAAGCCACACGTATTAAAAGTACTCACGGAAATGAAAAAAACCTGTTTTTTCGACCTCAGATCTTAAATAAATGCAGTTAATATACAAAATATGTAAATATTCAAACAACTAAATTAGTACTAATTGGGCCGTGGCACAAATACAGCGTATCAAATGTTTTTATGCCTTTTTACACGTAAAAGTGTGTAAAAATGTGAATAAAACAGACTATTGTGAAACAGGGCATAACCAGGTGTAAGCAGATCAAGGTGACCTATGACACCTTGACGACAGGTGAGAACAGGTGCATAATGCCTATAGTTTGTTTCTGCTATCTGAATTTGGACTTAGTTTTATTTTTGAATGTTGAAAGTGCCGACAAATTACCTCCTGTAAAGTACATTTTGTATTGTTCACTGAGATCAAACTAGCAAATCCAGACTAGTACTTTTCGAGTTGTTTTGTTATTTCGTATTTACAGCTACGTAACACTTTGTGTCGATTTTTAATTTGAGAAAAGCATTTTTTTTTCATTTCCGTGAGTTCTTTAGTCAGTCTGTTAACGTCTTTCAACACAAAACAGGTTGTTTTCGAATCAAAGTTGAATGAGAAGAGAGTTACTTCACCGAAAACTTTCGGGTGAAGCAACATTTGTTTGATTTAATTTGTACAGAAAGTTTTTACTCCTTGAAACCAAAAGAAAACACCGTCCGCTCAACTCTGTATATACGCATAAAAGTTGGCAACAGTTGACAATTTGTTTGGTGTTGGCAAAAGAACAGATATTAATTAGATCATCCTCCTACGTTGACATAAACGTTCCCATTGCAACATATACACCCACGTAAAATTTACTTTTTTCACAACTCTCTGTTATTTATATAACGGTAGTTTCAAATCAGATTTCTGTCATCGCAGCTCATGAAGGTGATACTCATTAAAGCACGTGAGCTTCACACAGGGTTATAATTTGGCGAATCGATCACATTTGATGTAAGCCGACAAAAACAACCGATTGTGCTGAGCGAGATGATTTTCATATGTTTTTAGAAGCCGTGACGAAGGTAATACTGTTGCTGACATCACGAAATTACAAAATTTCAGATTTCAGATCTATCAGTTTCAACTATGACATTTACCGTAGTCGACGTAATAAGCGCCCCTGACTTGGTTGATGCATGTTATCGTAACCCAATTGCGTGGATCGATGTTCATGACGTCAATCACTGGTTTGTCTGGTCCAAACTCGATTATTTGCAGACCGCTGTCATATAGCTGGAATATTGCTGGATTTTTTGCGGCGTAAAACAACAAACAAAGGTTATCCCTATCAAAAGTTGAGTAGTATATTCAGAGACAAAACCCTTTCCGATTGTACGATTCCAACTATATCAAGCATATATGTTATTTTCTCGTCGTGAGCAGTCCCTGTACTTCAATCAATGTTAACTACTTATCTAAGTGATGACTACGGGATTATGTTTCGTGAATCTCTGCACAAACACATATTGCTAATCTTCTCAGATTGCAGGGCCACGGGAACTCACATTACCCAGAAGAAACATAACACTGCAATTACCGTATTTGTTACACTGCAGGCTCTATTCAATCAGCGACTTTTCTTACACCCTGAACACTTAGCCATACTTGGAACCTACCTTTTTAAGGGTACAAGGAGGCCAACCATTATATTTTTAGCGTCACAAATATACGTTTCGCAATTGTTTCGTTACATGCTGTTTTGTAATAACCAGAATTGAAGTATTATTTTGGGATATCCATAATACAAAAAGAGAGCCTGCTTTCGTCAAGCAATCCATTTGTGTTATCCAAAGTTGAGGATTGTATTAATCGTAAAACACCTGCGGCCTACGACGAGATGTAATGGTCGATCCCACACAAGGCGGCACCAGATCGCCCGGGGTAAATGCGGCTTTCATCTTATAACGAAAGTTTGCGAAAATTGTGAATAAAATTGGCAGAACTATTTTCATAATCATAAAAAAATCTCAGCAATATATCTCTCCTTGCACGGATTTTTATGTCGCTTTGGAATCCAGTGCAAAAGAGGAATGGACATGTCCGGTTTTAGAATCAAGTCAAACGTTGATAGTGCTGATGCAGGATTTAGGGAGATTTCTTCATCAGTTAACACGCTGGTCTTATATGTGGCATTAGTTGATGCCACGTATACCAAGTTCTTTGATCAAACGATTAATGTTTGTTTGTTTGTTTGTTGTTTAGCGCCGCACTCACCAATATTCCAGCTATATGACGGCGGTCTGTTAATAATCGAGTCTGGACCAGACAATCCAGTGATTGATAACATGAGCATCGATTCACCAAACGATCTCTGCACCCAGGCATGCGTATAATCGTTAAGTTACTTTTCATGTACGGCAGCCAAGGCCACAGATTGTGGGATAAGAGGTACAATACATACAATATATACAATGCAGTTTTAGAATATATAATGTACAATTTATATACAGGTGTCGTATTGTATTTAGAAATCTCTACCATTCAGAGTCCAGTGTGAGACTCTAACTAGATCATGAATATAAGAGCAGTTATGCTTGTGATGAGGCGACTAACGGGATGGAGTGGTCAGGCTCGCTGACTTGATTGATATATGTCATCGCATTCCAATTGCGCAGATCGATGCTCATGCTTCCAATCACTGGATTGTCAGACTCGATTATTTACAGACCGCCGTCATAAATCTGGAATGTAGCTGAGTGTGGCGTTAAACAACAACGAACACACTTGTATTGTGATCAAACAAAAAGTGCCAAGATATTCCGTGGCCTGCAAGTCTGGCCAAACCATGCACCTGGCAGTGAAGACTTATGTATGACAGCGACACGTATCTCAATTTTCTCGTCATGAAGGCATTTACCAAACGTGTTTCGCCCACGCATAAGCAAGGTCTTTTGAGATGGCTCTGCAAGATTCCAGTAATCTTATAATGTGAGAATTTCTTGCTAAGAACTTGTTACATACAATGCTTCTTCGGAAGCGCCAGCAAGTTGTAATATGTCATTGATGGGTACCCTTTCAAATCGAATACCTAGTCCATTGATATTAATATGCTGCGCCATCATGAAAGGGTTGAGCTGACATGGTATATTTTCTATGAATAATGTGATTACACTGTACGGTCATTTGCCGTTGTAAACTAGGACAACACCAGACTCACCGGCACCATCGTGTTATCATACATAGATATGTGAACAGTTTATACCTAAGATGATAGTCTTGTGCAATCACTAACGTAAGCAATGTAGACGGAATTCCATCAATACGAATCAATCAATTCTTGTCTTTTTGAAATGTGAAAAGAGGTTGGAAGCATGTCCGATTGATCATACGTTCTGGAGAAACCAGTGCTTCTTGGCTGGCAATGTTTTAATGCTGAGGGCACGCTCCTCAGATAATGTCTTGGCATATACATATAACTCCTTTTTAAAAAAAGATTTCGGTTGAAATGGTTGCTGATTGAGTGATTTTCCTTTTAGTTCCGAGTTTCTAGTATTTGGTGTTGGTTTGTCGTTGTTGTCGTTGTTTGTTGTTTCACTCCGCACTCAGAAATATTCCAGTTATATGTCAGCGGTCTGTAAACAATCGAGTCTGGGCCAGACACTCCAGTGATTGACATCATGAGCATCGATCCACGCAATTGGGATCGATGACATGTATCAAACAAGTCAGCGATCCAGACCACCCGATCCCGTTAGTCGCCTTCTACGACAAGCATGGGTTGCTGAAGACCTATTCTTCCCCGGATCTTCACGGGAAAACATGGCTCTTTGTATTCGTATTCCGTGGTCTAATGGTAGAGAGTCCGCCCGGAGAGCGGAAGGTCCGCGGTTCGATCCCCGGCCGCGTCATACCAAAAGACGTTAAAAGATGGTACTTGTTGTCACCCTGTCTGGCGCTCGGCATTAAGGGGCTAAACAAGGACTGGTCGGCTCGGAGTTAGTATACTGTGTCTGAATGGGGTATTCATGTTAAAACTGCGGCATGGTATCTCAGTGAGCTAGCACTATAAATCGCCATCAGTCCGGACTAGTACAAGCAGCCACACTAACACACACATGTACATGCACGTCGCTATATGAGTGCAATAATCCAATGACCCCATTTCACCTCACCTCTGTAAGTAAAATAACTGGCAGTAGAGACCGTTGTAAAAATATTGCAGTAATTGTCAGTAGTAGCAAAGGACTGAACAACTAATAACAAAATATCAAGTCCTGCCGTGGCCAGATTTGAACAACGGTCAGCGGCGGCGAGTGGAATTTTGAAGAATGGTTTTGTATCCGAATTAGAGTTACCCGCCCTTGTTGTAAACATGACCATGACAGACTTGATCGTTCTAGAAGTTTCTGAGAGGGACGGTCTGTGTCAAGAAGACTGGCGGTACCTAAATAAAACAGACACAGGAGTGATTCAAGGCAAGACTTGTTTCTAATATACTTACCATGTGCAGTTTGGATACCTATAACATCAAAACCTGCCAGCTTATATCACTATCACTGATTCAAGAACGGAGACTGGTCTCTATCAAGATACTCAACAGTATCAATATTCGGAACATTCGTGAACCCACTAACAATAATTCTTGGCCCTGTCAGTTATTGATGCTGCCCTGTATTGTGACCCATTGTGTTGACTTTTTATTGTAAACTTAAAATTGTGTGTTAAGTATGATATATATATTTATATATATATATATATATATATATATATATATATATATATATATATATACAAAAATGAGGTAAATGTAACACTGAAGAGCTGTCATGAGACAGCGAAAGTACTATGTATGAAACTGATATAAAGAAGATGATGGACTAACGTGGACTTTATTATTTGATTATTTTGCGGTCATCGACTGAGACTTGTGCGTTTCAATTTGGACATCACCTTGTCAAACTATATAATGGATTGATAGTAAGTTAATGGTTGCGTTATTACTAGAAAATCCACAAACAAACAGATTAAAATTCGGTTATGTTGCGCCTAAGGGTAGATGATATGAGATTACAATGTTATTTATGTTTATCGACGCTGCTGATATTATTACTTTACAATTTTAGATTTAAGTGATTTCCAGGTAAGGTCACTAACGACATTCAGTAATAAAGTACTGGTCGTTGTAGAAATACAATAAAAAGTCATAATCACTTTACTAGAAGGAAGTTCATTTAAACAAGCAAAAATGGTCTTTGTTTGATTGGCATTCTAGAAGTTGGTCAGCAAATGAGACAACGCACAGTTTCATGGATATTGCATTCTGGACGTTTCGATTTGGATG
The DNA here is from genome assembly GCF_022045235.1 of Haliotis cracherodii. Taxonomy (NCBI): domain Eukaryota; kingdom Metazoa; phylum Mollusca; class Gastropoda; order Lepetellida; family Haliotidae; genus Haliotis; species Haliotis cracherodii. The sequence continues at coordinate 11,673,204 of NW_027266274.1, forward strand.
CTTACGCCGTTATCAATCTGCTGGAATGACTGCAACCAAGTGATGAGAGGATATATGCAGGATATGATGTGAATCGTGTAATAATATCTGCTTGATGAGAGAGTTGGGTGCCCAAGAGACGCAACTCTGCAGAGCGAATTGCGGCGCTTTAGACGACTGTGTGTGTTTAGATTGTGTGTGTGTGAGTCTCTCTCTGTGTAGGTGTGTCTAGGTGTTTGTGTGTGTATGTATGTCTCTGTGTGTAGGTGTGTCTAGGTGTTTGTGTGTGTATGTGAGTCTCTCTCTGTGTAGGTGTGTCTAGGTGTTTGTGTGTGTATGTGTGTCTCTCTGTGTGTAGGTGTGTCTAGGTGTTTGTGCGTGTATGTGTGTCTCTGTGTGTAGGTGTGTCTAGGTGTTTGTGTGTGTATGTGTGTCTCTCTCTGTGTAGGTGTGTCTAGGTGTTTGTGTGTGTATATGTATGTCTCTGTGTGTAGGTGTGTCTAGGTGTTTGTGTGTGTATTTGTGTCTCTCTGTGTGTAGGTGTGTCTAGGTGTTTGTGTGTCTCTGTGTGTAGGTGTGTCTAGGTGTTTGTGTGTGTATGTGTGCCTCTGTCTGTGTAGGTGTGTCTAGGTGTTTGTGTGTGTATGTGTGTCTCTCTGTGTGTAGGTGTGTCTAGGTGTTTGTGTGTGTATGTATGTCTCTGTGTGTAGGTGTGTCTAGGTGTTTGTGTGTGTATGTGTGTCTCTCTGTGTGTAGGTGTGTCTAGGTGTTTGTGTGTGTATGTGTGTCTCTCTGTGTGTAGGTGTGTCTAGGTGTTTGAGTGTGTATGTATGTCTCTCTGTGTAGGTGTGTCCAGGTGTTTGTGTGTGTATGTGTGTCTCTGTGTGTAGGTGTGTGTGTGTGCGTGTGTGTGTCTCCAGTCTCTGTGTATGTATGTGTGTGCCTTTGTGTGTGTGTGTGTTGGAACGACTGTAAGTATCCCTATGTATATGTCTCTAAATAAACGCGCATCTAATTGGGAACAGACTCGTTCAATAGTTACGGTAATCTTTTATCACGCATGACAAATGTCAATATTAATTGTTACAGACAAAGATGGAATCTAAGAGGCTATTGGTTACATCCTTTCTTGTCCCGAGGGGACGACACTGAGTACAAAATATTAAATGAACGTTATAACATACTTTTAATTGCCTTATATCCAACTTGTACACTGCTGTTTGTTGACGTGTGTCCATACACACATCATTTGTACATCTGTAAACTATCTCATTTCAACAGGCATAGATCAAAGACACAAAAGAGAATAAAGGAATGTGTCGCAATGTGGCTGCAATATTTCCGATGCACCGTATAGTATCAACTTCTGCCCTCAGGGACAATGTATCTAGAGATGACTTGAACTTGCCTCCACTACCAGTTTCTTTGATCAGGTTTGTTAAGCTGTCCTTAATTTGACATCCATCGTGAGGCATATTTAAAACACCAGTATTCAAGACGCATCAAAAGCACGAATATGCTGCCGATATCGGTTCTTGTCCATATTGTCGGGAGACACATTAAGCTGGTTTTGGTTGGTTACAAAGAATGATCCGGCAATGTCCATTTCGTGTGTCCTCTTGGTCTGGTTTAAATATGTACATCCGTTTCTATTTCATCTTCCTATACTTGTTTTGTAAGTAAGAAATACATAACATGCTTCTCTGCTCCAGTATAACAATATCTACTCTACTGTATAAACATTGCCTCCCACTTGTATATATACTTGTCAACCACACTCTGTATATCACTTGCTTGATAACGGTGTTAGAACCTACACCGAAACATCGCTCTTAATTGTAATAAAGAAGTTGTTCATCCATAAATTCTTTAACTCACTTAGTACTCCAACTTCTAAATGCCTATCAAAAAAGTTACTTGTTTTTGTAGTAACATTTTCTTGATTCATTAACCAATAATTGTATGGATGCTGATGCTTCTTTTTACCTCTGCACTCATCATCATTTCAACGATGGTTGGGTTCAGAACATTGGATGAATTTGATTCGTTTACAGTAGAGACATTCGTCACCACTCGCCCCTTTCCGTAACCTGCAAAAGACTCGTCCCCTATTGATGAATGTTATGTGCACATCCATTCCCACATCAAGGCCATTCCCACATCCAGGCCTTCACTCACAGCAGTTTACGCAAACCACGCAAACACACCCGCTCATTCAGACACATCCAAACCCTCATTGACATCCGTTCAATCACATCCGAACCCTCGCCCGAACCCTCACCGTCACACATTACCCTTAGGTGGGGGTGGTGGGGGTGGGGGTATGATTAAAGGGGATACGCCGAATGTTTGCTGTTTTCATTAACCAGACAAATGGGAAAAGAATTTGGAAACATATCGAAACAATTAGGTATTTTAGATAAATGAAGTTTCATATATAAATAAAAAAAATAATATTGAAATAGTTTGCACTATAACAGCGCTGATAAATCTAGAAACATTAAAGTCAGCACATAAAGGCACACAAAGTCAGCGATCTAACCCATTCAGCCAACGAGGCTTCCACAAAAATGAAAGTCCGACAACTGGTAGTCTACATCACGTACTTTGAGTACCCCTTCGACAAGTGTAAAATGATCCTTGGTTTGAAGCTTTAAAACACGAGATGCACTGATAAGGCCAAAAAGATGATTATTTTTTTTTAAATATTGATGAGGGCGTAGGTACAGACAGTAATCATTTGGTTATACTTTCAAATTATGCTACAGGCTTGCTTAAAGTAACACCTAATAATCATATAAAAAGTCACTTTCGGGCGTGCTCTGTGTGGGTGCTTCGGGGAACGTCGTACGGGTCTTGCTGAAGGGTTGTTTGATTGGGGTTGCCGTTTTGGGGGTGGGTGGGGGTGGGTGGGGGGGGTGGGTGGGGGGGGGGGGGGGGGGGGGGGGGGCTTCTTGAGGCTTTCAGGAAGTTTGGTGGTAGACATGTGATGGCCATTTTCGGGGTTGGTGGCGGGAGAGTGTCCGCTGCAGTTCCCTGCTTTGGCTTGTGTTTTCGCAAACACCTGGTACCATCCCAGATTTCACAGCTATTTTGCTCTTTACGCCAAATTGAATCTGTTTCGGCAGAAAATTATGACTGGTTATTCTCTTGCCTTAACGTTTTGTTTCCGTGTTTTTTCGGGTGCGCGCATGTGTTTCTGCCGGATGCCAACGGTGGACATGATACGATCAACACTTCGTGAATGAGTGAGTGAATGAGTGAGTGAGTGAGTGAGTGAGTATGTTTTAACGCCGCTTTTAGCAATATGTCAGCAAAATCACGCCGCGGGACACCAGAAATGGGCTTCACACATTGTACCCATGTCGGGAATCGAACCCGGGTCTTCGGCGTGACGAGCGAACGCTTTAACCACTAGGCTACCCGACCGCGCCGAACACCTGGTGTCATCACTGTTTGATAATGATTGATAAACACATGCTTGTGATGTCGTCGTAATCATACAACGAAACGAGATTTCTTATGATTTTTAAAAAGGATTTTATCATTTCCAGTTAGACAGAAAGGGTCATTATCGTACTGAATGTTGGGGGCTTGCTAGTATGCCCCCAGTGGTAATACAACAACTGATTGAGGACCTGGTCAAGGGCCTGTGTGAACAGACACGTTGCACCAACATCGTCGCTTCTCTTGAATTGTAAAGTCATTTACAGAAGTGGCAGCTTGGATGTAAGTTCAGCTGCAATCTCTTGTTTGGAAATGCCAGCCACACAACAGCTCGGTGGCGAACAATGCCTCCATTTCAGTTGGGAGACAGAAACCAATATTTGCAAATTGATGCAATTTTAGCATGATTGGTTCATTTCTTTCGCTGTGCACTCTCCAGAAGCATACTGAGAATAATTTTTAACATCTCTACAATTCTTGATGTCAAAATAATTGAAAATGGGAAAATAGAAAATGGTGGTTCATCAGTAACTTCAACTACAAGACAACGATTCATTCTAGATTTGTACACAAATCTTCAAAATATGATTGACAGCCAGCTTCAAAACTACCAGCTCCTATCATCCGCATTCACTGATGGACATATGTGCAAACACACATCGATGTTACACCGTGTTTTATATATAGCTATATATCTACCAAGTTAAATGCCAGAGTGCTTCCACCCTTGACAACGATAAACTGGAGATATGCTTCAGAGGAAAACCCCATTTCACCTCAAATCACCTCGATTTAACCCCCATGTACCTTTCAATAATGATTGATATTTGCAAAGAAGTGGCGACTAAAATATATGAATCATGTGATAAAATATACTTTGGACAGAAGTCTGTGCACACACACACACACACACACACACACACACACACACACACACACACACACACACACACACACACACACACACACACACACACACACAACCATAAACACACAACCATACAACCATACACACACAAACATACTATTATAAACACACAAACATACAATCATAAACAGATAAATATGCAACCATAAACGCACGAACATACAATCATAAACACACAAACATACAATCATAAACAGATAAATATGCAACCCTGAACGCACGAACATACAATCATAAACACACAAACATGCAACCATGAACGCACACACATACAATCATAAACACACAAATATGCAACCATGAACGCACAAACATACAACCATTAAAACAAATATACAAACATTAACACACAAACATACAACCATAAACACACAAACATACAACCATGAACGCACAAACATACAACCATGAACGCACAAACATACAACCATAAAACACACAAACACACATCCATAAAAAACAAACATACAAACATTAACACACAAACATGCAACCATGAACGCACACACATACAATCATATACACACAAACATGCAACCATGAACTCACACACATACAATCATAAACACACAAACATGCAACCATGAACTCACCCACATACAATCATAAACACACAAACATGCAACCATGAACTCACCCACATACAATCATAAACACACAAGCATGCAACCATGCACGCACACACATACGAGAAAGTCGTTATTGTTAATGTGTTTGCGAAGGACGGGGAACTTATCATTATCGAGAAGGCGTAACGATTCCACAATTTCTATATTTTCATGTTGATTACCCAGTGAGAACGAGGGTTCTAGTTGATGAATGTATATTATCTTGCATATAGAAAGTAACTACGCATTCTACCATGAATAAAGCACTTCCAACTGTCTGTATGACGATTGCACGGCTTAGGAGCTTCTAGCACTGGAGGTGTGGTGGTATGAAATGGGTTTTAACGTCACGTCCAAGATTATTGCACTCACATAGCGACGTGTGTGTGTGTGTGTGTGTGTGTGTGTGTGTGTGTGTGTGTGTGTGTGTGTGTGTGTGTGTGTGTGTGTGTGTGTGTGTGTGTGTGTGTGTGTGCTTGTACTAGTCCGGACTAATGCCGATTTATAGTGCAACCCCACTGAGATACCATGCCGCAGTTTAACATGAATACCCCACTCAGATACAGTATACTGACCCCGAGCCGACCAGTCCTTGTTTTATCCCCTTAAAGCCGAGCGTCAGACAGGGTAACAACAAGTACCATCTTTTAACGTCTTTTGGTATGACGCGGCCGGGGATCGAACCCCGGACCTTCCGCTCTTCGGACGAACGATCTACCAGTAGACCAAGGAGGCGGTCCTTGTATCACTGGAAACGTTTCTTGGTAGATAATAGAGACTGGTTATTCTTTGGCATTGACGTTATATGGTTAGTACAATACAAACACTGCCCGCAACCTTTATTTTATGGAATACATGTGTGTGGTAATATTTATAAAATGTAAAACAGATTCCATTGTTCGTAAAAGGCCAAATAATAAATGGATCAATGAAAATCAATGATAACACTATTTTTTCGCGAAAAGGGTGCGAATGTCCTGCTCTACCATAGGTGTTTGTTCCCCAGCGATGCACCCAGAAGTAGCCTTGTGGTTAAAGCGTTCGCTCGTCACGCCGAAGACCCGGGTTCGATTCCCCACATGGGTACAATGTGTGAAGCTCTTTCCTGGTGTCCCCCTCCGTAATATTGCTGGAATTTTGTCTTAAAGCGGCGTAAAACCATACACAATCCATCAGTTCTGTCTATGGGTAAACCTGTAGGCTGACATGCTGCTGGTAACCTCTGGTCAGGGGTGTTCTGTGGAGTCAGTTGATTCTGTGATGGAGAGGATTCTGTGATGGAGAGGATTCTGTGATGGAGAGGATTCTGTGATGGAGGGGATTCTGTGATGGAGAGGATTCTGTGATGGAGGGGATTCTGTGATGGAGAGGATTCTGTGATGGAGAGGATTCTGCGATGGAGGGGATTCTGTGATGGAGAGGATTCTGTGATGGAGGGGATTCTGTGATGGAGAGGATTCTGTGATGGAGGGGATTCTGTGATGGAGAGAATTCTGTGATGGAGGGGATTCTGTGATGGAGAGGATTCTGCGATGGAGAGGATTCTGTGATGGAGGGGATTCTGTGATGGGGAGGATTCTGTGATGGAGAGGATTCTGTGATGGAGGGGATTCTGTGATGAAGGGGTTCTGCGAGTGCGTTTCTAATACGGAATTACGGCTGTGGGAGTTGACACAATAATCAATAATCGCAGGAAACGTTCAACTACGTCCCGTACAGTTGTGTATAATGGTGACGGATAGGGTCAAGGTTGTATGATCTTGCATCACTTGGAACATGGTATTGGGGACCGCACAATTTATCTCTTTGGATATATTATGTGAATCCTTTACAACAGTGAGCGAGTGAATGTTGTTTTACGCTGCAGCCAGCATTATGACAGCTACGTCACCGTCACCTGTAATAATCCTTTGTTCGTTTGTGTGTTGTTTAACGCCGCACTCATCAATATTACATCTATATAAGGCGGTCTGTATATAATCGAGTCCGGACCAGACAATCCAGTGTGTAATAATCGAGCGACCATGCTTGTCGTAACAGGATCGGATGGTCAGGCTCGATGACATGGTTAATGCATGTCGTCGTATCCAAATTGAGTAGATCGATGCTCATGATTCCAATCACTGGTTTGTTTGGTCCAGACTCGATTTTTTACAGACCGTAGCATATAGCTGGAAAATTGATGAGTGCGGCGTTAAACAACAAACAAACAAACAAACAAATGAAATAATCGAGTCTGAACCAAACAAACCGGTGACTGAAAATATGACCAACGATTCCAGCCAATGGGGCACGCTGATATGCAAATTCAGACAAGTCTCTTTTAGCTATAAGTGTATGTCGCTACAAATCATGCTATTTTGGCGAAAAAAAGTATTTATCACCGGCGTATTTATGTCTTCTTTATGCCTGGATCAACAGACTCTTGCAAGTCCACATATTATTCATATGGGGCTAAGGATCTATTATTGTCTTGCATAACATGGATATAAAAGCAAAACAACTCTTACCTTATTCATAAGAAATATCTGACAAAAGTCGATAGTACATGGCAGACATGATTGCTTTTCATGCATTACACAAATATTTCACAGGAGATATCACTTGGGTGAGATCAGGCGATAGCGTTGGAGTTATCCCTACAATGAAATTATATGACAATGTTTTGCCGATCATTGTGATGTCATCGTTTACCATGGCGTCACCATCAAATGACATCGATAACCACTCTGCCTCTGAAGCTGAGACGCGTTGCAAGCCACGAACCGCTAAGCGAAAGCAAATTAATCGCTCATCCGGTGTCTGCAACAGTTCGAAGCGCTTGCGCACTCTTCCAAAATGGCGGCGCAACTAGCGCTTGGCTGCCTTGACGTAATGAAGAACGTAATAGAAGTGGCTCGACGACGAGCTGATGGAATTTATGACTTCTTTGAAGCTGTAAAGCAGGCTGAGGATGATGGGGTGTTAGCTGCCTTTGTTCATTTCGTCGTTGATACAGTCAAGCATTTCTTGTTCCGCTGTCAAATTAAGCCGCCATTTTGGTTTGAGAACGAAGCGACCTCAGCCAGAGATTGTTTCGCTTGCAAGCGGCTGAAAGTTAGCGCACTGTTGTATGGCGAATCGCTGTACATCGCTTGCAAGCGATTTGCGCTTTACAACGCATCCTTGGTCACATGTAGTTTTTTACTCTGAAACACTGCTTATGATTGTGCATAAACTGAAAAGGTTAACGAATGAAAAGATAAGTAATACGACTCTGAAGTTTAAACTTTTATCATCTCGTGTTGTTAAACTGATATTTGCATCTCTATCAGCATAAATTATGTCCCCAACGGTGGTCGTTTTTATCCGTTGGCTTTATCCTGCCGAGAAATCTACCCATCATATGATAAACTTATTTATTCACCCCTCTCCGAAGTTTTCATATTGAACAAGTATATTGATTGCTGGTGCCACAGTGAAGTGTTTTGCCAAATCTCAAACACTGTGGCAACTTCCGTATTGACCGAGACGTTTACAGCACATTTGCGAGGGGGCACGGGTGGCCCAGTTGTCTAAGGCACCGCAATTCGCTGTGCAGAGTTGCGTCTCTTGGGCACGCCAGAAACCTATGATCGTGGGTTCGAAACCCGGTTCGCCCCGATTATGTTTCTAGGTTTGTCAGCACAAACCCGTGCTCGTGGTAAACCGAAGTGGTAAACGTCTGAGACCTGCATCACTTTGGGCATTCCTCCCACATTAAGCTGACACGCCGTGATATAACTGGAATACTGTTAAAACCGGCGTTAAACCCAACTCACTCACTCACATTGCGAAAGGCTGAAATATCCATCTTTACAAACATTATGCTTCTGTAAACTATAGTTCTCCATCCCCAGCAATCCCCATTACAAGGAGAGCATCGTTACACTTCGTAAAGTTTCTCTCCTTTTGGATCCCACAGTTCATAGTTAAAATCAAACTGTTCCAGCAAGCAATGATATGTTTAAGGTCAAACCCTGACTGTCCAATTCGAAATATTCACTTAACAGGAAGTGATTGCTTGTACAATGTTGGCATGAATCGTATGACAATTTCGAATTATGGAAATGGGGTTGTCGTTTTTATTTGACACTATGCATAATCATGACACTTGCAATTTTTTTTTAAATATGAAATGTCAGAAAAAAACAAGTCTTGACAATCTGCCGAAACAAATCCCATTGGGCGTAAAGGCAAAACAGCGGTGAAAATTATATGAATGGAAACCGAAAATCAGTTTTGACGCCAACTTAATCAATGATGACACAGCGGTTAGTAACAGGAACCTATAACTGATTGCTGGGTTTTCTTTACACAGTTATCAAATGCTCATTAGATAGGATTCAATCGCGCTCCCTAATAAAACGCAGAAAAGGAAAATGCCAAAGGCTGACGTGCAGTAACAGTGGGTATGATGTGTTTCTTTGCAAGAGCTCTAAATGAAGTTTCTTTGCGGAGAGATATCAAAATATTTCAGAATCTGGCATCATTATTATGCTGGACAAAGGCTTGTAGTTCGTTCGAAAATTTTGGACTCAGCAATTTGTTTTACTGTAACAATTTTTATAGTGTTGAGTTACTTGGTTGTGTGTCCGTTTGGTTTATACAGGTTTTGGTTTTAGGTGAGGTGAGGTGAAATGGGGTTTAACGTCGCGTCCAAGATTATTGCACTTATATAGCGACGTGCATGCATGTTAAACTGCTGCATGGTATCTCAGTGAGCTAGCACTATAAATCGGCATCAGTCCGGACTATTACAAGCAGCCACACACACGTGTGGCTGCTTGTACTTGTCCGGACTGATGCCGATTCATAGTGCTAGCCCACTGAGAAACCATGCCGCAGTTTAACATGAATACCCCACTCAGACACAGTATACTGACTCCGAGCCGACCAGTCCTTGTTTTAGCCCTTTAATGCCGAGCGCCAGACAGGGTAACAACTATTACCATCTTTGAACGTCTTTTGGTATGACGCGGCCGGGGATCGATGGTTTTAGGATTATATGGAATCGTTATATGGACGATTATGGAAGGCGTATTTTCTCTTATCTTATACTTTCGTTATTCATGAGAAATACATACAGTATATATTGACATGTATGTACACCGTGAAAGATTCCTTCATAAGAATGCAAGAGCAACGTCCCATGCCGGGGGGTACTATGCCAGGCAATCAAGTTTTGAGTCTGACCTTCCGTTGCGAGAATCAATTATCGTTTCGGACCTATTCTAATCAGGGAGGGCATCTCTCCCTTTTGAGAACAGATGTCATCTTTATAATGTTACATTGATCCCTGAATGTAGGTCTGTTACCTTGACACTCATGTTTTTTTGTCACAGATATACAAGTATACGTGTAGATATACCAATTTATTGATATTTTAATCATACGAGTTTTCATATATAGAAACAGTACAACCGATGTGGATACATACTGAAAGCTAAAAGAAACTTTACCACTTAAAAAATGAAATTGCAAACATTTAAAAACACAAGTTAAATCAATGCAAAACACATAGTCCAAACACAACAATACTCTATGCAGAAAGTGATACACGTCTACGGCACGTTTTTTATTTGTAGGAAATGCAAAAAAAATGAAAAATATGTGCCGACTGGGCAGCCGAAATTACACGTGCAACAAGGGTATATAAATGATACGAACAACATGTCAGACACTCACTTTGATAAAAAACCCACAAAAATGCTACGATCGACAACCGAACAACGCGAGCTGGCCCTGGGTATGATGCAGATGGAGGCCATCCATGCCCACATTTCTAGAACGTTTGGTTTCTTCCGTGTTGCAACGTTACAGACAGACTGGAGAGACATCAGACAGGCCAAGAACAGGCAGACCCAGGTTAACCACGCCCAATGAAGACCGGTACTTGCGTACTTTGCATGTCCGGAATCGACAATGACGTCATCAGCCACCAATGCCTTTGGGAATATGGTTAAGTGATCGACAGTGGCAAGATGCCTCATGGCTCAGGGGCTTACAGTTATTAACAGAGATCGAAATGGGCCCGGACTGTACGTCGTTGGCAACGACGTGACTGGTAGAGGGTCGTCTTCACTGATGAAAACCGTTTCTGTCTGTTCAGAGCTGATGTAAGACATCGTGTTTACCGCCGAAGGGGAGAACGGACGGCGGCATGTTGCGTTCAGGAGGTCGTGCCGTATGGTGGATGTTATGGTGTGGGGAGGAATTTGTGGACAGGAGAGAACGCCAGTGGTCATCGTTGACGGAAATGTGACAGCTCAGCGTTACATGGATGACATTCTTCGTCCGATTGTCCTACCATTTCTACAACAGCTGCCAGTGGTGTCCTTTAACGCCAGATCCCATACATCCCGAATCGTACAGAACTTCCTTGCAGCCAACAACGTCAACGTTTTGCCGTGGCCTGCACGCTCTCCAGACATGTCCCCAATAGAAACCTCTGGGATGTCATTGATCGCCGTGTCCAACAGTGACCACATCCTCCAGACAACCGACGAGAACTGATCAAAGCCCTCCAAGAAGAACGGCGACGTATCCCACGTGACGTCATTAGTCGACTTACTTATTCTGTGCGCCGGAGAATGTTTGCGTATCTTGCAGAAGGGGGTGGCCATACACGCTATCAATGTGACGTGTTAATGAGCTTTATCAATTTTAGATGTGTATGACTGTCATTTGTTTCGTTGATTTCGTCGAGATTTTAATACATATTACTTGCATCTATCTTTTGTGGCTTTCTTATTTATAGTGATTTAAAACTATGGTAGAGTTTATTTAAGCCGTCAATACTACAATATAAGGAACATAGATATACTGTTTTAGGCAACATGACTATACCTACATCCCGAACAAGTTTGCCCAGAAAGTTCTTGGTATAATTTTTATTTAATTTTATGTTTCCATTATTCATTTCAAGTGTGTCAATTCACTCGATAGTCTTCTTGCCCGTGTGTCTGTCGTCTTTACATAACATACATCGGGTAGGTATACAAGAGTCCAGTCAACGTGCCTATTCAACTTAAAACCACACTCGTGTTTTCAAATGGGTTGCAGCGTATCTTTGAATGGAGCTAACAGATGTAACTAAAGTTTGTTTGAAGAAATGTCGCCACGACCTATGGCCATAAATACGTATACTGAATGCACCATCTTCAAGTTCTGATAAAATGCATTGCTGAAAGGTTACCCTCCCAAAATGTACCAGTGTCTTGCAGAGGACGTTTATAAAACGAACATAAATCTCTTCATTCGATTAAAATTCAAATATGACCAACCGTCGTACTGCTTTCTTCTTTACGTGAAGACTCATGAGTCATGAATCTCAATAAATGCATGCCTGTGTATACTATGTTGAGTCGTATTCGGCTTCAGTCTGCATAACATGGCACCAAACCCTTCATTGTGGAAACTGAATATTCTTCTGTTGTATGACCTGTCTGTATAGGTATTGATAATTTCATAAGCCTCTTATTATAGCACTTTGTCTTTATGAGACCGCCTCCGTGGTCTAGTGGTAGAGCGTCCGCCCGGAGAGCGGAAGTCCCGGGGTTCGATCCCCGACCGCGTCATACCAAAAGACGTTAAAAGATGGTACTTGTTGTTACCCTGTCTGGCGCTCGGCATTAAGAGGCTAAAACAAGGACTGGTCGGCTCGGAGTCAGTATACTGTGTCTGAGTGGGGTATTCATGTTAAACTGCGGCATGGTATCTCAGTGGGCTAGCACTATAAATCGGCATCAGTCCGGACTAGTACAAGCAGCCACACAAACACACACACGTACATGCACGTCGCTGTATAAGTGCAATAATCTTGGACGCGACGTTAAACACCATTTCACCTCACCTTGTCTTTATAATGCGTCTTTTGATGGTGTTGATTATTGTTTGACGCCGCACTCAGAAATATTCTAGCTATATTACTGCGGGATGTAAATAATCGAGTCTGGACCAGACAATCCAGTTATTGACAGCATGCGCATCGGCCTACGCAATTGATATATGATGACCTGCCTCAACAAAGTCAGCGACCTTGGCCACCCGATCCTGTTAGTCGCCTTTTATGGCAAGCATGGGTTGCTGTAGACCTCTTCTAACCCAGATCTTCACAGGTTTTGCGTATTTTGATGGTGAATTCATTGTTTTGAGTAGATCTATGTCCCGGAATCCTTATTGACTTAATTATTCCAGAAGTATTAATTTTACGTAAACAAACTTTAAAAATCAATTTGAATGATACTGTTTTTCCGCGGATTTCCTTTCAGGGAAAGTGAACAAAGTGACAAAGGGATATTGGATTTCCTGAAAAAATATTTGGAAGATATGTTGTCCCTCTTTCAACAACCGTGAAGATTCCGGGGTAGTATAGGTCTTCAACAACCCATGCTTGCCGTAAAAAGGTGACTATGCTTGTCGTAAAAGGTGACTAACGGGATCGGGTGGTCAGGCTCGCTGACTTGGTTGATACATGTCATCGATCCCAATTGCGTGGATCGATACTCATGATATTAATCACTGGATTGTCTGGTCCAGACTCGATTATTTACAGACCGCCGTCATATAGCTGGAATATTGCTTTGTGCGGCGTTAAACAACAAACCAACCAACCAACTTTCAACAACCACTGGGACCGTAGACGGTAAGAACAAGACGGTACCCTGTCTCGTTGAAAGAATTCTGCAATTGTTCCTGATGGATGGATACACTGACAGTACGATCACACTGTATCAACAAGAGACAATAGATCTTGATATTTCTTTGAAACTCTCCACTAAATCAGTAAAAAGACCTCTCGAATTTGATATTTAGAAAAGCAATAATGTAATTGAAGATTTAAACTTTAAACTTTAAATCAGTTTCCCTAAAGGTTATATGCTAAGAAACCCCAGCAGTATTATTTTCCAATGCAAATACCATCTCACCCAAGTTGTTCAATTACAGGAACGTGTTGGAGAACGTAGACTTGGCAGCTCATGGTGTAAACTCATGTGGCTGCCAAGACTCATCACACTGCTGCCAACATGCTCGTTATATGATCACATATATAATCTCAAGTCACTTCCCTATTACCAACGATAACATCTGTCAAAATCATGCATCAGCACTATCGACTTTTAACTTAACTATAAATTCTGCACAAGTTTCTCTCTTGTACTGGATTCCAAACCTACATGGTAATCCGTACAGATATATAATGCAGGGTCCAGGAAACGCTCAACCAAATCCCTGTCTCAGAGATTAACTTAATCCTTAATACAACCAATGAAGGGACTTTCTACATTTTCACAGTAAGTATGTTGATTCTCAAACGCAACGGATTAGCTTTGGTTTTTTAATCTCCGAAAAGAACAAGTTCAAAACATTTGATTTTTCCACATCCTACACGACAAAGAAGGGGGATTGCTTCAAGTTTCTCTTTATGTCAAGCAATTTTCAGCAGCTTTATCTTTGGTGTCTACAGTTCACGGTACTAGAGGTACACTCAAGCGTGATCTTTCTACGAAGATTTTTCCAAGAGCGTCATAGGTCTTCTGTTGAAATGTTGTTTATCCAAAGTTACAGCATTTAAGGCCTCTGTAAAGCTTTCAAAATGTTTTATGGAAGACATGTGAAGCCCATATCGAAATTTGACGCCTATTTTTTCAAGTGAACAGTTGATTTACCATTGCATGGTACGCTCACCTTTCCGCGAACAGCGCTATTTGATAGTGATCCATACATACATTCTTATGCGGAATCGTACAATGGACACTGCTTTTGTCGGAGATTTCCTCAATCATGGGAAAGGGCTTTGTTGCTTTCATTTAACCGTTTTGGTCCGAAGAATGAGAATAGAGGGACCTCATGGCTGACACAATGATTCCACAATTCTTTGATTTTCGTTTTGAATACCAGTGAGGGTTAAGGTTCTAAAGTTGTCACTGATCTTACAGATGGAATATAACTGAGCTTTCTACACTGGATAAAACACTTCCAATAATCTTGATGAGTTTTTAATGGCTTGGGGGTTTGTATCACAAGAATTGTTTCTTTAGTACATTGCAAATATCTGAAACCGTCATTTTAAGGAATGTGTGCATTAACCTTTGTAACAAGTAACTATCAAACGTCAACGCCAGAGTGTAACCAGTCTCAGTTATCTGCTGAAACAGATTCCATTGGGCTTAAAAGGCAAAAGAGGGATGAAATGTATATGAATGGATAACTGAAAATCAGTGATGTCACTGGAGTGATTTTCACTGGGTTTTCGCGAAAAGGTTAAGCAGGTTCTGCTCAACAGGTAGCATTCGCCACTCGCATAATTTGCAGAAAATAGTACAATTGTCTGTTGCATGATGCCACAGAGCAGGGCATCCTGTGCACGATTTTGTGTTTACAGATTCATAGAATTTAATAAAATACACACTGTATAGCAGAAACTCATCCACCACAATTTTACTTTTAGTGACACAGCACCAGTACAGTATCAGCCGTTCACACAGCCTCTTGGCACATGTCCTGCCACAAAGTAAAAGGAACGCTGTGACTAGGAGAGCTTGTGTGGGGATGGACGCTGTGATAGTCTTAGTGTAAGGGTAGCTTTGTGTGAGCACACCTGAAAACCATGACTCTCATGGAAAAGATTCATTTGTAGCATGTGAAAAGTGGCATAGATCGGATCGATGGTATTAGTGGTAGGAAATTAACTCGGTTAACGAAGACCTGAATTCATCAAAGAACTGGCACACTGGCACGTGGGCGAGGGCTACTGTGGTTCTCTTTTGTTGGGAATTAGACACGTGTCAGAAAAACGAACACAACGGCATCGGCGACAGATTCATCTTTATATCTAGAGACATCTCAGACATGCCACGCCGTCACAGCTGCCACTCGTCGCTAAACAAGAGGGTAATTAGCGGCTGACTGAAACGACTCTTGATTAAGGCTCTGCTGGGATTCAATGTAGCATAAGCTCTCTTACAATTTGCTCTGTCTCTTGTTTGTAATCTACCTTGTTACCTTACATTGGTGATTCTGATAAAAGTACTTCCTTATTACAGAAAAGAAATGGGTCGACATAGGGAAACAGGTCAGATTCGATTTTTGATTTCTGGCCAGAGCCCCGTTCCCCTGAGAGGACATATTGCCTAGACGAAAATCTGGATTTGACGACAGTCAGCGCTTACATAAATTGGCCGTACACGGATCATTGGTCTAAGGTGTTGCAATTTTGCATCACTTGCCGTGCAAGGATCATTGGTCTGAGACTTGTAAGCTTGCGTCACTTGCCGTGCAAGGACGATTGGTCTAAGGCATTGATGCTTTGCGTCATTTGCCATGCACGGATAATTTGTGTGAGGCGTTTAAGCTTGCGTCACATGCTATGCAAGGATCATTGGTCTAAGGCGTTGCAGCTTTGCGTCACTTGCCGTGCAGGGATCATTGGTCTGAGGCATTCAAGCTTGCCTCACTTGCCATGCAAGGATCATAGGTCTAAGGCGTTGCAGCTTTGCGTCACATGCTATGCAAGGATCACTGATCTAAGGCATTGCTGCGTTGTATCACTTGCCGTGCAGGGATCATTGGTCTGAGGCATTCAAGCTTGCCTCACTTGCCATGCAGGGATCATAGGTCTAAGGCGTTGCAGCTTGGCGTCACTTGCCGTGCAAGGATCATTGGTCTGAGACATGTAAGCTTGCCTCACTTGCCGTGCAAGGATCATAGGTCTAAGGCGTTGCAGCTTTGCGTCACTTGCCGTGCAAGGATCATTGGTCTGAGACATGTAAGCTTGCGTCACTTGCCGTGCAGGGATCATTGGTCTGAGGTATTCAAGCTTGTCTCACTTGCCGTGCGAGGACCTGTGGTCGTTACTGCCGTGAGATAACTAATACCCTATTCAAAGCTATTAAACGATTCCATGAATAGGGTTTAAGGCAGTTCAAACGGCTAATTGTAGGTAAATGCAACTCAAATGGTTTTATGTGGACAAAAACGAAATGTCGATACTACAGACCTTTACTGTATGCTGTCCAATTCAACACGTGAGAGGGCTTCTGTTTTCAGATCACTGGATGATCTTTTGATTTAAGATCCAAGACGCTTCAAGATTCAAGATGTTTATTGTATTCGAGCCCACATGACCCACATAACATGAAAAAGTCAAGGTACGAATATACTAGGTAAATATTTAACAAAAATACAATTTGTTTCTGTATATATCACCGAATATATTGGGTAAATATAAAACGCCAATGCAAGAGAATAACCAGTCTTGATAATTCACCGATTCCATTTGGCGGAAAGGGCAAAATAGCAGTGGAAATTATATGAATGGGTCAATGAAAATCAGGTAGGATATTTTTAAAACACAAATAAAGTTAATTTGTCTCACATCTTCATATGCAGGGCAGTTGAATATGAAATGATGACTTTCTACCGCAGTCTGCTCACGGATGTACTTGTGAGTTTCACCTCATGTCTCACCTCACTTCCACTGGCTAAACGCGAGCACGGGTGACCAAGTCGTCTAGGGCGCCGCAGTTTACTTTGAAGGTTCTACTACACTAAATCAGAACCAGTTTGGACAGTGCGGTTTCAGTGCAGATCGAGAGATATCTGCAGGCTGTGATTGGAGGATATTCTGTAAGATTTTTATGTCTTTCAAATGTACATCCATCCAGTTATTAAAACTGACCATGTTTTTGTATATTTAGTACTGTCTTTTTCAACATGATGACTTATGCTGAATGACCACAGCTATTTTCAAGTAGGTGACATTTGGTGCGAAACTGGGGGTGGTGTGCTTAGCTTCCGGTACTCGGAAAAAGGGCTGGCTAAGCTAGTCATTATTTATTTTTTTATTGCTGCTCTAAGGCCAAACTGTGCACACATGTACAGGTAATAGAATGCTTAGTTATTAAAAAAAAAATAACGTTACTATAGAAGTCTATGGGAAAACATTTGGTTGTGTGTAACCTGTAGAGTTGTATTCCTTAGGCGCGCTAGAAACGAATCGGTTCGCTGCGATTATGTTTCTAGGTTCGTCAGCACCAGGCCCGTGCTCGTGGGATTCACCGAAGTGGTAAACGTCTCCCACATTTAGCCGGCACGCCGTGATATAACCGAAATACTGTTCAAAGCAGCGTTAAACCCAACTCACTTCCTTCCTAAACAGAAATGGTCGTTGAATGTATTATTAGGCTCTATTGTGAGCTTTACCGTCAATCACAACATTTTTTTGCGGATAGTCTTGGACAAATTCATCCTTTACATGAAGACTTGGTAGTCTTTGAATACTGCCTCCGTGGTCCAGAGGAAGAGCCTCCGCCCGGACAGCGGAAGGACCGGGTTCGATCCCCGGCCGCGTCAAACCATTAGACGTTAAAAGATGGTACTTGTTGTTACCCTGTCTGGCGCTCGGCATTGAGGGGCTAAAATAAGGACTGGTCGGCTCGGAGTCAGTATACTGTGTCTGAGTGGGGTATTCATGTTGAACTGTGGCATGGTATCTCATGCATCAGTCCGGACTAGTAAAGCAGCTACACAAACACACACACGTGCATGCACGTCGCAATATAAGGGCGGAAGGACTGGGTTTCGATCCCAGGCCGCGTCAGACCAGAAGACGTTAAAAGATGGTACTTGTTGTTACCCTGTCTGGTGCTCAGTATTACTGTGTCTGAGACGGGTATATTCATGTTTAACTGTGGCATGGTATCTCAGTGGGCTAGCACTATAAATCGGCATCAGTCCGGACTGTTTAATCTACAGGTAACCTAGCTATACATGATTGAAAACACAACATGTTTATCTCCATTCTACCATGACTAAATAAAACGCGTTGGTGTTAGCAAATTAAATATACTGACTGAAGCGGCATGGGTTGATTTCAGTTGTTTGAGTGGGTTATCGATCTGAATTACGGAATCACCGAACAAAATATGGTGCTGTTTATATTCAAGCAGTTTGTTTACACCGTAATACTTCACTCGAACATATGACAGGCATTGAAAGCATATAAGCACGGCAACTTGGTAAGCTAACATGAGGTGAGCATCCCTAAAGAAAACAAAGCAAGCTTTGCAAGGCTTTCGCTCTGCCACACATCCTTTGAATATTGTAGTAACCGCATCTGTGCATTTTGTAACCTGTAATTGTAGATATAGTTATTGAAATATGCCTACCGGCAATGACTGAAAATAGTACTATTCTATGAATATAAGCTTCCGTGATGCAGCCGTCAAACCAGCTGTTTCAATCAGAGGGGGTTTATTGTGATTTGATAGCCTCTGATTGACCAATCAGAATCGAGTAAATTCCAAATTCATGGTAGAATTGAATATAAGCGATTATTTCACAAACACAACACATTTCTTTGAAGTCCATAGTACGATTTCAACTGATGATCCTGGTTAGGGGGATATTTTGTGTCCATGCAATAGCAATGCCATGGAAAGTTCTTCTGGTCAGACCTGTGAAGATCCGCGGTAGAATAGGTCTTCAGCAACCCATGCTTGCCGTAAAAGGCGACTATGCTTGTCGTAAGAGGCGACTAACGGGATGGGGTGGTCAGGCTCGCTGACTTGGTTGATGCATGTCATTGATCCCAGCATATTGCGTGGATCGATGCTCATGATGTCAATCACTGTATTGTCTGGTCCAGTCGGGCTTCCAGGGTCCTCGAATCTCGGCTGAGGACACTGATGAGTGTAAACATCACGAAGACACGTTTTATATATGCTCAATGTATGGATGAAAGTGAAATATTAATGCCAATTATGTTGTTATGTGCAATAGATATGTGTTCTGTGAACAGTACTGGAGGACAAGGTTAACCTTTATGCGAACACCTGCTGTCATCACTGAGTTTCAGTGATCAATTCATTCATGTAGTTTTCGATGCTCTTTTGCCTCTTACGCCCAATGGAATCTGTTTCGTCGGATAATCGAGACTGGTTATTGTCTGGCGTTGACGGTATAATATTCATATAACATCAGAATATAGCTGACTGCTGTGTTTAATATCATTCACCCACTCATCCCTTCACGCCAGATAAAAAAGGTTGCCCAGCGTTCACGCTGGAGATAAAATAGAGATATGATAAACATGATATTCTTTTTACCTTATATCCAAAACAGTTTTCTCTTGAAATGGCAGCTTGTTCTGTTTCATTAGCTTTACGGATTCAACTTCAAAGGAATCCAAAGTGGTGCTTAGATTTGCGTTTTGCAGCAGGTTTTACGACCACTGCTAACACAAACTTGGCTCTGCTTGTAACTGGTAATGATCTCCCACACGACCAGGATGGGAGTTTCATGACACTAAATGCTTGCTTCATTTGACAAGCGGTAAATAAACGCATGATAAATCGGAACTGTGATACATCTGTCTGGTTCGATTGTGAATTTATGATAGTGAATTGCAGTAAATCACAACAAAGTTGAGAAAGATCAAGTGTACTTTTCTTGACCATAAATAAAATTCGATTTTTTTAAACATCCACATTAGATATCCCACACGTTTATTTTAGGTATAGTTAGCTGAACTGCATAAAAACATCGAGAATAAATAAATACCACACTCATTTCACTAAAAGAGAAGTTTTTAACAAATGGGCAACCTTTGTCGCTTTCGTAAAAAAACCCAAAAAACTTTCCTAAAAATGATACCTAACGAGGATGTGTGTGGTATTTTATTTATTCCTCGTTAAATATGTATTTAAATGTAAAAAAAGAAACAACAGTTTTCTTTCTTTTTACAGATCAAAATTAAATCGTTGACAATCGGGTTGCGCATGGATTTTTAGTAGATAAACCTAATAATGTGTTTTGATATTAGAGGTCGTCTCACTGAATCGACAACTTTTAGTGTTTTAATTTATAACTGAGAGCTTTAGCAATGTCGTGGTAGAAAGATATATATCCACACATAGTATTCTTGATATTTCCGTGCATACACATTTAGGTTTTCTTGCTACTGTGTGTGCAAACATGACAGCAGCAACGCTCAACATCTAAATTTAAACAGGTCTTCAAATAATGGTAATTCCAGCGCATAGACGTCAGTACACAGAACAACTGCGATATCACATGGCTCGACTTCCTTCATCTATCAGGTGTAGTTACATCTAGTCCGTACCATTATGGAAAAATGAAGTCAGTGTGGTCGCCAATGACGTGCATTTTGACCTAACGACACTGAAGAGGTGAAAATCATCAAAATTGGCAGCTGTTCACGAAGGGCAACGTCACCATCAAATCAGGGAACAACAACGCAAGAGATAAATACGGAATGTTTTTTTTTCACATTTTGGATGTTTGGAGCCACATAATCAGACGTATGACTGAGAATGTTCAGGTTGAGTTATCTAATATTTCAGTCGTTTACGTTAATTCTTAAACAACCAATTCGGAAATCTTGTCACACAATACGTTTGTTTGTTTGTTGTTTAAAGCCACTATATTCCAGCTATATGACGGCGGTCTGTAAAATAATCGAGTCTGGACCAGACAATCCAGTGATTGACATCATGAGCATCGATCCACGCAATTGGGATCGATGACATGTATCAACCAAGTCAGACCACCCGATCCCGTTAGTCGCCTTTTACGACAAGCATAGTCACCTTTTACGGCAAGCATAGTAACCTATTACGACAAGCATAGTCACCTTTTACGGCAAGCATGGGTTGCTGAAGACCTATTCTACCCCGGAATCTTCACGGGTCTGTCACACAATATGCTTCGAAGGACACTGTTGGCACTCCTGGTATCGTCGGAATCGTACAATCAAGACTGCTCTTGGCGATTTCTTATGAATATGGAACGAGTTTAGTCGCTTTTATTTATTGAATGTTATTACCTTAATAAAAAACTTTGGAGCAAGAATCGTATGACGATGGAAAAGAGCATGCTTTACTACAGCATGCTCGTTTGTAGCTCACAACAACGGAAGTCGGTTCAAATATTTCAAACTGGCTTCATTCCGACGTTTTGGTTCAATTTTACTCGACAACAACCTCATTGGTCTTAAGGTGTCTCCAATATTTGAATGGTCCATAGGCTGTGGGTCATTCATGATTTATTATAAGAGCTGAGTGTGCGCAGTATTGCGATGAATTGAGTCAGTGAGTTGAAATTTAACGTCGCATTATAGCAGACATAAAGCAGCGATAACAAAGTTTATAAGCTACAAGTATGGCAACAATGGGCGGATAGAGTTTCAACAATAGTGTATGTTTGAACCTCGTGATCAACAATAGTGATTGGTTGAACCTCATGATCAAATTTTAGCCTTTACCTTGGTCCACAAAGTGATCATAGCCTATACTTTGACAGAGACCTAACCCATCTGCAGATCCGACGATCTCTTTGTGAAACTCGGCACTGACTGGATGATGTTACCTCATACGTTGTTAGTTGCTCCCGCTCTGGACAATTGGTTTGTCTGACCCCGGCTCAGTTATTCAGAGTGAGTGAGTGAGTATGGTTTTACGCCGCTTTTAGCAATATTCCAGCAACATCACGGCGGGGGACACCAGAAATGGGCTTCACACATTGTACCCATGTCGGGATTCGAACCCGGGTCTTCGGCGTGACGAGCGAACGCTTTAACCACTAGGCTACCCGACCGCCCCCAGTTATTTAGAGAATGCCTTGACTTCTGCTGACTGCTAAATATAATAAACTATCAATGCAAGAGAATAACCAGCTTAGATTTTCTGCCAAAACATTCCACTTGGCGTAAAGGTCAAATAGCCGTGGAAATTATATGAATGGACCAGTGAAAATCAGTGATAACACCATGTGTTCTCGAAAGCACCATACTTCAGTCCCTCACTCGCACCGGGCATGTCCCATCATCGTTAAACATCGTCACTGAACCGGTCTATCTCAAAACCGACAATCTGTACGACACTCTGAAACAACTTTAATGTACTTCTGATGAATATCTTTTTTATATGAGACATGCCTACAATTGTTTCCAAGGTATGGTTGGTTGTTGATTGGCTTGTTGTTTAACGCCGCACTCAGCAATATTCCAGCTATATGACGGCGGTCTGTAAGATCGAGTTTGGACCAGACAATCCAGTGATTGATATCATGAGCATCTATCCACGCAATTGGGGTCGATGACATGTATCAACCAAATCAGCGAGCCTGACCACGAAGGTTAGATGAAGCCACCGCTATTGATATGATGCTGACTGTGATCGGGGGGATCAAAGAAGAAGCTGATGTGATGGAGCTCTGTATTGGGCAACCATTGTACCGATCATCTGAAAGATGCTACTTTTGCCACGTAATGATTAACATTGTCCTGTGTTCGGTGTAAGCGTTATATGGTACGGTTGCCTCAATAGGGTGTTTTGTGTGCTGACAGTCAGCCAGATTGTAACCACCATATTTTCATTAGCGATTGGGTGATGTGGGCCTATTCAGCCCTGAAATCCCTTTCTGGAATTATTGAGTGAGCATTTTACGATTCACTGTCAGCTAGCAACGTCTGAACTGATATGGACGATGCCGTTAAAAGCGACAAAACTCGTTCCATATTCATAGCAATCTCCGCCAAGAGCAGTCTCGATTGTACGATTCCGACGATACCAGGAGTGCCAACAGTGTCCTTCAAAGCATATTGTGTGACAGACCCGTGAAGACTCCGGGGTATAATAGGTCTTCAGCAACCCATGCTTGCCGTAAAAGGTGACTATGCTTGTCGTAAGAGGCGACTAACGGGATCGGGGGGTCAGGCTCGCTGACTTGGTTGATCCATGTCATCGATCCCAATTGCGTGAATCGATGTTCATCTTGTCAATCACTGGGTCGTCTGGTGCAGACTCGATAATTTACAGACCACCGTCATATAGCTGGAATATTGCTGATTGCGGCGTTAAACAACAAACAAACAAACAAACAAAGTGGTTAAAGCGTTGGCTCGTCATGAGGTGAGGTGAGGTGAGGTGAAATTGGGTTTAACGTCGCGTCCAAGATTATTGCACTTATATAGCGACGTGCATGTACGTGTGTGTGTGTGTGTGTGTGTGTGTCTGCTTGTACTAGTCCGGACTGATGCCGATTTATAGTGCTAGCTCACTGAGATACCATGCCGCAGTTTAACATCAATACCCCACTCAGACACAGTATACTAACTCCGAGCCGACCAGTCCTTGTTTTAGCCCCTTAATGCCGACCCCAGACAGGGTAACAACAAGTGCCATCTTTTAACGTCTCTTGGTATGACGCGGCCGGGGATCGAACCCCGAACCTTCCGCTCTCCGGGCGGACGCTCTACCACAAGACCACGGAGGCGGTCTGGCTCGTCGTGCCGAAGACCCATGTTAATACATGGGTACAATGAGTGATGCCCATTTCCGGTGTCCCTCCTCCTTCTGGAATATTGCTAAAAACGGCACAAAACAATACTCACTCACTGACTTAACATCTCATCTAACAAGTTCGCCCCTCGCCTCAACAATATCTTGTTTAATCCACGAAAGTCTGCATCCATTGATTGGTGAGGATTTGAGGCCTCTTAACACACTGCTGAGGCCACAAGTGATCAATGACATCACTCTAACCAATAACCCCCGCAGCATTAATTCGATACACTGGTAGGACCGCCACACTTACATTCGAAAATATCAGTATCAAATATGTGAAAGCAGTGTAAACCTAATCGATGGCTTCTACGTCTCATATGGAATATCTGGATATGGCACTTGAGAAATTCAGTAAAATAGTGTCGATACAAAAAGTCCATATATATATTTAATTGTGTGACGTCCCTGCACTATTGCTTTCAATACAGGGTCCTAGCGCGAACATCACATCAAATAATTGAATGGATTTTAGATAAAGAAAATTTCGTGTGGGTTTTTAAAAGCATTGTCACTGTGTGTAATTTTCCCATTTTCAATTAATAACACCAGCGCTAGCGTCACAGCTATGAAATGAAAAGAAATGAATGAATTTGGCAACATGTATGTATGAGTTCTTAAAAGCATTGCATCAGGACGTTCTCAAGCCGGCCAATCTGTTCTTCAGTGGGCTGCTTGTTTGTTTGTGACACACAAGCGACATAAGAAACACCATGACTCCAGCATGTTAAAGTTTTCTTAACGTTTTATGTTCTCCTTCTTACTCGATGGTTGTAGAAGAGGGTCATTCATTCATTCCAGGACGACCTCAAGCCGGCCAATCTGTTCTTCAGTGGGCTGCTTGTTTGTTTGTGACACACAAGCGGCAAAAGGAACACCATGACTCTTAACGTTTTATGTTCTCCTTCTTACTCGATGGTTGTAGAAGAGGGTCATTCATTCATTCCAGGACGACCTCAAGCCGACCAATCTGGTCTCTTGGCGACCACCAGTGTGTACAGGTTCACGTTCGTTTCCCCTTAACTCCATCACTGATAATGTCATATTAAATATAATTTGGCAGCTTCAGAGATTAAGGAGCTTCAGAACGTCTTGATGCAATGCTTTTAAGACCTCATACACAAATGTTGCAAAATTCATTCGTTTCTTCTAATGTCACAGAAGTGCAGCTATAAATTGAAAATAGCGCAGGACCACTCTATTCTTATTATTAAGATATGTTTGACAAACTTCAGGTTGCAGATTCCATTCTTGTTTCGAATTGTTCTCATGTATATTGTCCACATTCTGTATGTCAGCTATTTTCATTATTTCCTGTGGACGGTGGGGTAGCCTAGTGGTTAAAGCGTTCGCGCATCACGTTGAAGTCCCGGGTTCAGTTCCCCACATGGGTATAATGTTTGAAGCTCGTTTTTGGTGGCCCCCGCCAAGTAATTGCTGGAATATTACTTAAAGCGTCGTAAATCCATACTCACTCATTATTTCCTGTTTATCATTCATTCAGCATAATGTTTATCGTTTATCTCCTTCTAGTCGGGCAATGATATCTTTGTTTTTCTGTAAATGGCGGTTTGAAAAACTGCACTTCATGAAAGACAAGAATTATCTCCCTTCGTCTTGTCAGATTGTATATTTTGTACTTTTACATGTTTGGTTATACTTTGTTATTGGATTGACTGGTCTGCAATATGGCGGCGTAAAATAAACAAACAAACAAACAAACAAACAAACAAACAAACAAAAACTTTGTTATTGCTATGCATAGCACACACTTAGATTTAAACGGAAGTGTATGCTATAAAATGGTGAGATAGGCCACTTTGTTTACCTTTTTATGGAGGGTTTGAAAACCACTATCTGGTCGATGAGAAAGTCAGATAATCATGGACGACGTTAAGGGGAAGTAACTCTCAGTTCGAGAAAATGAGGGAGAAGCTAGACTTCACGAGCGGACAGTTGTCTGTTCTCTGACTTATGAACCATAAATGTTTTTCGAATTTGACAGAATATCCTTTTGTGGAAAATATTTGATAAATAGAACACGACATTCTTGTCCTAGTTTCATAAAAAATATTGAAATATGCCCGAATGATAATATGTTCAATTCGGAGTCGTGTGTTCATAATATTCTGTATTCAGCAGTCCTTTGAGGATCAGATTCATGGGTTTTTCAGGGAAACATTAGCGGATTTCGGGGATGACGAGGTTCATGGGTTTTCTGATCAATACTACATATGTTTAGGGATAACAGGGTTGTTTTCTTTTTCAGGTCGTGACGAGAGATTAAAGACATAAAGCGCTAAATAAGCATTAGACATATATACTAACAGTAGATAATACAGAGGTGGTTGTTTTAGATAAGAACTAGAGATGTTTCGGCATAGCAGAGGTTGCTGTTTCAGGATCAGGACCAGAACGTGAACAAACAAACTACAACATCGACTGCATCTGTATCATCAAAGTGCCGCCTCCGTGGTTGGTTGGTTGGTTGGTTGGTTGGTTGGTTTGTTGTTTAACGCCGCACTCAGCAATATTCCAGCTATATGACGGCGGTCTGTAAATAATCGAGTCTGGACGAGACAATCCAGTGATTGATATCATGAGCATCGATCCACGCAATTGGAATCAATGACATGCATCAACCAAGTCAGCGAACCAGACCACCCGATCCCGTTAGTCGCCTTTTACGACAAGCATAGTCACCTTTTACGGCAAGCATGGGTTGCTGAAGACCTATTCTACCCCGGAATCTTCACGGCTAGCGTTAAATGCTTGAGCTTGTTGTTACCCTGCAAGGAGCTCGGCATTTAGGGGCTAAAACAAGGACTGGTCGGCTCGGAGTCAGTATATTGTGTTTAAGTGGGGTATTCATGTGAAACTGCAGTATGGTATCTCAGGGGGCTTGCACTATAAAATCGGCATCAGTCCAGACGAGTACAAGCATCCACACACATACACGTGCATTCACGTCGCTATATGTGCAATAAACTTGGACGCGACGTTAAACCCAATTTCACCTCCCTTCAACCTACCTCATCTCACAAATGTAACTAATTGTAATTAACATAAATTTAGTTTATCTTATGGACAGAAAGTGGTCTGTTTAAAGTTTGCAACTGAGTTTGTATTTAAAACTAACGCCTATTTGTCAAATCAAGGTAGTTCGGTGTGAGCGTCCTTGTTGTTTACTTAATGTTATTCTACTGGAATTATGTTTTATGAAGACGGAGAATCAATTGATGACACATTATGTTTCATAAAAACAGACAACCACCCACGCAGCGTTAGAAAGTGTTTTGGAAAACTGACTTGTCAGATATTGATTGACACTTCCTGAAAATAAATTCAGCTGAACAAAATCTTCAAAAAAATCTACACCTCAAACTGTCAATTCCCATCAGGCGAATCTGACGAAGAAATATCACATCTATAGCTTTGAAGGATCGTTATGTGGAGAATCTCACAAGAGTACATGTTGAAGTTCGTTGGCAAAGCTTCTTACATGAGTTCTATCATGTTGTAATACTGCATGTTAACAGTTTATTGATTTTTATCAATTTTAGTACACATTCTTAATTTGAAAGTCAGCTTAATAAGTGAAGTGTTCCAGTGGAAATAGGGACATTGTTTAAATTCACGCACATCTGATCGTATGAGTGAGTATTACTTTTCTGCTTTATATAGTTTGTTTGTTTGTTGTTTAACGCCGCACTCAGCAATATTACAGCTATATGACGGCGGTCGGTAAATAATCGAGTCTGGACCAGACAATCCAGTGATTGACATCATGAGCATTGATCCACGCAATTGGGATCGATGACATGGATAAACCAAGTCAGCGAGCCTGACCACCCGACCCCGTTAGTCGCCTTTTACGACAAGCATAGTCGGCTTTTACCTCTGTCAAAGTATGGGCTACGATCACTTTATGGGTCGAAGCTGAGATTCGACCACGGGGTTCTAAAAGTCAATATTCTCAAGAAGTCATTGTTGAGACCTTATTCGCTCATTGTAGCCATGGGGGGCACGGGTGGCCCAGTCGTCTAAGGCTACGTGATTCGCGGTGCAGAGTTGCGTCCCTTGGGCACGCCAGAAACATATGATAGTGGGTTCGAATCCCGGTTCGCCCCGATTATGTTTCTAGGTTTGTCAGCACCATACCCGTGCTCGTGGGTTTCACCGAATTGGTAAACGTCTAAGACCTGCATCACTTCGGGCTTTCCTCCCACATTAAGCTGACACGCCGTGATATAATTGGAATAATGTTAAAAGCGGCGTTAAACCCAACTCACTCACTCATTGTGGCCATGGATATATATATGACATACTTATAGCTATTGTAACATGTTATCGTGACTACAGTTAACTACAGTTATGACGAACTCAAAGGGACCACTAATTTTAGTTCGTTATAACCGTGAAGATCCGGGATGGAATAGGTCTTAAGCAACCCATGCTTGCCGTAAATGGCGACTATGCTTGTCGTAAGAGGCGACTAACGGGATCGGGTGGTCAGGCTCGCTGACTTGGTTGATGCATGTCATCGATCCCAATTGCGTGGATCGATGCTTATGTTGTCAATCACTGGATTGTCTGGTCCAGACTCGATTACTTACAGACCGCCGTCATATAGCTGGAATATTGCTGAGTGCGGCGTTAAACAACAAGCAAACACAAAAAACAACAACAAAAAACGTTATAACCGTATACAGCATATGTACAACAAATGGCCGGGACTAAAATATAAGTTCGTTATATCGGTCAGTTCGTTATAAGCGTATTTCACTGTATATGGCTGAAATAACGTCGACATTAACGTTTAACTCATTTCATCTCCATACCGGTTAAAACTAGCTCTGGTATACGTCATAAATGACTCTCAGTCCGTGGACCATTCAAATAGTGGTGAAGCGACAACTTTACACAAATGTTGTTGTCGCCGAGTGAAAAGTCGTATAACATTAATAACTGACCCCTAAGGTCGGACGTTTTTTAAAGTGACATTGTTGGTCGCTTAAAGCTTAGACAAGTGTGTGTGTATATCAAGGTGCCCTTCACAGAGCGACCTTAGCACCAAGACCAATAATATGAACATAAATAATCAGCGTCACAGCCTGGTATCGGTTTCGGGAATAATGCCTACATCAGTTGTACTCCCAATACCATCGGATCCGTGAAGACCCGTGAAGTTATGATTGAATAATCGTGACTTCGATAAGGCCACACATGAAAGGTCACATTGAAAGTTTTTTTCATCCATAAATAATAACATGACTTCTTCAAGATTTATAAAACCTTTTATAAAACAAAACAAATTCGCTTTACAGTGTATACTAGTCATACACAGATCTACTACGGATATTATACAATCAAGATGTAGCCATTTGCCTAGTACATAATAGATAGATACACAGGTCCAAGGCTATGATAGTGATGCACCCGACCACTTTCGACTCAATTTGATTTAATACAAGAACGTATGCTTGACAGAATGAAGCCAGTTTTAAATATTTGAACTGACCTTATTTTGAGTCATTTACACTTCAAATGTTCATTTTACAGAAGAGATGATGGACAGTATTGGTCTGCAGAGTCGAATCGTTTACTGAAATCGATATAACCACTTTGTCAGTTTCTTCTGTCCATTTTGTACGTTGTCACGATCGTCTTGTCTGGTGCCCAAAGTATTGACACTGTCTTTTCTTCAAAACATGCACTTTGTTAAGTTCTCCCCATCTTTTAGGAAATATGGAGAAAGCTTATTAATTAGTTCGTTAAATAAACCAAGAAAGAAATATTCTTCCTGACAGCACGCTTTTTCTGTTGATGGAAATGCTCGTGAAAGAACAGTTCTTATCATCGTTATTTTAAATTATATTGGTGTATTTTCAACATGTTATTTCTTTGCATTCAAAAAAAGTAAAATGCATCTAGAAAAAATAATATACTTCCTGATAGCACGCTTTTTCTATTGATGGAAAGGCTCGTTAACCCATTAAAAAGAACAGTTATGTCTTGCATATAAGTCGTTTCTTGTATATTCAAAAAAATAAAAAAAACTCATTTACTGGCGCACGGCATGGCGTTATGTTCGTACAAATATGTTCACCCATAAATGTCAGGTGCTCACAGGAACATCGTTCTCATTTAGACATTTAGGCAAGAAGTAGGCATCCCTGTGGGCACCGACTGTGCTTGTCTTTCGTGCTGATCTGTTTGTTTACGAATATTAATCTGAATTTCTGCTCGGAGTGGCAAAGTCAAAACAAGGTTATTGGGCCAAGCAATTTAACTTAAGCTTCAGGTATTTTGATCATCTAATATCGTTCAATAACTATCAATTATCTATTATCGTTCAATAACTATCAAACAGCCAATTCCCTTCCCATGATTTACCAACCTGACTTAGAAATAATGGAGACCAGTGAGACCGCCCCATATGTTTCATATGTAGATTTATGCATGAAGATTAACAGTACAAAACACTCTCCACAAGACTGTAAGACAAGAGGGATTACTTCAACTTTCCAATAGTCGACTCCTCTTCACGAAGAGCAGCCTTTCTGTCTGCATGTCACAACTGATATATTCGGAATCGTGCGTAATCTAATAAATATAGAAGGTTTTGTTGGTTTCTTTGTTGTTTAACGCCGCGCTAGGCAATATTTTCAGCTATATGACGGCGATCTGTAAATAATCGAGTCTGGACCAGACAATCCAGTGATTGACATCATGAGCATCTTTCCATGCAACTGGGATACGAAGACATTCAAGTCAACTAAGTCCTTAAGCCCGACCCGTTAGTCAGCTGTTCAGACAATGATAGCTTAAAAAAGTGTAATTTGTTTGCACCATATGTTCTCATGTTTGTTTTCACCCAAGAGTCCACAATGACCAGCCTCAATCATCTACAACACAAGACCATGGGTTGCTGAAGACCTATTTTACCCCGGATCTTCAAGGAATAGATCCGGGGTAAAATAGGTCTTAAGCAACCCATGCTTGCCTTAAAAGGCGACTATGCTTGTCGTAAGAGGCGACTAACGGGATCGGGTGGTCATCCTCGCTGCCTTGGTTGATGCGTGTCATCATATCCCATTTGCGTGGATCGATGGTTATGATGTCAATCACTGGATTATCTGGTCCAGACTCGATTATTTACCGACCGCCGTCATATAGCAGGGATATTGCTGAGTGCGGTGTAAAACAACAAACCAACCAACCAATCAGGTGCCATCACTAATTGCTCATCATTCATTGACACGTGCTTATGATACAGTCCGAATAAGACATTTCTTAATATTGTGGAAACGGTTTTGTCCCTTTTATTTAATAAAGTATTTGTTAAGTAGCGGTAACACTCACCTGATCATAGAGAATAGATCACAATGATCAGCCATACAAAATTGTCTATGACTATGGGACTGGTTTTGTTGTTTTTCTTTGCAAAGCTCTATTGCTTTATATCTGACCAGTGCATGTGTTGAGGGTTTGGGTTAATAATTCCTAAAACTAGGTATTTATTTTCCAAATATTATATCGAATTCAGATACCAAAAGGTAGAAAGCTGTTCACGCTTATATTGCATCTTTCAAACATAAATTTTAAACTGATATTTTACTTTCAAACATAAATTTTAAACTGATATTTTACTTTTAGAGAAGATTGAACATTTCTCTTAAAGAGAACCAGATCATATGTTTCTGCTGTCTGATTCTCTCTACCAATAGCACCTGTTGTAAACACAGCGATCACAGCGAAGCATGTGGTCCCACAACTCATTATTTTGTCTCCGTCGTTTACTACTATATCTGTGATATCCACACAGTAAATTATCACCCATGCCTACTTTCAAATACTGAAAAGATTAAAGAGTAACAAAACAAGCAACCAACCCACAAAAAGCTATAAAAATATGCTGGGTGAAATCTTTGTTGAGTAATTCTTCAATGTGATGTGCGGACAATGTTTCAACAACGATCAATTCCTCAAAAAGACTCAAAGGTCATTATTTTTCTTTGCCAAAGTATGCATCTTGTATTGATTAGAGGCATCGCTGGAAAAAGAGAATACTGATGAAAAGGCGTTCATGCTTCAAAAGAAAGTATTTTATTCAATAGAACATCGGTGAGAGTTTTTTTCATGAAAATAGTCATATTTTTATACTTTCTTCAGAAAAAAGTTTGCGGCAATTCCGATAAACGCTCCATACCCCAGGGTAATTTCCGTCGTAAATAAAGAGAAACAAAATATGAACATTAGATGCGTTCAAATTATAGACGTGGGAGAGACTCAAGGGGATGCCAGAGCGTGCCCATGCCGTGCGTTATATCGAGGAGTATCATCATGCGAAGTTGCAAACACTGTCGCTATTTCACAATTCTTGATTATTGTAATTTCAACATAAAGGATACAAAGATCTCAAATGATAGAATATCTTACATGCGGTATACTGAAATCAACATTTTTTTAAAGTGGAAAATCAATAAATATAATCGTCTACGTGAATTACCTAACGTGTTTTAGGCTTAACTATTGGGATAGCTGTAAAGGTTAAATATTTCATGTCTGGTCGATCTAGTCAAGATGTGAGTTTGACAGGCCGCTGCGTCAAGCAACAAACATGCACTTACCTTTTATGCAAATTGTGCGAGTTGCAGTTTGTGTAGGGCATGCTAACTTTATTCGCGAACACCTGGTGTCATCACTGATTTTCAGTGATCCATCTAAATAATTTTTCACCATTATTTTGTGTTTTACACCCAATGGAACTGTTTCCGCAGACAGTTGAAATAAATATCTTTTATATCTAGTGAACAGATTTGCCAGATCTACAGCCTTCTTCGCATACTGAAATTGTGGCATTGGTTGTTTTCCTTTGCAGTTGCCCATGAAGCAATAACGTGTCCAGTAACACAGATGTTACAAATACAACAAACTGTGTTCCACTGCGTTCCAGAGACGTTTTGCTTCGTTTTGCTGGGTTTTGCTGTGGCAGCATCGCTAGCAACTAAATACTGGTATATGTCCCTAAGCGGCCTCGGCCAGATGTTGTGGTTTCAGGAAGAAAATGGCGTGGAATTAACGAGAGATTAACTCACAATGAGACAGATGTTATGACTTTGTGAATCAAACTGGCAGTCGCTACGACTTCATGAAGAAATGGGGCTGGCTTCGATCTCATGAATCACTGTCTCCAAAGAATCAATAGGACAAGTGCTATAATCTCACCGATTAGTTGTCAGGTGCTTTGACCTCTTGTCCTGGTTAACCTGACATAGGAGACCTGATGTTGATCTTTTCAAGTCAAGACTATTTTCCCTCAATGGGGCAGGCTATGATCTCAGGAATCAACAGGAGAGATATTGTCTCCAAAGAATCATTAAAACAAGTGCTATAATCTCACCGATCATTTGGCAGGTGCTTTGACCTCTTGTCCTGGTTAAACTGACATAGGAGACCTGATGTTGACCTTTTCAAGTCAGACTATTTCCCCTCACTGGGGCAGGCTATGATCTCAGGAGTCAACAGGAGAGATATTGTCTCCAAAGAATCATTAAAACAAGTGCTATAATCTCACCGATCAATTGGCAGGTGCGTTGACCTCTTGTCCTGGTTAACCTGACATAGGAGACCTGATGTTGACCTTTTCACTGGTCACGTCTTCACAAAATTGAGAATTGAGTTTATGTTTTTATATAAATGCTTGAGTACATATCAATCTATTATTCTGAAATGTTTATATTAAGTCTGAAATGTTTCCCAAATACCCACTTCGTTCTCAAAATGGAAATCTTCTCAAGACTCCAGAATTCTAAGATATTTGGACCATTCCTTTACTGCGCCTCTTCACCGTGGAACCAGCTTCCACAATACCTGAGGCTGTCTCCTTCCTTTTCATCTTCAAGTCTCACCTTTAGGCTCAGCTCTTCCAATTGCACTATTATATCTAACAATCTATTTGAACAGCCTTATATCTTTGAGAACAAATCTTGCTATTACATGATGCAGCGCCATGAGCATTAACGGATGGATTCTGGCGCCTAATTAGATGGGCTGCTTTATATGTTTGCTCGAATTTGAGCTCTGCCTGCGATGATGCTGTAGGAGCAGACATTGTTGAGGCGGATGTTATACACATGCTTGACGTAACCTGGTTTTTGTTTCAGATGTATGACATTGGGGATCAAGGCCACTTGGTATGAATAAGCGTGTGAACTGATTGTGTACACGATAACAAGAGTATTTAGGAACTCTAAGACTTGTATCGATCGCATTAACCTCTATATAAGGTCAAGGTCAAGGTCAATTTGGAACCATGGTTAAAATGTGGATTTAACCATTTTCCTGTCATTTATGACAGACTAAATAATTAACGCAATTCCTGTCGAATATTAAGTTGACTCGTGAAATGGCTTGTGAATAGTTCCATTCAGAAAGCATGGAGATTTCACATTTTTAGAACCACGTAAGCGTGCGTATTGTTTGTTGTTTTAAGCTGGACTCAATATTCCAGCTACACGACGTCAGTCTGTTAATAATACCTTCATTATCAATCAGTCAGATAATTCCTAAGTTACTAACCCCTATCCTAGGTCATGATTGTGTCAAATGTCAAAATCTCACTGAAATTGCGTGTACATTGTTGCATTCAGAAAATTAGCGTGGCATTAAGACTTTACATTTGGAGCACCACCCAAGTTTGCAACAGGTAATGTGATTAGATGATGTTGAAGGTCTAGGTCATTTGGTGTCAAGTACAAATCCAAACAGCTTGTGAACAATATCCAGAGCATTTAGAAAGGTAACTTGATGAAACTTTATGTACATGATCTCCAGGAAATTGATGGCTGAGATGGAAGGTCAAGGTCATTGTCGAGGGCGATAGTCACATTAAAAGCACTTTTAGCGGAGTAATAATAAGTGCCTGTGAAACACACCTTACAGACACACACAGAGATCAGCTCTCCCCATGAACAACAGAGAAAGAACCTTAGCTTAAGAAGGTTGTGCACATCCGGTGGAGTGAGGTGAAATGAGGTCAACTATGCTGAAGACTGCTTCACACATACACTGTATAGTGATGTGAGCTTGAATATAGATTTTGTAAGGTTTCATTTCATAATGTTCCTGTCAAATGTACAATTTTCAGCAAAACATCATGAATGAAAGCAACAAAACCTTTTCTATAGCCACAAGAAACCACTGCTGAAGGCAGTCGATTGTAGATTCCGACTGTATCATGAGCGTGTGCTAATGTTTGTTGTTTAACGCCGTACTCTGCAATATTCCAGCTATATAACGGCGGTCTGTAAATAATGAATCAAATAGTGATGATACCAGGTGTTAGCGCAAAGGTGAGCGTAATTAGACTGGGGATTTTCACTGGATATCATTGTATATCTGATGTGTCAAATTTGGAAATGTCCTCCACATGTCTACCATAAAACGTTCTGAAGGCTTATACTGAGGCCCTGAATGTCGTGAAGAGCACGCTCTATTGTACCTCAAACCTCTACAGGAAATGTAAACACCAATACTTGGAGCTGCTGGACATAAAGGGAAAGTTGACTGTTGGAACGTTGGAGTCATGTCTCTTGTCATACAGTCTTGTGGAGAGTGTTCTTCTCGGGAATTGGCTATTTTATTTGTTTTTTTAGCGATATCAGATCATTGATACACATTGTACGTGAAGCTAAAGTTGAACCTCTTGGCCATATTACCTACCATGTATTGACTTTGCCAATCTGAGCAATAATTCCGATTGATATATACTAGCCACATAAAGAAACTGTGCACGGAGAAAATGTATTCTGGATTGAAATACAACACAGCAAGAACAAAATGATGCAGACACTGTAGCAGCTGAATGATCGGACCATAAGAAAAAATGTCAACGGGACCTGAACAACATCTGTTACGTTGACGTCAGAAGATCAAAATGGAGTAGGGGGTCAAACGGCAAAGTCACAAAGTCAATAACGGGTATGACCATCCTGTGCGTGAATCACACCAGTGCCCACCAAATGGGCATGGAAGGCCTGGGGAATGGCCTGCCATATCTTCCTCAAATCCTGTGCCAAGTCACGGACGTTATCTGGAGGATGTGGAAGACGACGCAGACGGCGCTCCATTTCATCCCACACATGCTGTATTGGGGAGCGATCTGGAGAATTTTCAGGCCATGGCAGTAACATGACATTGTTATGGTGAAGGAAATCCATTGCGACCCTAGCCGTGTGAGGACGAGCGTTGTCCTGTTGAAATGTCAATCCCGGGCCATGACGTTGCATGAAAGGAATGACCACAGGCCTCAGAATCTGATCTCTGTAGCCAACACCGGTGAGATTACCCTGAACAACCACCAAAGGGGTTCGGTGCCGTGCTGTTATCCCACCCCAAATCATCACAGAGCCACCTCCAAAACGATTCCTCTCCACAATACAGTTGCGTGCATAACGTTCTCCCAAACGCCGGTAGACACGTTGGCGCCCGTCACTGTGGGAAATGTTGAACCTCGATTCATCTGTAAAGACAACATTTTTCCACCATATTCGAGGTTGGCAAACATGATTTCGACACCATCTTAGACGGTGGACTCGATGACGGTGTGTCAGGATGGGACGTATGGCAGGGCGTCGTGGTCGAATCACGTACTGATGTAAACGATTCCTGACAGTGTTGGGATGGATACGGCGCAGTCCAGGAATTGTCTGGGACGTCGTTACTGCCGTTTGGAACCTGTGTAACTCGAATCCATCTGTCCTGTCTTGGCGTCGTTACTCAGGGACGTCCTGAACGTGGGTGGTCGGCAACGTCATTTGTGTTCTGATAACGACTCACCAATGCCGATATCGTGTTACGATGGCATTGGAAATGTGTTGCCACCTGTTGTTGCCTCATTCCCGCTCGGATCATTCCAATGGCTTCATGACGCTGTGCAGCTGTCAATCTTAGCATGATTTGCTTGTCATATGCTTGTGTCTGCGCCTGAGAAGTTTTGAATTTTTGAATGACCACAGATCATGCTTTCCAAAGTGACAGCGAATTTTGAGTTGCACATGCTGTGTACAGCTGCACAGGATGCAAGTGCAGTAACACATTGCACGTCCATAGGCCCCCATCAATGACGTCATCTCCAGTACAAACATTCGATAGAGTAGAGCACCTTGGGTGACAATAACTGTTCTGATCCACTAACCACTTCATGTTAATATACATTTTTGTACTGTGAGCCACTAGACCTGGACTGTTGAAAAACTTCAATCGAAACTTTGATTTCAATTGTATAACCCCAACCCACATGCATTATGCGTTCTAATCTTTTAACACATCACTGTTTGTTTAGTAACTTCTTTTCAGAAGATGTGATTCAATATGTCAAGTGAGCAATTCCATTACAATACCTTCCTGGCTTCACAAGCACTTCCGTTAACAAGGCACAATCTCATGCAGCTCAATTTAAAAAAAAGAAAAAGAAGATGAAAGTAAACCGATCTTTTGAACTTTCCAAGGGCATGTGAGCAAAGCATATATGTGGCTTGTCTTGACGTTAAAACTTTGTTCAGGCGATGTTAGTGTTAGAAAGCAAAGAGTAAAAAAGGGCAAATGAATCTATAAATGAATATCATTATTCTCGAGTAGGGACAATTGGAAAGATGAAGAAGGCTCGTTCGCAACAAATTAAAACGTCTTTTTTTCAGTTGATTTTAACTGGGATAAGTTGAACAGGGTCCTGCTTCACGACTATTCTATTTTATGTTAATTATTGATACTATTTTGTAAAGTTACCGAAATTGGAATTAATGTTGTTCACGTCGCATGGTGTGACATAGTTGAGGGGTTTGACATGCCTCCATTTACTCATACAACTTGAATGTGTATTGGCAAATAATCTTGAATAACCACACCAAACTCCCTTACCTCCCCCGAACCACCTTAGCCCAGAAGTAACAACTCTTAATGCTACTCCCTCAGACACAATTGATCCTCTCCGATTTTCTTGGAAATCCTTTTAGTAATCAAAATTGTTCATTCATCGGGTTAATTTCCGTAATTATACAGACACATTTCAGACTGTTTTGGTTGTAGAAATCAATTAAGATCGATTAAGTTTATTTTGGAAGGTCTAGTATCTGGTACTTGCTTCTGTACAATCCCACCATTGTCAGAGTTATGGAAAAGAATGTTTTGTCGTAATAAAGAAGCCTCTATTGGAAGATGAATCTGACGATACGTCTAGTTATAAGTTATATGATGTATCTCAGTTGAAGACATTAGAGTCACACAAAACATGTTGATCAATTACGGGGCTTCGTAGAATTAATATGAATGCTTAAAGTGTATATTGGGAGCAGTTGGGGGAGAACGCTATTGAGTTTTGTCTTCCCATCTTAAGAAATGTACAACTTCCAAAGTGCAAACAAAGCAGCCTTCGCTCACAGCCTCATAACAAACAGTCAATGCGGATCAATGTTTGTAGCTTAAACATCGAGTCTCTGTACTGCTGTACGGCGTCAGATAACATGCAGCATTACATTGTTAAGCAAATTGTGTGAGTGCCCGATGTTACAGGTAGGGCAGGACATGCTTTCCCTATTTAACGCAAACACTTGGTGTCATCACTGATTTTTAGTGGACACTTCATACAGTTTTCACTGCTGTTTTGACCAGTCCTTTCTACCATCATCAGGCCTTTCTACCATCACCAGACCTTTCTACCATCATGAGACCTTTCTACCGCGATCAGGCCTTTCTACCATCATCAGACCTTTCTACTATCACCAGACCTTTCTACCACCATCAGGCCTTTCTACCATCACCAGACCTTTCTACCATCACCAGACCTTTCTACCACCATCAGACCTTTCTACTATCACCAGACCTTTCTACCACATCAGACCTTTCTACCATCACCAGACCTTTCTACCATCACCTGACCTTTCTACCATCATCAGACCTTTCTACCACCATCAGGCCTTTCTATCATCACCAGACCTTTCTACCACCATCAGGCCTTTCTACCATCACCAGACCTTTCTACCATCATCAGACCTTTCTACCATCATCAGACCTTTCCACCACCATCAGGCCTTTCTACCATCATCAGGCCTTTCTACCATCATCAGGCCGTTCTACCCTCACCAGACCTTTCTACCATCACCAGACCTTTCTACCACCATCAGACCTTTCTACTATCACCAGACCTTTCTACCACATCAGACCTTTCTACCATCACCAGACCTTTCTACCATCACCTGACCTTTCTACCATCATCAGACCTTTCTACCACCATCAGGCCTTTCTATCATCACCAGACCTTTCTACCACCATCAGGCCTTTCTACCATCACCAGACCTTTCTACCATCATCAGACCTTTCTACCATCATCAGACCTTTCCACCACCATCAGGCCTTTCTACCATCATCAGGCCTTTCTACCATCATCAGGCCGTTCTACCCTCACCAGACCTTTCTACCATCATCAGACCTTTCCACCACCATCAGACCTTTCTACCACCATCAGGCCTTTCTACCACCATCAGGCCTTTCTACCATCATCAGGCCTTTCTACCATCACCTGACCTTTCCACCACCATCAGGACTTTCTACCACCATCAGGCCTTTCTACCCAATGAAGCTAGACAGCGTTGATTTGCAATCTGTAGTGGGATGGGCGTATTATCCAGTTATTGTAATGTATTGAATAGTGTGATCTATTATTATGGTACAAGTCAAAATAGGGAATGCAGGGGAAAAAAAGAAGGGAAACAACCAACACTAATAGGTAGGCATGTCAGCATGCACTGTCATGTCTTGACACATAATGTTAAATGATGTCTGCACTTATATAGCGACGTGCATGCATGTGTATGTGTGTGTGTGGCTGATTGTACTAGTCCGGACTGATGCCGATTTATAGTGCTAGCTCACTGAGATACCATGCCGCAGTTTAACATGAATACCCCACCCAGACAAAGTATACTGACTCCGAGCCGATCAGTCATTGTTTTAGCCCCTTAATGCTGGGCCCCAGACAGGGTAACAACAAGTACAATCTTTTAACGTCTTTTTGTATGACGCGGCCTGGGATCGAACCCCGGACCTTCTGCTCTCCGGGCGGACGCTCTACCACAAGACCACGGAGGCGGTCTCGCACGTTTCAGGAAACATAGAGAACAAAATGAAGTATTAGAGCAGCAGAAGTTAAGTTTTCTTTATTGACTATACTGTTTATAAACGCATATGGAAAAAAAGATAGTTAACTGGAACTTTTAGTCGATTCAATGTATGATGTTAAGATCCTCCTACAACTGTCCCCCACAGACCAGATCTACTCCAGTGTGGACGAAAAGAAGATCCCCGCCCCCTTCACAATGTCGCCACGACTCCAGACAAACAAGGTGACCGTTTCTGTGACAACGATAATGCATGTCCTACTTTCTTACCCTTATAGACATTTTTAAATGTTTTCAAAGAAACTCCATTAAGCCACAGGGGATCATCTCAGCAAATCCTGCCCTGTTCAATTACGTACTTCAATAAGTGAGCATGGTTTTCATCTAACTAACCTGTGTCAAAGAACTTGAAAACTTGATAAAGTAGGTATATTAAGATCTAATGACATCTGGAAGAGGACATGCTTTTTTTTTAACCAAAATAAATGTTATATTGGGAATCCTAAATATGTTTGGCCTAGAGGTTCACAATGCACCTTACTAACCCTTGTGTTATCCAACACAAATACATCTCGAGGTGATGAATATTAGTGCTGTTATAAATATAGCATGTTTGTAAGTGAAAGTTGACATGTAAAATAATAAGCGTCTTTAAAGATTGGATGTAATATAAGCAACCAAGTATTACGACATTTGAAACGACAGCGAAAGCAACGAACATGTTATGTAATTACCTGAAGCTCTACGTAAAAGAATATGTTTATGTCTGTTTCTTTCTACGAAGACCTGTTCCTACTTGTCACTCAAAGAAACGCTCCGAGCACTTCTTTTCTTCTTCTTTTTACCACCCCCCCCCCCCCCCCCACCCCCCCCTCCCACCATAATCTTTGTGAAAACAAGCAATAAAAAGGGCCTGAAGGTAACCATAACTGTAATTCCAGATGGTTTTAATGCAATTAGATTAATACCTCTCCACCAACCCACACAAACACACCCACACAAACACAGAGACAACCCCCCCCCCCCCCACACACACACACACAGACAAACACACCCATACAAACAAACACACTTACAATCACCAACACACAAGACCACAAATGATAAAACAGTATGGTCCGAAAACTGGAAGGTGCATGCATGCCCAATTTCATCTTCATGGATACGCCAGTTTCATAGCAGGGCCCACTTGCACAAAGCGATCTTAGCGCTAAGATGATCGTAACTTCCATACCTTAACATAGGCTTACATTAGTCTTAGCGCTAAGATCGCATTGTGCAAGTGGGCCCTGGAGGTGTTTAAAGAGACCAGGGTGCGCTTTGGGAGAAAATAAGGGCACAGGTCAAATCAAGGTCAAAATTCAAAATGAACAACGTGTTTGAAACAACATGTCAAAGGAATCGTCATAATGTGTTTGTTTTTTAAATGATGGGGTTGTTCGAGTCTCTTGAACAAATTAAGCGTCATATTAGTTAAGTAAATTTGTCTATTTGTTTCTGAGGAGAAAAGACATATTCATGTTCATTATCCATCAAACATAAAGATTTAGCAAACTTTACTTCTTAGATAATGAACTATAGGCGACTTTCATCTCGACATTTTTTTCAGGTAGACCCAGATTGGCACCAAAGACCAATGGCTCTAGGAGCAGAGGTAGTATTCGGCTGATTGCGTGTGTGACTTCCTCCACTTTCACAACCAGCATCCTTCTTTCAAGACGTGATGGATTATCATGTACTGTCGTGTGAAGTCTAATTGCTGTAGACATGAAAGGGAACATTGGCACTGGAGGTGAGTGTGATCTCTTCACGAGGTCAAGCCGTCTCTGGTACCAGTTGACTAATAGTTCCTACTGAGAGTTTGGTTGAAACTATCTGGCTACAGATATTTCTACCTCCGAAATCAGTTATATTGTGTGCAGCATAGAGACCTGAATGATATTATGTAGATTTTTAGGATCGTTTCGACTTTGCTGTGGAAATTCTCTAGACGTTACATGTAAACTCGTTTTTGAAGGTGATTTAAAAGAAAACTTGTTATCCGAAAAACAAAACGTCTGAATTTATTCAAAAGTTAAAGTCTGAACCGACAAGGGTGTATCTTATACTTACTTTGAAGAGAGTTGTAAAGTATATGTCTGATTATTTTCTTCATGATAAGCTATTATTTGAAGAGGCTCAGTCAGGCTTTCAACCAAGACAATCCGCTCTTCATCGACTTATTGAACTCTTTGTTTCCTATGCTTTAGGTTGACGAGGGGATTATCGTTCTGATGTATCAAAGGCCTTTGGTCGTGTATGGCGGAGAGGATTGTTTGCAAACTTAAAGGATATGATATACAAAGTAGTGTGTAAAATTGGATAGAAAGTTAAAAAGGTCACAGGAAATATAAGGTAAAATCATTTTAATCGGTCATTCTTAAGTCCACGATATTTGACTGCTGGAGTACCATTAGGCTCGGTCCTTGTGCCTTTCTTATTTTATATACATGTAAATGATATTGCAGATCGTCTTGACTGTGCAGCCAGTTTGTTTGCAAATGACACTTCTTTGTGTATTCTTCTACTGAATATTTTATTATAGAAACCATCTTGAACGGAAATCTTGACTACATGATTGGGCTCAAAACTTGACACATATAATACAATCCAGACAAACAGAAGCGACACTTCAACCTATGCTGGACGTAAGAGGCGAGTTAATAGATTGGGTTGTGAGACTCGACGAGTCAGATGATGGCGTGTCTTCGTATTCAGATAGCTTGGATTGTTGCTCACAATATCAACCACTGGATTGTCTGTTCCACACCTGATTATTAATAGGCCGCCTACCTATTGCTCGACTATTGCTGAGCGCGACGTAAACAGCAAACAAATTGGTCTAGATCACCATTAAATGCACAGCTGTCCTGAGGAGCCTAGCTTTCCTCGTAATGGTTCTTTTTTAATCTCACAGCAGGACCATTAAGGTGCGTTGGCAACAGAAATCAATCTTAAAAACTACATAAAAAGTATGCAACTTTGACATTCAGTTCGCATCTTGAATTATCCAGTGTACTTTATCTTCATTCTATGAGGCTAAATGTTTATAATATGGAAGGACGTAAAATTTACTGATTAATTGATGATGTCCAACCTTATGAACTATACGTGTCCCAAAGCCACCCAAACGCCATCCACTGTATTCTACTAGAAATTCCAACCAATATAGTACTCGCTATATTTTGTCGCTTTTATTGACAAACCCATTCTGTTTGAAGCTCAGATAAACACATGCTAGTGTAGACGGTTAAAGCGGCTAATTGATGCTAAGTGCGGGCAATATCGACCATACCTTGAGACCCCAGGCTTGGTTATTTGAAACCATCATGCTATGCCAAAGACGTAAACTATTAATTTTCTCCAAACGTCGATACATTTCTTTGTGACGTATTATTCAGTCGGAGG
Organism: Haliotis cracherodii; assembly: GCF_022045235.1. NCBI lineage: Eukaryota > Metazoa > Mollusca > Gastropoda > Lepetellida > Haliotidae > Haliotis > Haliotis cracherodii. The sequence continues at coordinate 11,717,176 of NW_027266274.1, forward strand.
TTGTTTGTCCCCATTGGGTAATTCGGTTTTCTATCTTTTCACTAAAACGCCATAGTATGGTCGTAAATGCTGCAACTGCTTGCAAACTATTTCTATTAACTGAAAGCGTTTAAAACGATAAACGATATAGATGTGTTTGGGGTATTCATTCACACTTAAATGAAACACGAAAACAATGGATTACCTCTAATAGGAAACAAGCGTGTTTCTGTCACGAGGAATTTCAATATAACCCCTTTTTCATCACATGACAAATCAGGAAGACAAAATGTCAGTGAAAAGAAGAAAACGAAATGAACTTAATGCAAACGCGAACAAATTCTCTTCTGAACAAATGGTCCCCCGTTTCTAAACAGGGGAATGGACACGAATGATGAGCATTATGAAGGTACCAGTTTCTGAATTAGAGAATTAGATATTATAGTTGAGTCGTTTTATTTTTCTTTTGCTTTATTCGAGTTATATGATGGCGGTTTATGTAAATAGCCGAATTTGGACAACACAATCCAGTGATTGACATTATGTGTCAACGACGCAGTTGGGATCTCTTTCGTCTCCTCTTACGACAAGCATGGGCTGCTGAAGACCGATTCTAACCCGTGTCTTCACGGGGGGTTTCATTATCAACGGGAGTTGACGTTGGGAATTTATTTGGCGTGACGAGCGAACACTTTAATCATAAGGATACCACTGGGCTTCATATCATGTGAATAGATAGGAAAGGAGTATAACATATGGACTCTCAGTGAAGTATACCTATTTTTTTATGGATAATATGTGTAACTATTTCAACTGTATTTCGAGAATTTCAGAATTGTCTTACCTAAGATATAGAACCTGCTAAGTGATATGTGCTGATGCTTTTTGTCTTGATACATTCTCTCTGTTATTATATCCATAATTTTCGTTTGCAAATTTACCACAAATCATTTGATCAAATGTCACAGAACGTGCTTATAATGATTCTTTAATGCAGTATATTTGGTTTACCCACACGTTAACGTGGTAATGCTAAATAACGGCCTCGAGGAACGCTAATAACGTGGGTTATCTGATCTTCATTATGACGTCATTAGTGCAAATTCACATCAAAGGATGCGATACTGTCACTTACTCACAAGAAAGTAGCATGAATACACAATGCCTTTTAGAAAGTGGTCATATGTAACAAATGTTATATTTGGGATAACACTTTCTGAGACGGGACTCAACCCCAAAAAGTACGAGAATCTGTACTTTACTAAGAAAGTGTTATCCCAAATATAACATTTGTCACAAGAGAGTAGCAGTAAAAATGTAGTAAATTATTTACCAACTAAAAGACCCGTGAAGATCCGGGATGGAATAAGTCTTCAGCAACCCATGCTTCCCGTAAAAGGCGACTATGCTTGTCGTAAGAGGCGACTTACGGGATCGGGTGGTCAGGCTCGCTGACTTGGTTGATGAATGTCAGCGATCCCAATTACGTGGATTGATGCTCATGATATTAATCACTGGATTGTCTTGTCCAGAGTCGATTATTTACAGACCGCTGTCATATAGCTGGAATATTGCTGAGTGTGGTGTTAAACAACAAACCAAACCAAAACCAACTAAACAAGAGAAATTTGTGATGAAAGCGATGCTTTCCATGACGGCAAGGATACCAAATTTGATTGAATACCCACCTGTAATGGCACGTCATCATCAAACGAATACAATAAATGGTGCGATTTTCATAATGGAGAAATCACGAGAATCAGTTTTTTTTCCGGAACTAGAATCAACGAGCCCGGAAGGGACGAGTGGATTCTAGTTCCGGAATAACGGATCCTCAAGATTTTTCTTACTTAGGCAATGTTACATAATTGTTCTATGATATTGCAAATGGTACACGTATTCAGAAGAAGAAAAGATTTTTCATTACAGATAAAAATGTTCCTCGGTCAGAATAGTGAGCTCGTGACTCAGAATCAACTGATTGTGTCATAATAGTTTAAATATTGATATCCAATTATTGTAGAAAATAAAATCTATAGAAGTATCGTATAATGGAAAGTTAAAGCGATACACCTATCCCATAAGCTTAATACTTCGATCTAGCAACATTGCATACATACCGATAATTATTATCAAATGGGAATAGACCTGTGCTAAATTGCAGTCCTACAAACTGACGGGCAAAAGAAACTATATCAACATTATCAAATATATCACAAACATATAGTGTTCCGAGTTGGAAAGAAAATTTATCTGACAATGTTCTGATTCAAATTCCTCAAAGGTGGCATTTACAGGAACTTCAATATCAGGTAAGGAATGACACAGGGGGTAAATGTCAATTTGCAAAATAAACACATCATCTGAAAGAAAACAGATAACGCATTTTTTTCACAAATGCATTACTGTCAGTATCTTGTATGGCCTCGATTGTTCTGAATACAGGCTTGGACACGTCGCCACACGGAGTTTACAAGATCCCTGATGACGTCATTGGGGATGGCTCGCCAATCTTCCAACAGTGCCTGAATCAACGTTTGACGACTTGACGGAGGGGGATTTCTTTCCCTTATTTGTCTGTCCAGATAGTCCCACAAGTGCTCAATGGGTGTTAAGTCAGGCGATCTTACTGGCCATTGCAAAAGGTTTACATTATTTGCAGTTAGGAAGTCTTTGGTGATCCTGGCGGTGTGGGGGCGAGCGTTGTCCTGTTGGAAGATTACTCTGGGATTCCTCTGGAGGAAGGGAAGCACAACAGGACACAATACATGGTCGATGTAGGCTTGAGCATTTCAATTACGGTCAAAGACAACCAGGTCTGTTGTACGGTCCCTGCAAATCCCACGCTTCCACCACCGAATGGCACGGTCTCCTGAACACAACATTGGGCTGTTCTCTCTCCCCTCCGACGATACACACGCACACGGCCATCAGCTCGATACAACTGGAACCTGCTCTCATCAGAGAATAGAATTCGTTGCTAGTTCCTGTTTTGCCACCGCTGTACCATTCTTGCCCAATGGAGGCGGTTAGGTCGGTCACGACGGCTCAAGGTCATCCCGCGAAAGGGCCGGTATGCCCGAATACCTGGCAACTGTCCTACTGCTGACCACATGATGTAAGGCTGTGGCTTCCGATGACGTCACAGTGACGAAACGATTGCGTAGATGTAAGATGCGGAGGTACCGATCTTCATTGGCGGTTGTGACCCTGGGTCTTCCACTTCTTGGCCTGTCATCTGTACATTGTTCTGGTCGTTGTTCTGGTGCAACATGGGCACGGCGTGCTCCCAACTGCAACATCCCAATTGCTCTCTCTCGCTCTTGTGCAGTCAGTCTCGTCATGTCAGCTGTTGTGGTCGGTACGATTGTGGTGTAAAACATACAGATTGGCGGATTTTATACCGTTCCGAGGCATTTTGTCGTGATGCACGTGCATCAAATTTTGAATGAAAAAAGTTCGATTAAGTCCATATTCGGGAAGAAGCAGGATCTTTTAAACTCAGTAATGATGAAGCTGCGCTCATGCGATTTCGTTTGACAATGAAAACTCCTGTTCAGTGCTAATGTGATATTTTTAAAATAAAAAATACTTTAGTATAGTTTCTTTTGCCCGTCAGTTTATATATAACAAGGCTAAATACAATCATATTCATATGTCAAACCAGGGACATCATTCTCGTCACTATAACGTCATATTTATAATTAGAAATGTCATTCACATGTCTACGATTAATCCCTTTGAAAGCTTTCCTGAGGCGTTGAATGTTGTAATCCTGATCAAACACAAATTTAGTAAAATTGAGGTACATTATTTTTGATTTTTTTTAACACGTCGAGTGCTCTTAATATATTGTCCCCATATTTTAAATAAATCTTTACTTAGGTCTTAAATGCAGTAAGGCTGATCAAACAACATTTGAGCAAAAACAAATCTTATGACACTTTTTGTAGAAAGAGCATGCTCGATTGTACCTCAAAAGTAATGAAAAAAGACACCAAAGACGAGCTACTGGAATTTGTTTCGACAAAAAAGGAAAATTGACTTTTGGAGAGTTGTTGATGTAATCCGTCTTGTCACACAGTCTTTTGTACTTTTTTGTCCCTCTGAATATTTATGGGGGTGGGTTAGAATCCCGGTTCCCCCCGATTATTCTTTTAGGTCAGCACTATACCCATGCTTGTGGGTTTCACAAAAGTGGTAAACGTCTTAGACCTGCATCACGTTGGGCTTCCTTCACCGTTAAAAGCGGCGTTAACTCACTCATTCTCTCACCCGTCCACTCACTCACTCATTCTCCTACTCCTACTAGTTTCATGTATATAAACATTAAATAATGTGAACAGATAACGATGTTGTTGTTGTTGTTGTTAAAAGAATGATTCATCATCTTTAACGGCGCCAAGATTTACTAAAAGTTAAAAGCATTTTGAAAATAAAAAAGTGAAAAATGGGAATTCGAAAACAGCAAGGTTTCAGATGTGATTGTGAATCAGGTGTTGACTATCCAAAGCAACAAAAGATAAATGGATAATATTTACTTAAACAATAAAACAGCCGTAAACGAAATGTCCAGGGACAATGAGCCAGATAGTAACGGCATACTATAATAGTCCAGGGACCCGACACAGCTGTTGATGAACGTTGTGTGAAAGGATGCTCAACGAACTGACATAGTACACATTGGTGTTTGCAAACTCTCTCTGAAAAATGCACTGTAGAGTGCTTTAAAGGGGGTTCGTATCATGGCACATGTTGTACAAAGGATTATATATTGACTCATATATATGACTGAAGCAACAAAGAGCTGAAACCCAGAAGCCCCCCCCTAGTGTCAAGCACGCACAGATGAGCTTAAACCTAGAAGAAGAGCTAGTGTCAGGCACACACAGAGATGAAGCGCAGAAGAAGAGCTAGTGTCAAGCAACAAAGAGCTGAAACCCAGAAGCCCCCCCCTAGTGTCAAGCACGCACAGATGAGCTTAAACCTAGAAGAAGAGCTAGTGTTAAGCAACACAGAGCTGAAACCCAGAAGCCCCCCTAGCGTCAAGCACGCACAGATGAGCTGAAACCCAGAAGAAGAGCTAGTGTTAAGCAACACAGAGCTGAAACCCAGAAGGCGTCCTAGTGTCAAGCATCATTAAGTTGTAAAGTAGATGGCGTCCCTTTTTTAGATTTGCATTGTGAAAGAAAACTTTTGTTCAACAACATTGACCTATGATGTGAAAGATGCAGTTTGATAAATATGGACATTCTATTAAGTAGTGATAAACGTTTTCGCACTGAGAACTACAGAGACAGTTCGGGCTATCTATTAAATCAATTCTAAATAATTTAACTGAAAGTTTGAGTAGCGAAATTTGTAAGCAATATAGACTACTTCCTTAAAACACAGGGCAATTATGAAGGAGGACATTTAGTTTGTATTTTGGTTTTGGTTTAAAAGAGTTTAGACTACTGGACTATTTAAATCAGACTAAACAGTGTTGCTTCTGTTTGTCTGGATTGGATTACATGTGCCAAGTTTGTAGCCCAATCGTTTATGTAGTCAAGATTTCTGTTCAAGGTGGTCTGTATAATATGATGTTCAGTAGAAGAATACCCAGAGAATATACCTCGTTGTATAACACCATGGGTTAGAAAGGTGCATTGTGAGCCGCTAGGCCAAACATATTTAGGATTTCCAACACAACTTTTATTTCGATTAAATAAATTGCATGACCTCATCTAGATGTCATTAGATTTTAATACACCTACTTTATCAAGTTTTCAAGTTCTTTGGATAGCCAGATGAAAATCATGCTCTCTTATTGAAGTACGTAATTGAGTTGGGCAGGATTTGCTGAGATGATCCCCTGTGGCTCAGTGAAGTTTCTTTTAAAACGTTTAGAAGTGTCTATTAAGGATAAGAAAGTAAGACATGCAGTGTCGGTTTCACACAAACGGTCACCTTGTTTTTCTTGAGTCGTGGCGACATTGTGAAGGGATCTGGGATCTTCTTTTCGTCCATACTTGAGTAGATCTGGTCTTTGGGAGACAGCTGTTTGGGGATCTTAACATCAGACATTGGTGGTGGTGGAAAAGCCTGATGATAGTATATGACAGGTCTGATGATGGTAGAAAGGCCTGATGGTGGTAGAAAGGTCTGATGATGGTAGAAAGGCCTGATGATGGTGGAAAGGTCTGATGATGGTAGAAAGGCCTCATGTTGGTAGAAAGACCTTATGGTGGAAAGGCCTGGTGATGGTAGAGAGAAAGGCCTGATGATGGTAGAAAGGCCTGATGATGGTAGAAAGGTATGATGATGGTAGAAAGGTCTGATGATGGTAGATAGATCCGATGATGGTAGAAAGGTCTGATGATGTTAGAAAGGCCTAGTGGTCGTAGAAAGGCCTGATGGCGGTAGATATGCCTGATCGTGATTAAAATGCTTGGTGATGGTAGAAAGGCCTGGAGATGGTAGAAAAAATAGATGCATCTTATACGCTACAACGTAAATCTTGCGGCCTGCGGAGGATATACATGCTCGCTCGCGACAGTGACAACAATGATTCAGTTCCGATTCCCTCATGTGGCTTGTACCATGTGTTCCCGTGTTTGCTCCGGTGAACTCTTGACTTGCCTGTGCATGTGTTTTCTAGTGGTGCCACAGTTCGGGAAGGTTATGCTCACCTTATCGCTCACCTTATGTGATAGTGATTCATAAACACGTGCTTTTGATAGGACTGAAACTTAGTTCGTATGATTATGAAAAGGGGTTAGTCGCTTTCATTCAATATAAACTACTCCTTCTATACAGCTACATGATTTTCTCAACTGATCAAAGAAATAGTACTATTAGTGGGTATAAATCGTTTTGAGTGTTCATCTGCTGAAAATTCCATTGGGCATCAAAATCAAAACAGCAGTGAAAGCTGCATTAATGGTCTACTGAAAATAGGTGATGACACCAGGTGTTCGCGAAAAGAGGGTAAGCACCGGGCACTCACACAATTTGCTTAACAATGTAATGCTGCATGTTATCTGACGCCGTACAGCAGTACAGAGACTCGATGTTTAAGCTACACACATTGATCCGTTTACTGTTTGTTATGAGGCTATGAGCAAAGGCTGCTTTGTTTGCCCTTTAGAAGTTGAACATCTCTTAAGATGGGAAGACAAAACTCAATAGCGTTCACCCCCAACTGCTCCCAATATACACTTTAAGCATTCATATCAATTCACAAAATTACGATGCAACCCCGTTATTGATCAACATGTTTTGTGTGACTCTAATGTCTTCAACTGAGATACATCATATAACTTATCACTAGACGTATCGTCAGATTCATCTTCCAATAGAGGCTTCTTTATTACGACAAAACATTCTTTTCCATAACTCTGACGATGGTGGGATTGTACAGAAGCAAGTACCAGATGCTAGCCTTTCCAAAATAAACTTAATCGATCTTAATTGATTTCTACAACGAAAACAGTCTGAAGTGTGTCTGTATAATTACGGAAATTAACCCGATGAATGACCAATTTTGATTACTAAAAGGATTTCCAAGAAAATCGGAGATGATCAATTGTGTCTGAGGGAGTACTATCAGGAGTTGTTACTTCTGGGCTATTGTGGTTCGGGGGAGGTAAGGGGGTTTTGTGTGGTTATTCAAGATTATTTGCCAATACACATTCAAGATGTCGGAGTAAATGGAGGCATGTCAAACCCCTCAACTATATCATACCATGCGACATGAACAACATTCATGCGGTTACTCTACAAAATAATATTGATAATTAACATAAAATAGAATAGTCGTGACAAAGGGTCATGTTCAACTTTTTTCAGTTAAAATCAACCGAAAAAACCCATTTTGATTTGTTGCGAACGAGCCTTCTTCATCTTTCCGATTGTCCCTACTCGGGAATAATGATGTTCATCCATAGATTCATTTACCTTTTTTACTCTTTGGTTTCTAACACTAACATCGCCTAAACAAAGTTTCCACGTCAAGACAAGCCATATACATGCTTTGCTCACATGCCCTTGGGAAGTTCAAAAGATCAGTTTACTTTCATCTTCTTATTCTTTTTTTTAAAATTGAGCTGCATGAGATTGTGCCTTGTTAACGGAAGTGTTTGTGAAGCCAGGAAGGTATTGTAATGGAATTGCTCACATGAAATATTGAATCAAATCTCCTGAAAAGAAGTTACTAAACAAACAGGGATTAGAACGCATACGGCATGTGGGTTGGGGTTATACAATTGAAATCAAAGTTTCGATTGAAGTTTTTCAACAGTCCAGGTCTAGTGGCTCACAGTACAAAAATGTATATTAACATGAAGTGGTTAGTGGATCAGAACAGGTCTTGTCATTCAAGATGCTCTACTCTAACGAATGCTTGTACTGGAGATGATAACATACTCATGTTCAAGTTTTACTCGTTTCTTTTTATAAAATTGTAAAAATATTTTCACAAACAAAGAGAACATGATATTCACCCTCAATAAGACCATCCTGACAATTATTGCATACAGTATCGTGCACACGATTTTGCTTTTTAACAAGTTCTTTATTATATTATAACAATTGATGATAAATATACACATTCATTTTATTAGTTGTTAATCTTGGAAATATGAAATATGCCTATCAGACTCCAATAGAGCCTTAAATACTTCAACTAGAATGGAATAGAAACTTTCATGTTGAAATCCAGCATAGTTACTGTTTGGCATATATAAAATCTCACCTGAATGTATTTTATCAAGGCATATGTCAACACGAGTTATAAGAGCAGACAAAACATTGAGGCTTCTCGAGGATGTTTGGTTACTGTCAGATCTTCAGAGATGACTTCCTCGTCCTGCAAGGCAAGAATTAGGGATCCCTTTGGGCACCAACTGTCCTTCCCATTCTTGCTGATCGGTTTGTTTATGTATATCAATCGGAATTATTGCTCGGTTGTGTTGCTTTTATTCATGAGATTTTGCTGAAAAGAATCCTTACCAAATATTGATTCAAGCTCATGTCACAATACATTGTATATGTGAAGCAGTCTTGACCACAGTTGACCTCACTTCACCTTACTCCACCAGATGTGCACACACTTCTTAGGTCAAGGCTCTTTCTCTGTTGTACATGGGGATATCTTCTTCCTCTGTGAATCTGAAAGGTGTGTTTCACAGGCACCTTTTATCCCCACTGTTTATTCAGCAATACATGCATGCATGTAAACGTATTTCAGTTAAGTAGATCTATGCTCGTGATGGCAATGACAGGATTGTCTGGTCGATTATTAACAGGCCCCCGTCATGTAGCTGCAACATTGCTGAGTGCAGCGACAAACAACAAACAACAAACAACAAACAACAAAGAACTTCAACGCCGAACGGACACTGAGTGACTTTGACCTTTGGACTTGTTGGACGCTTACGTGGTTTTAGAAATATGAAACTAGTCATTTCACGTGTGAACTTAATATTTGGCCCAAGATTGATATGAGACGAATTGAGTTAATCACCGAGTCTATCATACGTGACAGGAAAATGGTGAGATGTTTTCATGGATATCATGCGATTGAGACCTGTCTTAGAGATCATAAATACTGATGGTGTACACAATCGGTTTACTAAATCGCTAATTCGTACCAAGTGGCCTTGATCCCCAATGTAATCCAATCATACATCAGAAAAAAATTCAGGTTACGTCAAGTATGTCTGTTGCATCCGTCTCAACAATTGCTGCTCCAACTGCATCGTTGGAGGCGGAGCTCAAATTCGAGCAAACATATCGAGCAGCCCGTCTAATAATGCGCCAGAATCCATCCGTTAATGCCCATGGCGCTAATCATTTAATAACAAGATCTGTTACTCAAAGATATAAGGCTGTTCAGATAGATTGTTAGATATAATAGTGCAATTGGAAGAGCTGAGCCTAAAGGTGAGACTTGAAGATGAAAAGGAAGGAGACAGCCTCAGGTATTGTGGAAGCTGGTTCCACTGTGAAGAGGCGCAGTAAAGGAATGGTCCAAATATCTTCAGTTAGAATTCTGGAGTCTTGAGAAGATTTCCATTTTGAAATCGAAGTGGGTATTTGGGAAACATTTCAGACTTAATATAAACATTTCAGACTAATAGATTGAAATGTTCTCAAGCATTTATATAAAAACATAAACTCAATTCTCAATTTTGTGAAGACATGACCAGTGAAAAGGTCAACATCAGGTCTCCTATGTCAGGTTAACCAGGACAAGAGGTCAAAGCACCTGCCAATTGATCGGTGAGATTATAGCACTTGTTTTAATGATTCTTTGGAGACAATATCTCTCCTGTTGATTCCTGAGATCATAGCCTGCCCCATTGCTTTATGAAGTCGTCGCGACAGCCAGCTTGATTCACGAAGTCACAACATTTGTCGCATTTTGAGTTAATCGCTCGTTAATTCCACGCCATTTTCTTCCTGAAACCACAACATCTGGCCCAGGCCCCTTAGGGACATAAACCAGTATTTAGTTGCTAGAGATGCTGCCACAAAGAAACCCAGCGAAACGAAGTTCCTAAATTCAATTATCTTTTAGTTAAATGAGAAAAAACGTCTCTGGAACACAGTTTGTTGTATTTGAAACACCTGTGTTACTGGACACGTTATTGCTTCATACGCTCATTTCTTGGGCGACAACGATTTCACGTGCGAAGAAGGCTGTAGATCTGGCGAATCTGTTCACTAGATATAAAAGATATTTATTTCAACTGTCCGCGGAAACAGTTCCATTGGGTGTAAAATGCAAAATAATGGTGTAAAATTATTGAGATGGATCACTGAAAATCAGTGATGACACCAGGTGTTCGCGAATAAAGAAAGCATCTCCAGTACCATCCGCCACTCACACAATCTGCGTGAAAAGTAAGTGTTTGTTTGATGCCTGACGTAAGAACCAAAGTATTGACCAGATGGACCAGACAAGAAACCGTTTCAGCAATCCAAATAATTAAACCTTAAACACGTAAACGTCACGTAGACGAGTATTCTAATTGATTTTCCACTGTCAAATTTTAGTTACAAAGTATATATGTTGTGCTGTTTTCAGCATACATGTAAGATCAATCATGTGTGATCTTTGCATACTTTATGCAGGCCTTAATCAAGAACTGTGATATTAATAGCGCCAAAGTTTTGCGACTTCGGATGACGGTGTTCCTTGATACAATGGATGACATGGGCACGCACTAACACCGCCTTGAGTCTCTCCCGCGTCTATAATTTGAACACACCTAATGTACATATTTTGCTTCTCTTTATTTACCACGGAAATTACCCTGGGGGTGTGGAGCGTTTAGATAAGGCTGCAGCTAATTGATTATGGGAATCGACGCAAACTGTTTTCTAAAGAAAGTATGAAAAAATGACTATTTTCATAAAGAATGTTCTAGTGAATAAAATACCTTCTAATGAACCATCTGTATTATTCCAGCAAGTGCTGTATGGATTGGTAGGAACAATCAGACAGCAGAAACAAATGATCTAGTTCTCTTTGAGATAAATTGTTCAATCTTCCCCAAAGGTAGAACTTCAGTACGATATTTATGTTTTAAAGATGCACAATGAGCGTGAATAGCTTTCTACTCTTTTTTATCTGAATTCGATATAATATTTGGATGATACCCAATGTTAGAAATCATTACCCAGAACCCTCAACATATGCACTGGTTAGATAGAGATTCGAAGTTCTTCTTCTTTCACAAAAGAGACATATGTAAATAAATGCAACAAAATCAACTCCATAATCATTGGCAATTTTCATCATCGTGATCTTTTCACATTTGACCTGGGTTGTCTTTTCTTATTCCGGTGGTGACCTTGCCATTCGTTCGAAGCTGTCACTGACATACAAACAGACTTGAGTTTGTGGATTTTCACGTCTTCAGTATAGGGTGGTACAGTTAACATGACTGTCTTTGTCGAACACTCTGATTTCCCTCTTCCAAAATGGTACGGACAGGATATAATTTCAGCTGATAGATCAAGAAAACCGAACCATTTTGATTGCACAGCCTGGACCCCGGCAATGTTGGTTGTTTGGTTGGTTGGTTTGTTGTTTAACGCCGCACTCAGCAATATTCCAGCTTTATGACGGCGGTCTGTAAATTAATCGAGTCTTGACCAGACAATCCAGTGATTGACATCATGAGCATCGATCCACGCAATTGGGATCGATGACATGTATCAACCAAGTCAGCGAGCCTGACCACCCGATCCCGTTAGTCGCCTTTTACGACAACCATAGTCGCCTTTTACGGCAAGTATGGGTTGCTAAAGACCTTTTCTACCCCGGAATCTTCACGGGTTGACCCCGGCAATGCGAGCTACCGACCGTTGTTCCGATATTCAAGGCGCGGCGCTAATGTGACTTTTAAAATTTTCTTATACGTGTCCTGCGTACTAACAACAACAATTCGCTTGAATTACCATAAGTTGAAGAAATTCTTCCAAAAGAATCTTGAGCGTCGGTGCTGTTATGTTTGCAAACACAACAGCAAGAGCATGTTGTCTATGCGTATGCATAGAAATGTCAACAATGCCCATATTTGGCATAAATCAATATTCATGCACAACCAGACTTTGCAACCGGTTTCAGTTTGGTCTGTCAACGAACGAAAGTTATCATGTATTTACACTTAAATGTATATTTAACGTGGGTGATAAATGAAATACCACAATCATTCTCGTTCGGTCAGATACCATAGAAAGTCCACTCGTTTTCGTAAAAAATGGTATCTAACGAGAATGAGTGTAGTATTCTCTATATATTGAGAGTCCTGTATGAGAGAGATATTGTTGTTGCCATTGTGACGCCATTGTAACCGATGACGTCACAATGGAGTTTCGTTGCAGCAACATCTCCTGTATGTTTATTGTTTAACACCGCACTCAGCAATATTCCTGCTATATGATAATCGTTTGTAAATAATCGAGTCTGAACCAGACAAATAAGTGATTGACATCATGAGCATCGATCCACGCAACATCTATGGCTTGATCTCAACCAGTTAGGATGGTAAAGTACATTATTACATTGAACATATATGCATGAAGTTACTTATAAGACGAGTAAAGCGTTGCTTTAATGAGTAAGCGGGTACGGTTTCACGCCGCTTTTAGTAATATTCCAGCAATACGGCGGGGGACACCAGACATGGGCCTCACACAAATACACAAGTTGCTGTAATGACCGGCTGGTTGTGAGTGCAATGGTTAATCAACTAGGCTTCTCGGTTGTATGGCATTTCATTATAAGCTTTTTTGTACCAACAATTAGTTTTGGGCATGGGTGGCCCAGCCGTCTGGCACACCGTCAAAGGATGTGCCGAGTTGTGAACCTGAAACGTGCCACAATCCTGTGATCGTGGCTTCTAATCTAGGTGCGTCTTGATTAGGTTTGTTTCTTTGTCAGCACAAAACATCGTTGAGATGTCTGGCGCCGGCGTTAATTGCGGATTTCTCCCACATATGCAATTGTCTGACTTAATATAATTTGAATACTGTTCAAAGTAACGTTAAACTAAACTCACGCATAAATAATGTCTAATACGGATATGTAATGCTGTCAGTTTTCAAAATGCTGACAATATACTGGCTGGTATCTGTTTGACTTTGTAAATTCCACATGGCTAGTGTGCATATCTTCCAAACAGCAGAGACTGTTCAGACACTGTAGGGGGCACGAGTGGCCCAGTCGTCTAAGGCGCCGCGATTTGCTGTGCAGAGTTGCGTCCCTTGGACCTACGATTGTGGGTTCGGATCCTGGTTCGCCCCGATAATGTTTCCAGGTTTGGCAGCACGATACCCGTGCTCGTGGGTTTCACGTCTGATACCTGCATCACTTGGGGATTTACTCCCACATTAAGCCTACACGCCGTGACATAACTGGAAGAATGTTAAAACGGACGTTACACCCAACTCACTCAATCAGACACTGTATGACTACTCATTACTAGAGTCATGAGAACTTCCGCTGCTGTATGGTGCCGGGGTTTGGGATCGTCTGGCATAGGGGCAAATAAAGTATTGACAGGAGGGATCCCAGTTAGGCTCTGGTTATGTTTCTTGGTTTGCCAACTACATAACCAAAGGCGTGCACCACTTCGGGCTTGCTTCGACATCAAGCAGACACACCTTGATAAAACTAAAATGCTGTTCAAAGCGGCGTAAAACCAAACTGACTCACTCTATCACTACTTAATCTACTTGAGCAGATTGACTTATATTGATAATAACGTCGTATCGGTTGATTCAGTCCTATCGTGCTTCAGTACTGGGACCCCTGTATGTTTAGGGGATAAACATACTGTGTTGTCAATGTAGAGCTAGCTTACCTGTAGATTTAACCCTGCTAAATTGAATTTGAAACCGAACGCGCAAGCCGCACTCAGCAACATTCTATATGATGGTCGTCTGTAAATAATGGAGTCTGGACCAGACAAGTGATTGACATCATGAGCATAGATCTACCCTTCAAATCAGCGAGTCTGACACCCGATCCCGTGAATCGCCGCTAACGACAAGCATGCAAACACGTTGTCGGGTTTATTTTCCAATGCCATATATTAATTGTGATTGGAAATTTTGAAGTGACAAGTATGTGGCAATTTCAGCAGTGTTCAAGCATTCTTGTGTGAGCTAGGGATACTATTAAGGGGCTCCACAGAGTGTACCCATATGGGGAATAGAACAAGGCATTCGGCATGACAAACGAACGCTTAAACCACTATGCTGCAGTATCAAGCCAGTTGGTGAGGTTCGTCATGGCCCAGACTCCAATGCCAAAGCGAATGTGTATTCGATATGAAATTCTTAAAAATTTCAAAGACAATATAACACAACATTTTTTACAGTAGTTTGATTCATTCCTATTCCGGATAAAAATTCTTGTCTTTGTGTTTCCCAATTTTCAGTATTATGGATATCTTAACCAGACAACCCAGTAGTTTATATCGTTGGTTCGTTCGTTCGCGTGTCGTAAACACCCAACCTAAAATATGATTTATTCTTACAAGTGTAATAATAAGAATGAAAACAAATTATTCCAAGAATACAAAAACCCAAAACAGCGTTATGACAAACCCACGTCATGTGTTACATTAGAATAGTGTTTGTTAATATGGTAGTGAACATAAACGAGTCCTAAAAGCCGGAAGAAGAGATGGGCCGCTTTATGAAATCAGAGTGAGTGAGTTAATATTTATCGTCACATCGGCAGTATTTCAGCCATATCGTGATGATTATAAAATCAGAAATAATGATTAAATGTGAAATTAATACACACAAAAGGCCCCTTCTCTGGAAAAGTAGCTGTCTTAAGTATTTCTCAGATAAATTAACTTAAGTACTTCTTCCCCATTGCAGACACTATGTACGAAGTAAAGAAATAAGTGACAGCACCATTTTTCCAACTCAGTATCAGAAAGTCTCTTTCATATTTGCATGCAAACTTACATTCAAGTAACTTCAGTAGTTTCTGAGGACACTTGTCCCCAATTTCAAGAAATATACATTAAATTGAAAAGCACGGAGCAATGACCATAAATGAATTTGAATTTACGACACCAGATTTCTAACTCATTTTAGATCATGACGAAACATTAGTGTGTAAAATTTCATTAGTCTGACTTAAAGAGTTTTTGAGAAAATGTGTTCCCTTTGGGAAGCGGACGAAGTCCGTTTCTGTATCCCCCGCCTACTTCTTGGCGCTGGATAATAAACCCTTAATATATTGTGGAAGCCTTAGAATAGTGTGTATTTGTCTAAAATATCTCCTTATCCTACATAAAAGCTACAAGGAGCAGGACATTGTTAAAATAATCAGGTCAGCTATTAGTTATACACAAACATCTTAAAGGTAATTGGAGCAATGAGTTTATTTGTGGCACCACTAATAAAGAAGGATTTAGTGCTTTACCGGACCTTTGATGTATATTGAAGTACTGTATACGTTTAAGTTGGAAAGTGGATGGACCTTATACCATCTATCACTAACTGAGTAGGTGGAGGCCTTTTTCTCATTAACTTGGCAACATAACAGACGTGTTTGTCAAAGGATATCAGTGCTTAGACCTTAATGGTGAGTTACACGCAGGCAGCGATACTGTATGTTCATCAGCGAGACGGTACATGCTATACGCGTTGTCACAAAATGAACATAATTTCTCCCGTTGCGCTGTTTCCATGATATAAATTTTTTTTTTCATAATCATGAAAAATCTTAAAAAACCCATTGTACTATTCCGACTACATCATGATCATGTGTTTTATGAATCACTATCAATTAGTGATGATACCAGGTGTTCGCAGAAAGGTAAGCTCATCCTGCTCCACTGGGGGAACCATTTCCTTGATAAGACTCAGTGAAATCAAATTAATTCGAACTCAGTAACATTTACACAGAGATATCCAATACACGGGGAGGCAGATTCGAGAAAAAAGTATTGATATTAGACCACAGTTATGAAAGATTCTACAAAGCTCCTAAAGTATCGCCATAAACGATATTTCGAATTAATAAGGTTCGAGTTAACGAGATTTTAAGTGTACTTCCACCATGATTCCACCATGACTGACTGACATTTACACACTACCTGATGCAGGTCACCTGTATGTATAATCGACTCCTCTCTCATGTGAAGACTACAAGATAAAATACACGATACAGTGATGAAGTAGCCAAGCAACACGGTGACACGAACATCACTAGCTCTGTGTATTCTTCTGCATGGTCACCTGGTGTTACTGGAAGCTGTCAACACAAGATAACTTGGCCAATAAGTTGAACTTAATCGTCAGGTATGTCGATGATCTGATATCTTCCCAGCATCAAATAACCAATTCCCTTTCAATGATTTCCCCATCTGAACCAGACATGGGGACCAGTGAGATCGCCTCGTCAGTTTTATATTGAGGTCTATGCATATAGATTTAGAGTGACAGAAAGCTCTCCACGAGGTTGTCAAGAGGGACGACTTCAACTTTCCAATTGTCAACTTTCCCTTTATCGCGAGCAATATTTCAGAGGCTTGAGGCTTTAGTGTTTACATTTCACAACTTTTGAGGTACTATCGAGCATGCTCTTTCCACGACAGTTTCAAAAGATCGTCATACGACTCTTGATCAAAAGTTGTTCGATCAAGGTTACAACATTCGACAACTCAGTAAAACTTTCAAAAAGTGTTTTTGGGTAGACATGGGGAAGACATTTCCAAAACAATGATGCATCAGTAACAATTATGATGCAATTGCAATCCTGTGCAATTCCCTATTTTGACTTCTACCAATGTTTCCGTGTTTTGTCAGGCGAACAATTGACTTGCTTTTGCATGCGATTGTGAATGGTGTCACCGGTGGGGTAGGATACACCCACCTTTTCGCAAACACCTGGCATTATCACCATTTGATGGTGGTTAATAAACACATTCTCATGAAATAGTCAAATCGTACAATCGACGCAGGGATTTCTTATGAATATGGTAAGGGTTTTGTCGCGGTCTTCTACATATTGCGATTCTGGTGTCACTGGAAGCTGTCTTCTCCACATTGCGATCGTCACTCGAAACTATCTCCTCCACATTAAGAACCCTGTGTTACTGGAAGCTGTCTTCTCCAAATTGCGATCCTGGTGTCACCAGAAGCTATCTTCTCCACATGTTCTGTTATCAAACGACCTTTATTTCAATGGAAAGTGGTTTTCCTACATATAAGGATTCCCGTGTCACTAAAACTGGGGTTCCGTCAACGTAGCGCGATACATAATGCACTTATAAATGGGCTGGTGTTCAGTAGGAAGCTCGGCTATGGAAGAGGTTATTTGTGAAGCTGCCATTTGACTTGGATAGACAATATATGACTGTGACATTTCAATCAGCGGCAAGCGTTTAAGGGTTTCTTGGAACACTCAAGATGTAAACAGCTGGTTTAAGACCGCCTTTGATATAGTTATGATATATATGGTCAATTAACCAAATAAGATTATCTGGCTTCTTATAAAAACGCATTTAACTTCATTAATGACAAGAAAGGGTATCGTTTGATGTACCTCGGAAATGCAATTTAAAGTTGTTTCTCCAATCTCAGTAAGAGCATTGAATATAGTGGACATTACGAGATGACAATACCATCTTTTTGATGTTAAACACCACACTCAGCAATATGCCATGTATATGGTGGAGGTCTGTAAATCTGGTGATTCTCATCATGAGTCATCTGCTCATTTGTGATATGATGACATTCATAAACCACATCCCCGTGTCTGACTATACGATCCCAATTGCGGCCCGGATCGAAGAAAACGTCATCAAACTAAGGCACTCTGCATATTCACATCCTTATAAATAAGACGCGTTAAGATTCCGGGGTAGAATAGGTCTTTAACAACCCTCACCTGTCGTAAAAGGTGACTATGATTGTCGTAAAAGGCGACTAACGGGATCGGGTGGTCAGGCCCGCTGACTTGGTTGATGCATGTCATCATATCTCAATTCGTGGATCGATGTTCATGATATCATATACTGGAATGTCTGGTCCAGACTCGATTATTTACAGACCGCCGTTATATAGCTGGAATATTGCTGAGTGCGGCGTTTAACAACAAACCAACCTTATAAATAAACTGACGGCAAAACGAAACTTTTCCATAGTTTTAAATCACTCTAGTTTGAAACCACAAAAGTTAGATGCATGAAGTGCATTGTATCGAACAACATGACCAATGACATCTCAGAGCTGGGACATGTTTGGACACGTTGACGTTGTTCGCTGCAAGGAAGTTCTTACGATTCGGGCTGTATGGGGCCTTGTGTTGTCATGCTTATAAAAGACACCACGTGCCAGCTGTTGTACAAATGGTTGGACAAATGGACGAAGAATGTCATCCATGTAACGTCATCCAAATTTCTGTTAACGATTACCTGCACACAAATTCTTCCCCACACCATAACACCCCTCCTTCATACGGCACGACCTCCTAAACGTAACATGCCACCGTCCGTTCTCCTGATCGGCCGTAAACATCAGCTCTGAACAGAACCGGCTTTCATCAGTGAAGACGACGCTCTGAGAGTAACGTCGCTGTAAAAGATGTACTATCTGGGCTCATATCAATCTCTGACGGCGATGTTGCGATGTCAATAACTGTTCCCTTTAAGGTATGTCAGCTCTAACTCCTTGAGCCCTGCATCTCGTGGCAACTGTCTGTCGACAAACCATATGCCCTTAGACATTCGTCGATGATGACGTCATTGTCGGGAATCGATTCCGGAGATGTAAAGTACCGGTCTTCATTGGGTGTAGTTACCTTGGTTCTGCCTGTTCTTGGCCATTCTGATGTCTACGCGTCTGTAGCGTTGCATCAGGGTAGTCACAGCAACACAGGATCAACCAAAAATTCTAGTAATGTGGGCATATGTGATTCCCACCAGCAGCATACTGGCGCTCGCGTTGTTCGGGTGTCAATCGTGGCATGTGTTGGTTTGTTGTCACTGTGAGTGTCTGACATACCGTCCGTAGCATTTATATACCCTTATTGCACGTGTAATTTCGGCTGCCGAAGCGGCAATTCTTTTCACGTTTTTCTTTCGAGAAATAACGTGCCATGGACATGTATGAGTTTAATTCTGTATTGATCATTGTTGTTTTTTGAAGATGTGTTAAGCATTCATTTAGTTTGAACTCGCAACTTTAATTTTTGCAGTTTCAATTTTTAAAGTGGTAAAGTTTCTTTTCGTTATAGATATATTTATACAGTCCATCCTTTGTCCTGTTCAAAATGTACTTTATGTGTTATTGATCCAAAACAGATACATCCGTATATCGATAACACATGTCATTAAACCGAGAAAGTGTGATAATGTTTCCACGATTTGATCTGTTGATTGACCAGACTCGGGTCAATTGGTCGTGCAAACGAGTTTGATTCAAGTCACTCAGCACAAGCTGATTACCACGTCTAGACATAGACCCGGAAATGCGCACCAGACCGTGCAACACAGTCCCCTTTAAAGATCAGCGTACTTCTTCTGTCCTGGGTCACGCTGACCAGACCACATATGTTTGAGGTCATGGGGATTCCTGAAAGACTGATCACTGTCGACCTGTAACATTCACGAGGCCTCATTGAATTGTAAATACAACCCAAGTATGTTTGACTTTCAGGACCGTCGCACTAATGAGCCGTCCATGTAAAGCCAGGTCTTGTTCATTTCGAAATACACGCTAATGGTGACAAGCGATGGTGTGATGGAGATTAATCATCGCTGATTGCCCATGTGTTTGGATTCTCCTTTTTGCGGCAGGGTCGCCTCGAAGCATTGAATATCGAGTTTTATTCCCATATGGTATAATGAAGTCATTATGTGTTCTCAAATGTGATATCGCTGGAATATTGGATATCAGTCGCACACTCTCACACTCACTTGACTTCTAAATTAAACGACATTTGATCTGGTGAACTGTTACGAAAATAGATGATTAACACAGACTTCATTAACTCGATGTGCCACTGACAGGCTGACAGGCCTATGCCGTAATAATTCTGAAGTGCTGTCCAAAGCAGCGACAATCTAAAAGTCATGTATTGTCTCAGTACATGTTGTCTAGAGTCTGTGAAAATTATTGTACATTAGATTCAGTGCATCATGCGACTCTTCTTCGGAAGTTGTTTGATCAAGATTACAAGACTCAAGGCCTCAGTAAATCTTCCCAAAAGGTTTGTGGTAGACACTTCGAGGACCTTTCCAAATTTGACACATCAGTGACAAAATGATGTCCGATGCAATTCCCTGTAACATATGTTCCCATGTTTTTCAGGTGTACAATTGACTTGCGTTTGCATGTGTTTGTAACTGGTGCCACCTTGGGACAGCAAACGTTCACCTGTTCGCGGACACCTGGTATCATCACTGTTTGATAGTGATCTATAGACACTTGATCATGATGCAGTCTGAATCGTATGATCGACTCTGCTTTTGGCAGATGTTTGGATTGAAATTTCTGCTGGTGAACTGAAGTACCAGAGATTCAACATAAGGTCATTACTACCAGAGGCTATATGCCGATATATGGTCTCTGGGAGCATTTATCTATGCTGAGTCAACTACAAAGACATGTTTAGGACGAAATATTGAAAGTGCCCCTACTGTGTTGCAATACGAATACATTTCATAAACGTTTTTATAGTGACAAGCATCTCTGCACTTGTACACAGGAGACGTAATTAAAACTGTACATAACGTTTCCAACAAATCAGTAAATACACTATCATGTTGCTGGTTTTTCTGATTCATCGAACACCCGGGGTCATACTTTCAGGGGTCCATTGATATACCTTTCACAGCCATGTTGCCTTTTACGCCAAATGGAATCTTTTTCGGTGGATAATAGAGATTGGTTAATATCTTGCATTGGCAATTTATATTTATGATATCGAAAGGGTTTTGTCGCTTTATCTTAGGTTCAGCTTAAAAATATTTGATATGTTATGATGATGATGATGATGATAATTATAGCCCATCTGTATGGAGCTTTCCCATGCTGGATATCATGCTCAGATCGCACAGAAAATTAATCCCTGGTCAATGGATCTGTGTGCCATCCATTTTCATTCTCATCTCCTGGGGGAGTATTCAAGTCACGTTGTCTGTGAGGCGCTAGAATGCCAAGTCATTACTATCTCATTCTACCGGGTACCCATTCACTTCTCATGTAAATGGAAATTAATTGCAGTAACAGTGGTAACATTTATCGACCGAGTTCAGAAAGGTATTCTCCCGTGACAACGACAGATATATCGTATTGAAATTCATAATGTCAACGCTAGAAGATAACCAGTTTCAACTATCTCCCGAAACAGATTCCATGGGGCGTAAGAGCCAAAATAGCGGTGAAAAATATATGAATAGGTCACTGAAAATCAGTGATGACACCATGTGTTCGCGTCATTGATTCAGGGTGAGCGTGGTTTGCTGCATACAGCTTGAGTTGGCCTTTTGTCATCAACTAAATGTATCTTAACACAAGCTCAACAAATATAGCAACCATACTGGTGTAGAAGTCAGGACCTGACTACAGCTGGAATGTAGGATTGATTAGGGTCTGACTTTGATCTATTTCATTTCAAAGCTCCTTGCTGTCATTCTGTATATTGCATGTGTCTTATCTTCTATGTGCGATATTCTGGTGGCGAATCAGGGAACAGTGTGAAGGCACATACATTATAAGAAAGGCTAGGTACTCTTCGTTCATATTAATTATCAGTATATCAGTCAAAGACAGTACTGAAGAATCACCACTATCAGTGTTGAGAAGACTAAAATTGGTAGGTGAATGACAAGCAGCCTTTAAGTTTGAGATGTGTTGTCGAACTGAGCTATACATTTCATCAACAATGCATCGATAACAAGTTAAATATCAATACCTAACTTCGACGCCACTCTGCACTATCGACACTTTCGACAGGTTCCAGCTTATGGCGTCTTTATTTCTCAGCTGCTAATGTACTTTAGAATATGTACAGGATTTATTCAAGGTTCATGGAAAGACACATCGAAACTGAATCACGCTTAAACTAAGTTTCCAATCAATGCTTCGCCATCAAAGGTTATATCATCACAGAAAGTTTATGGCAAGAAAGAAAGAAAGTTTCGGAGGAATGTGCCAAACATGAAACGGCACTTGTCATCATGATGCTTTCCCTTTCCATGACATGTACATGGATTTTTCACAACTCCTGAAATCACATAAAGTACGTGCTTATTCTATAGCGAACACCAGGTGTTATCACTGATTTTCAGAGATCCATTTTCCCAATATTCATAACTATTTCGTCATGGATTCTGTTGGCAGATATGCCATGATTATGGAAAGTTTTCCCCCGCTTTATTTGCAAGTGAACAGTGACAGTTTGTGAAGCGCAAATCCAAGATCAAAGCTGCATATATCTGCATGTAGCCATACATGAATATCATTAGCAATGGGAAACCCTTATCTGAATAAAAGAATGTGGGTAATAATAATATACAAAACGTCAGCGCCAGAGAATCAACACGATCAACATATTTTCTTGGGTGCAAAAGGCAAAACAGTAGGTGAGGTAAGAGGAAATGGGGTTTAACATGGCGTCCAAGATTAGTGCACTTATATAGCGACGTGTGTGTGTTTGTGTGGATGCTTGTTCTAGTCCGGACTAATGCCTATTTAAAGTGCTAGCTCATTGAGATACCGCAGTTTAACATGAATATCCCACTCAGACACAGTATACTGACTCCGAGCCTACCAGTCCTTGTTTTAGCCCCTTAATGCCGAGCGCCAGACAGGGTAACAACAAGTACCATCTTTTAACGTCTTTTGGTATGACGCGGCCGGGGATCAAACCCCGTTCTCCGGGTGGACGCTCTACCACTAGATCACGGAGGCGGTCGGTGAAAACTATAGGAATTGATCACTAAAAATAAGTGATGACACCCGTCGCCCGCGAAACATGTTAGTATGTCCTGCTCTACTTGTAGCACGCGCCACTAACACAATTTTGAAAAAAAGAGTGTTTGTTTGGTGCCTAACGCAACACAAAAAGCTAAATGCAGAGTCCATTGTACGAATCCGAAAAAGCATGTATGCACGCTTTCAAAGGAGATCTTTCGCGAAGTATAGTAAACCCTTGTTTCAATTGTAACTTTAATGAAACTACTGTTACGTAACTATGTTACGATATCAAGTTATAAAGGTATGTTTTACATTGGATGACACCATGAACCATTACTTGTCTGTCGATTCGAGTGAGCAGGCATTCCCAACACAGTCGAGGTAGACTGAACGTTGACAAAAAAAACACACGTCTCAACATGTAAAATGACTCCTTGGTTGTCAGGAAAATAACGCAGTAATTATCTGAAAAAGGTTGCTGTAATTTCAACAAAGTAGAGTTGACCATCCTTCTCCGTTATATTCACTGCAAGCAAATGGATTGGATTAACAAGATAGCCAAACAGGAAAAAACAACTGTCACATTATCCTGTCGATCCACTTGGTTTCCGGAAGCATGTCCGTCTTGGCGTCCATCAATAGGTAAACAGGAGGAAATACCACAGTTTTCGGAAATTGAGCTCGATCAAATATCGCTGACTACAGATATACACACCAGACATAAGCACTGCTTGGTGTTTTGTGACAGACGTTTTCAAACGTGAACACCAAATGCCAACCCATTGATGTTAGGAGTACATGGAGTTGTTAGAAAAGTGTCTTTGAATAACTAAGGAAATTCGGCGGATGGTCGAAACTGGTTCAATTACTGACGTTCACGTTGTATATTCTTGTAGTATAACTTTGTAACCTAGCGATTTCCTTAATGAATAGAATCATTAAAGCTGAGGCATCATTTTGTGAAATTGAAATGTTCTGTAGGGAAAATGTTACTTAGTGTGAGGGAGTGAGCTTGGTTTAACGCCGCTTTTAACAGTTTTCCAGTTATATCGCGGCGTGTCAGCTTAATGTGGGAGGAAAGCCCGAAGTGATACAGGTCTCAGACGTTTACCACTTCGGTGAAACCCACGAGCACGGGTATGGTGCTGACAAACCTAGAAACATAATCGAACCGGGATTCGAACCCACAATCATTGGTTTCCCAAGGGACGCAACTCTACACAACGAATCGCGGCGCCTTAGGCGACTGGGCCGCCCGTGCCCCCTATTACTTAGATCATGATACTAAGAAAGGAGCTCGTGCACATCCCTTACCAAAATGGCGGAAGGAGGACGGTAAAATGCAGTACAATCTTCTGTGCTTGTATATGGTGTGGGCTTGTCTGCAAGTCGTGGGGACTTTCACACGTCTGTGCTGGTATATGGAGTGGACTTGTCTGCACATAGTGGAGACTTTCACACTTCTGTGCTGGTATATGGAGTGGACTTGTCTGCAAGTCGGGGGGACTTTCACACTTCTGTGCTGGTATATGGTGTGGGCTTGTCTGCAAGTCGTGGGGACTTTCACACTTCTGTGCTGGTATATGGAGTGGGCTTGTCTGCAAGTCGTGGGGACTTTCACACTTCTGTGCTGGTATATGGTGTGGGCTTGTCTGCAAGTCGTGGGGACTTTCACACTTCTGTGCTGGTATATGGAGTGGGCTTGTCTGCAAGTCGTGGGGACTTTCACACTTCTGTGCTGGTATATGGTGTGGACTTGTCTGCAAGTCGTGGGGACTTTCACACTTCTGTGCTGGTATTTGGTTTAATTTGTTGTATAATGACGCTCTGACATTAACAGACAAACATTCAAATCTTCATTCACCTGTTCAATATCTCCTCAGCCATTTTGAATATGTGATCGCAAATTTGCTCACATAATATCAATTTAATTATTGTCACGACATCAATAGTTAGTGAGTTTATTGCTGAGAGACATGGTATATTTTCCTAAATTTGACCATGATGAAATAATATTTGAAATAGTTTACCAGATAAAGTGATCTAGACACTCCACATTTATTGTGTCAAGATTACAAGATGTTGTGCAAATGGATACGTGGTTCGCCAGTTTTAGCATGGCTTTCTGTATATGCGATACTAGACACACTGTACACTGTACACAAGTAGACATATGGTCTCTGATATGGTAATCTGTTTCTGCTGCCTTGTCGATGACTCACACTGTCAGCACCAATGACCACCAACCTTTGATTTACAACCTACATCAGTCAACAGTCTGTGTTGACCGTCTATATATATTCATACAGACGTCTGCGTGATTAACCAATTAACCAGTTTACCGATTTCCCTGAGTAACCTTCCCAACAAACTGTTTATCATCGTAACCGCCTTTGGATATTTATGATAAACAGATTATTAGACGATTGTGTTCTGTTTCATATAGAACATAATATATATTTTTATTCCTTACATATTATCTATCTTTACAAATGTTCAATCTGAAGCGTTCGAAAAATTAACTAACCTCATCTTGGATTCTTATATTGATTTTACAGCTAACTTGCCACATGTTGAAACTATTCTTCGGGGTGATTTAAATTTTAGAACTGGATTACTTGATTATTACACTGATGATAACTTCAGACATTTAATAGATGATGATGATTAATAACGGAACTAGTTTAAGATGGTTTTGACAAACATATGTATTACTGTGAACAGCAAACTAACAAATTTGGAAAATACGGAATTGATATTGTCGATGTGATACAGACAAAAAAGAAGGCGATAATACACTCGTTGGACATAATGGGTGCAGTGAAATTGATTATGTCACTGGATCATGTTGGTTATTTGAAAAAGTCCTGTCTTATCTATATTCAGAGGTTCAGGACAATTTTAAAAGAAAAACGAAAGCAAATGCCATCTGAAGTTTACTGAGAAAACAATATATGAAATGCTGGACTTCCTCATTGATACTTAAAGTGTGGGGGTAAGATATTTAGGCAAGAAGCAGGCATCCCCATACGCATCAACTGTGTCCCCTTCTTGCTGATCCTTTTCTTTACCAATATGAATCGGAAATTCTGATCACGGTCAAGCAAGGTAAGTTGGCAAAGAAGTTTAACTTAAGCTTCAGGTATATCGATGATATGATATTGTTCAATAACAATCAAACAGGCAATCCCCTCCAATGATTTACCCACCTGAACTAGAAATATAGGAGTCTCCTCGTAAGACTATTTCCAGTAGTTAAATTTCCCTTCACGTAGAGCAGTAAGAGCACGTAGTCGAGTATGCACTTTCTACCAAGATTTCAAAGAGCGTCATACAACTCTTTCTCATTATTTTTTTTATCAAGGCTACAACATTCAAGTCAGTAGAGCTTTCAAAAAAGTTTTTGGAAGACATGTGGAGGTCATTTCCGAATCTGACGCATCAGTGTCAAAAATGATGTCAGATGCAATTTCCTATTTTGGGAGTGTGAGTGAGTTGAGTTTAATGCCGCTTTTACCTATTTTGACTTGTAGCATATGTTCCCGTGTTTTTTAAGATGAACAAGTCGCTATATGGCTGAAACAATCCCGATGCGACATTACATTTTAACTCAGTCAGGTGAACAATTGACATCACCTTTTCGCGAACACCTGGTGTCATCACTATTTAATAGTGATCCATGAGCACATGCTCATGTAATAGTAGGAATCGTACAATCGACTCTGCTTTATACACAGACTTCCACTGCATATGGAAAGGGTTTTGTCGCTATATTTATTATTATTTTATAATTTTTTTAAGAAGTGAATCATAATATCCCCCTATAGCATTTAATCTGTCTACGAATATTGATTTCTCAGGGACTACAACATTGGTCCGTTCAGGTGACCATATTATTAGTACTAAGTATTCCTGGAATTAGGATAAGATTCGTTGCAATGTTAGCATCGTTCTTTGTAGAATTTGAGAATACTAATGGAGTTACTATTCACACATATCTTATTGTTTGAAGGGTTCTGTGAGACCATTTTCATATTTTAAAGATTGGTGTTGCGCTAAATGTGGATGTTTTAAACTACAGAGTAGTCATTATCTCAAAATATTTCGTAAATATTTTGACAAGTCTCTCCAACACTAACTTGCTGCAAGGAATATATATATATGTATACAGGTATAAACGTACTTTCGTGAATAAACGTGAATCTGAATTGATAGCTTCAATGAAGGATCCCGAAACATTTAGGCACAAAGTTCAAGCTTTATCGGGTACTACTAAGAATAAAAAAAATTAACTCCAGACTTCGGACGATTATTTTAAAGACCTGTTCAGTATTTCAGAACCAGAAACATCTACATTTTATGTAGAGGATAGAAATACATTGAAAACTGAAAGTGTAAAATGTATAATATACTGGTTCTAATTGCGTTGAGTCTTTCACTGATAATACCTCTCTATCAGGGGTAAGGAAATACAGGGAATTATTCGTAAGTAAAAATGTATAACGCAGCTGGAACATATGTAATATGTGAAATGTTTCAATGTTCAGGTAATATTCTTGTTCAGTATTTACTTATTCGGCTCAAGTGTCTACACGATAAAGGTTTTTTTCCTTCTGAGTGGTCAAAAACAACGATTGTGTCACTGCATAAAAAGGGTGAAAGGGAGAATTTTGATAGCTATCGGAGAATATCTACACGGTGATACCATGATTCGTGATGACATATTTACGTTTTGGACAGTTGCAATGGGAAACATGTATGAAGAACAGCAAGAGTTAAAGTTGGATATTCCACAATGGACAAAGCACCAATGGTAATAACCTCACACGTACGTTTGTTTGCCCTTTGTGACTGCGTCAGGACTGTGCATTAAGTCCATTCTTGTTTCTTTTCTTCAATGAACTTGTTCTTGAAATTAACCTCAAAATCTAAGAATGACATACAGTTATATCCAGGTATAATAGAAATATTCCTTTTGCTTTTTGCTGACGATATTGTCTTTTTCTCTGATTCGTTAATTCCATCGATTATTCCATCCACGTGTGGTAACATTGGTGATTTAGGGAACATTAAATACGTCAATGATTTTGGCATACTCATTTACATTCATGATTAATTGGACTGACTATGAATACCCCTGAGAAATTTGCTTTTTAAAGCATTAAGCAGTGTATGACATAACGGGATGTTGTCAGGGCATCATTCAGACTTGTTTATTATGTCCCATTAGGACAAGTTACATATTTAAGTTAATCATTTAGCCTTCAGTCTGTGGCTAGTAATCACTAGGAAACTTTCGACAGAAATAACGAAATAATTCATGTCCGTCCCTATTTTGATGCCAGCTGATATACTGACATTCATCGTTAACAATTACCCAGAATCTGCTCTAACAGTTTCAGTGGGAGTAGCACAAGATCTGTATCTATATATGGGCTTCGTCGTCTACTGATGTGGATGAGACAATAGCTAAACTTACATGAAGCATTGCTTAATGCTCCTCGTGGGAAGTTGACAGTAGGTTGATGGTTTGAGACAAACAAGCTTCTTTATCTTCAGGCATGCACCACACAGGTCATTCTGAGCGTCTGGTTTTCCTTCAGGAACAGATATTGTTTTAATAATGCATCCGATTCACCCAACAAAGACTGGGTAGCATGATCGATAATGATCTTTCAATGGTCTAACAGGCAGTTAAAGAGTTCTCACTCTTGTCATACACTAGTCTTGTTGAAAGTCACTTTGAATCTTCGTGCATAGATCTAAATATGAAACAGATGAGGCGGTTTCACTGGTCTCTTTCTTCTATTCCAGATTGGTAAATCAGTGCAAGGGAGTTGACCATTTGACAATTTTTTTTATTGATGTCAGGTCATCGCTGTACCTGAAGCTGAAGTTAAACTTTTGAGCCAAATTGCCTTGCTTAGATTTTGCCAATCTTTGCAGAAATTTGAATTCATACGATAAAAGAAAAGATAAAGAAAATATATAATGGGTTTCTGACCTTCTCAGACACCCATTCAAACAGCCATTGCACATTTTCGATCACTCCTCAGCAATTTTTTAGTATGTGATCTAAACTCTGCTCACTTAATACCAATCTAATTGTAACATAGATGTTATCTGTGAGGAAGTCCATCATTTCTGAGAAAACATCAGATGGAAATTGCTTTCGAACAATTTAAGATAGCGATGTAACTATGTCTTTGGACGCCTTGTTGAGAGTCAAATGCCCCAAAGTGACAAACCATAACTGACTACCATACTTTAAGTACATGGATTTCCTACACAATTAATTGCAACTTTGAGTGAGTCAAGGCTCATCGCCACTTTGAACTGTAATTTGGTTACTTCACGGCGTGTCGACTTAACATAGTTGTACAAATGTCAAATTAATGATTTTGATGCTAACATTGATTGACCTGTCGCGGAGACCAATGAGCAGACAGTCCAAAATAAATTCAATTTACCTTCATTGATTTTACGACTAAAACAGTGTGCATTAATCCTAGGAGAAAACAATTTGGTTGTCAATTAAATCCAAAAGGTCAATTATAAATGTTAGCTGAGGCACTATCTTCTGGATTAGATCGTGTGCTAATGAGTACATATTGGGGTCATTCTGGACAAAAGAGAATTCATTAAAAAACTTTCGAATTCCAACCTTATTCTTTTTATATAAAACCAAATCAATAATTTGTAATTAGTCTTATGAAACCACAGCACACATAATTAAATTTAACGGTTTAGTTGAATAGTATTTCTTTGACTTATTAGGGCAGAATGTTTTAGAAAGTCACAAATATGTATAAAGTTGTTAGCCAAGAACCATATGGCCATTGGTATGGCAATTTATGAGTCAATGCCATTTCTGTTCCAGAAACTTATTTTTTGTATACGAACAGTTGAATTTGGGTTATCTGAGTGGATGGCCAGTCATCGTAGGCACCGGAAATCGCAAAGTTGCCTCCCTTTGACGTACTAGAACTCTATGATCGTGGATCGTGGACTTATTGATTTTGATATCATTTGGAACGATCGCAATGGATTGATGACATATTAAAATATGAATAATTACTTTGGATTGCTAAACAATTAGGATTAATACTTATGAATTAGGTTTTATCCTAAACACATACCGTTTACAAAGACATGTAAAATGATGAACATGTTCATAAATTTAAGACCCTTACATCGTAACAATCCTAGATCCCAAGAGATCTATCTTTCTATGCCATCTTTTGCTTTGACGTACGAGAAATCTATGTTCGTGGATTCGAAGCCCAGATTCGCCCTGCTTATGTTTCTTGGCGTGTCAACGCCTTACCTGTGTTCGTGAACCTCTTTTATCTCAGGCTGAGATACCATGGGCGTATACGTTTGTGAATGTATGCGTGTATGCCCGGGTGTGCATTTGTGAACATGTCTGTGTGTAAGCACGTGCGTATTCGTGTATAGCGGTATGCGTATGGTATGCGTTTCCGTTTGGGTATGTGCGTATGTTGGTTGCCATGTACGTGTGCGCGCGTATATATAAGATAAAAACGTAATATATCGCAAAGAACTATGAAGAACAAATCGTGGTTTATTTCGCGAAAAAACACTGTTCTGTTATGACCACATTTCTGGTGATTCAAATATGCGCTGGCAACGTGATGACGTCATGTATTGGACGTCGTTATTTTGTAGCCGGAAGTGTCTAGTAAGTTGTTATGCAAATTTGTAGCTGGGGTTCGCAGATACACGCAGTGACCAAACGATCGCTCCGGAAGGTGGGCGAGATCGGTATTAGGAGAAAGGTACAGATAATCGACGTAAGGATTGTGGGAATATGCGGGAAATACCAAATTTAACCCATCTGTTCGTAAATGGACATGTCCGAGGTCGGATTCGATTCAGGGAGTCATCATTATCAAAATTTAGGTAAATATTTTTAAAGTTTTGACATTTTATCAACATCCTTAGAGACTATGCACATGATATAGATATCTCATATAAGAAACAAACGACTGCGCCCCCAATGGTTTATTCACCCTGCAGTGTTATATTGTACAATAAACACCCCCAACCCATCGTTTATTTCCTAAGTAAGCGCAGGCACAGGCGCAGGTTTGTGGTAATTCATGATAGCGGATATTTGGAAAGCCTGCTGTTCTGAACGAACGTTTCTGTGTATATTTTAGTCTGTGTTGGGGAGGCCAGTTTGTGCCTGGTTGTTAGCAGGCATATCTGTTTAGTTTTAAATTCGTGCCCATTCACAGCGTGAAATGGGAGGTGGGGTGGCCTTGTGGTTGAAATATTCGCTCGTCACGCCGAAGTCCCGGGTTCGATACCCAACATGGGTACAATGTATGAAGCCCATTACGATACTCACTCACTCCCCCATTGCGTGAAACATGTTGGAAGTTGGCCCGAAAGTTAGGTTAATGCTATTCACATGTGTTATGCTACAAGGTTTAACTAACTAACTAACTAACTAACTAACTAACTAACTAACTAACTAACTAACTAACTAACTAACTAACTAACTAACTAACTAACTAACTCGGTCTCTCGCTCTTTGCACCAACTTTGTAGGATAGCATCGATTGTAGAGGCAGGCCCCGATGTATCGATATTTGGATTTCAGCAAATCATTATTAACTAAGAAAGGGGGTCTTTGATCACCATCGATCGTCTACTTTGAAAGGAAACAGTATGTCAATCCGTATATTTCCGTCTCTTTGATAACAGTTTGCTTTTGAAGACGTCCTGTCTTCAGATCTGACTAATGTAACTGTGATTGGGAGAGCTGCTTGACCGTCTCTTTGAACGCCACATGCAGTTGATGTGTACATGTCTGTGTCTGTTCATATATGAAATTAAAGCACCATGAACGTTTTCGAAATAAATGTAAACAGATTCGATAATAGTATACGTCAGTGTGTTATTTATATATTTCATAGTCAGTAAATGAGGATTTAGTTTAACCTGGCTTTGCACAGTACGTGGATTCAAGTTATATTCGCGTTATATTATGCCAGTTTAATGAGGGAGGGCAGAGTTATGTATGTGTCAGTCTTTGAATTTCATTGGTGACAATGACATTCATTACAGACAAAGGTTCATAAAAGGGAGAATCTGAGATTCGAACCCAATATCAGCTGATCCTGGCACCCCAAATGGACTCAGCTGTATTGCGGCGCCTTTTATATGACTTGTGTAGACTTTATACACCCACAGCTGACCAACGATCAAGTTTGTGTGTCATTCAGAAAGTATCTCGGTGCCAGCGATTAAGAATAAGATGGGTACAGATGTCTCATTTGTGACGGAAACCAGGCTGGTAACTTTACACGGTTCCGACTGTTAATTTGTAGGCAACAAGAGGCTGTAGTTTGGCCCGTACATGGTCCTCCATTCTTCCATGTTCGATTGCCGTAAAAACGTCAACCACAGTGTTAGTATACACGATTTAGGTGTATATTACGTATGTCAAATTAAAAGATCCGTCTTTAAGCTCTTTTTTTAGATTCTTATACATGCATGTGGTGTGTTGAAAAATGAAAGAAAATCAATTCCACTTCTCTTCAAACTTGTCCTATTAGTGACAGAATAAAATGCAATACATGTAGAAACATATCTTGAGTATCCAATACACACGCAATTTACCCGTGAAAAAGTCATATATTGTTTTCACAGTTTGACCTGGTACAAATGTAAAGGGCTAGTGTCAATTGGCAGTCCAATTTGAAGTTTTATTCAAGTATTATTCACTTTAAATTGCCAGCAGACCGTCAGCACGGTGCCCTTTCAGATCAACATGTCGTGTTGACTTTGGTCACACTGACCATAGCACTGTTATCTGAAGTCATGGGCGCGTACCAGCCCAACCCACTCACATGCTTGTTTTTTTGATATATGGGCGACAAAAGGAAATTGATCTGCTGAACCTAGCATAACTTTTTCCGTTTTTAAGGTTAAGATGCAAGTTTCTTCGTTTAGAAAAGCAAGAAACACGTTTCCTTTTTTTGGTGAACATGGACGTAGGTGATATATTCCGAAAAACAGCTATTGAAAGTTCGATTAAAATGTAAAATATATGTCCTTTTCTGTAAAGATGAACGAAAGTGATATATCTCGGAAAACGGACGCAGGAAAATAAACCAATGAAGTTTCTGGAATCTACTGTTGTTCCCGCTTTTCTAAAGTTTCTAGACCAATTTCACCAATTTGGCAAACACCAAGGACCCGCCTTTTATTTAGGTTTCAATCCACCAGTCATCATCGAAACTGAATTTGATGATAATAAAACTAACATAGCAACCATCGCACCTCAGTATCTTGTAAAGACGACCCGATACTCTCAAAAGGCATGATTAAGTAGTGTCTGACTGAAAAGTACAGATATTTATGTAGCCATTACCCCTTCTTTCAGACATTCTCTTTTGACTGGAGTCTTATTGTACATGTGATATCCCAATTGCGAATCATCAAGGGGACATGACAGATGCATCATGGAGTTTTACAAGGCTAGAAAATGCTCCTTCGTTTCAAATTGACAACAGTCAAATACAACAGTGAGGGGTCCAGTCTACATAAAACTGTCAGTTAAGATGGGAGTACTCGGGCATGTGAGTGACAAGCAGTACTTCAAGTTAAAGCTTCAATTGAATGTGCGGGCGTGAGACCTCTGTGAAAGAAGTGTTGCGATTGATTGAACAAGCTATCCTTTGCAATAAGATAAGGAACGATCGCAATGGATTGATGACATATTAAAACATGAATAATTACTTAGGATGGCTTGGATTAAGATTAATACTTAAAAATTCGGTTTGATCCTAAACATACCGTTTACAAAGACGAAAAATTATGAACATGTTCATAAAATTTAGGACCCTTACACCTTAACAACCCTAGATCCCATGTTGACAATAACCACATCATAGGATTTGTAGGTAGTTACTATACAACGATTCTCGCAACAGTGGACAGCTTTTGCACTATTAACAGTTCGACATTCATGGAATTTTGGCTGGTCCATAAGCCAAGAGTATAAATGATAAATGATAAAAATATGGATAGAATGACATTAAGTGAATGAGTGGGTGAACGGTTATTGCTTGACACAAGCGATCTTGCAGTTAGTCGCGCCTTGTACATGTAATGAAGACTATTGATATGTCTCACATGCTAACAGTGAAAGCTATTTGGAACCTAAATAGGATCAAGCCTAGACCAAGACCAGCTATATGCAGTCAATACAAATGTCGTTGGCACCCGAATGTAGACGACAATATCTATCAAACTGCAATTAAACTCCAGGTGATAACTTTTGTTCATAATAGATGACGTTTTAGCCAGGTACATAGTGGTAATATGGTTGGAAGATTAAATTACAAAAAGGTTAAATAATCCAGGAAACCTTGACTAATCATATGAAAATCGATTTCAATTTCTAAACGTCATTTTTTGGGGAAGAAAACACACAAGCAAAAAGAAGTGCATTAACTGGGCATATGTATTCTTTCAATTTGTAATTACCCCTGTTTCAATATCTTCAGATGTAATAAACCCTTGGCAGTAGTCAGATTTAACTTGTTCGACGGAGAGACACACAAACCATGTCAAACAATAAAATATGACACATTCAAATGCTATTTTTTAAATAGAAGCTTGCTGTATGAAATATGGCCCGATGTATCTACCTAGCCGAACACTGTGTAACATCGCCAGTGTTAGGTTGATACGAATGTGCTGGCATTTCTTGACATGGCGGAGCTGAATTAAACGTTGCTGAAAGCCGCCATATGTCTAAATATATAATAGGTTCACTAAAAGCTGCCAGGAAACAAAAATGATCTGAAAAAGCTGCTGTAAGTGCTTCCCAAAGTAAAACATCCTTTCTCGTTGCATACTCCATGAACAATAACATCACATTAACAAGATTACTAAGCAGGACAAAAATAAGTGTCCCATAATCCCGAAGTAACTTCTCGGGATTTACTTGAGCATGTCGGTCGATCAATAGGCATCCTGCAAAAATACACTTGAGTGCAGAAATAATGTTGAATCTAATGTCAGAGACTTCAGATGTTACCCAAACCACGCTGATGCTTTATGGTGTTTTGTGAGTGAGTGAGTATGGTTTTACGCCGCTTTTAGCAATATTCCAGCAATATCACAGCGGGGGACACCAGAAATGGGCTTCACACATTGTACCCATGTCGGGAATCGAACCCGGGTCTTCACCTAATTTCTTTAGAGAGTATTGCCATGACCCTACCCCTCAAAACCGCCCCTCACCCCTCACTATTAAATGATCTAACCCTTGATGATAACAAGGTGAAGTTAAACTTTTCATTACTGTTGATTTATTCGAAAAGAAACACATGACACATGCTTCTTCAATCTTTCTCGCCTCATGCTGTCACTTTCTTGTCTCGTGATATCCCTTTCTCGTCTCGTGCTATCGGTTTGTTGTCTCTTGTTATCGCTTTATCTCATTCTCAGGATCGTCACGCAATGTCCCTGATCGGCTGTCATACAATGGTCACGCTGACTAGAGCACTTGCATTTAAAGCAATGGGTGCTTAGTGAAAACAGTCAGTGTCTCTTCCCAAGATTCACGAGGCCATTTTTGTATGTTCCTGGCTGATTTTGCCGGAATGTGCTTGAAAGCAGCATAAACAACCAAACCCATGATTGTTTTATCTGTTGAACCTGGCATAACTCTTTTCGTTTTTAAGATTAAAATGTAAAATCGTTCAAGCAAGTAATACTTTTTCTTTTCTGTAAAGATGAACAGAGGTGATAATCCTGGAAAACAGCTCAGGACTTATGCGAGTTTTCTTTTTTGAAAATAAATTAAGTTACTTGAGCTTCACCATTTTGGTAAACACCTAGGACCAGCCTTTAATTCATACTTCCTTCCACCAGTCATCAGTTTATTGAATTTGATGATATTAAAACATACATAGCAACCATGGCACCTCAGTATCAAATAACCACGACCTGACACTCTTAACAGGCATGATTAAGTAGTGTCTGACTGAAAAGTACAGATGTATTTTAGTTATTACCAACATTAAATATGTATTTAAGTGCATAACAACTTTCTTTCGTTAACAGACCAAACTGAAAACCGGTTGCAAATCTGGTTGCGAATGAATATTGATATATGTCTGAATTTGGGCAGTGTTGACATTTCTATGCATACGCAGTAACAAAATGTTCCTGTTGTTGTGTGTGAAAACATGGCAGCACCAACACTTTTAAAAAGAATTTCTTCAACTTATTGTAATTCAAGCGCATTGTTGTTCTACCCAGGACAAATGTAAGAAAACTTAAAAGTCAATCAGCACCGCGCTTTGAATCTCGGACCGACACTCGGTCACTCGCACCGACGGGATCCCGGCTGTGCAAGCAAAATGGTTTCCTTGATCTATCAGCTGAATATATATCCTGTCCTTACCATTTTGGAAGAGGCAAATCAAAGTGTTCGCCAATGACGTTTATGGTAAATGTGCGACCCTGTGCTGAATAAGTGAAAAATAACAAACCCAAATCTGCTTGCATGTCAGTGACAGCTTCGAACGAAGGGCAAGGTCACCATCGGAATAAGAAAAGACGACCGTGATCTACTTACAGCGTTTTACGCTAGAGATCAAGCGGTAATGTTATTGTTCACATTTGGGATGTTTTGGGCACACTTCCACGGAGTTTTCGAATGATTTGTATCTGAACTTTTAACTTGAAGTCATCTGGTGTGTATCGTGTATGTTCATTTATGAACAAATACCTTCAATGTCACAACATGTCACAAAATACGCTTCGAAAGGGACACTGATGGCTCCACCGAAACATCCAACAACTTCACTTCGCTTAAACTTTTACGTTAAATCAAAATGAAAGTCTCGAAAGTGGTCGGGTGCGTCATGCTCATAGGGACCCGGCCACGATCTATCGGTAGTCATACTTTGCAAATGGATATAGCTTGATTATATCGATATAGTGTCCGTGGTAGCTCTATGAATAACTAATATAGAATGAAAAAGCAAATTAGATGCGTTGGACGATGTTGTTTGATTTAATAAAGTGTGTGTAAATGTCTTTCTTTCTAGAGATTCCTTCAGTTCTGCCTTGCAGTTGCAAAAAAAATGACGTCTCGCGATTTTTTATGAATGAAAAAAGTAGGTCCTGGTGTGACAGAGGTCACGGTTATTCAAATAAAACGAATAAAACGAGGTTAATCTTGTACGACACACGTGTGACATGCGGATTTAGTTTCTTACAACCTGTATGTTCACCACATGGGTAATAAATATCCTCATTGCAAGTGTGATATCCGTGTGGCGAATCATCGAGCTGCGTGAAGGGGACACGGGAGATGCATACCGAAGAAGGGAGTTTGACAAGGCTGAATACTTCATCTTCATTTTAAATGGACAACCGTCAAAGAGGACACTGAGGGGTCCTTTCTACATGTAGTCACCAGTGAAGAGCGGGGTACCCTGACGTGTGATTGAAAGTTAGTAGTATTTCAAGTTAGAGATTCAAATCAATGTGTGGGAGCAGCAGGTGTGCGTCTTCAGCTAAAGGAGTGTAGTTATTGAGTGTACAAGCTATGCACTGCAATTTCATATGGATTGCTGACACATTGAAATATGAATAATTACTTTTGGATGGCTACACATTGGGATAATATTTAAGAATTAGGTTTTATCCTTTTAAGAATTAGGTTTTATCCTAAACACATATCGTTTGAATAGACTTGTCAAAAAAGATAAACACGTTCATAAGGTTAATAGCCTTACGTCCTATCAACCGTTTTGATTGAAGTTAAACGAAGTTGGAAGATGTTACCATAAAATACTAGCGCAAAAGTTGCAACAAATTCATAACTTTCTCTAATTTTAGAATTTTGGAATGAGTGATTGTTTATATGTGGCTCGTACTTCAAGTCGGTAAAGGAGTGTTTCGAATGGAAGCGTATTAGTGCCACTGTCTAAAAAAAGTTCTATCTACGTAGATGTAAGTATCATCTACGAAGAGGCTACTTACATCTACGTAGATAATGCCACTCATATCTACGTAGGATATACTTTCATCTACGTACATTACACAATAATCTACATAGAAGAAAGTAGCATCAGCTTTAAAATTATCGGCTTGGGTAATAATACCTTCTCGACAAATCGACACTAGCCGTCAGTTATATATAGCCTCTGGCTTAATTAATGTTGACCGATTCGTTTGATTTTCTACCTTGACGTGTCTTTATTGAGGTATTTTCTAAACATACAGTCAATTTTAATGAAGGTGATAACACTTGTCAAACTGAAATAAAACTCCAGTTGCTCACTTTGTTCAGTAATGGTAATATGTTAAGAAACTTAAGTTACAAAGGGATGTAATGATAATGAACACTTGACTAATCACATGAAATTGAATTTCAAAACGTCATTTTGTTGGAAAAAAGACACACGCACACACACACACACACACGCACGCACGCACGCACGCACGCACGCACGCACGCACGCACGCACGCAAATAAGTACATTAGCGAACACACACAGATTCAATTTGTTGATGGAGCGCCTCACCAAATGACAAATTAATTAAATACGGCACATTCAAACACTATTTTGTAACATCACCAGTGTTAGGTTGCTCACTTCGTTCAGTAATGGTAATATGTTTAGAAACTTAATTACAAAGGGATAAAAAACAACCTTGACTAATCACATGAAATTGAATTTCAATACTTCATTTTGTTGGAAAAAGATACACACACAGACACACAAACACGCGCACACACACGCAGACACACACACGCAGACACACACACACACACACACACACACACACACACACACACACACACTCATAAATGCATTATCGAATATAAGTAAGTTTTGCGATTTATAATTACCAATTGTAAATAGATTATCCAGAAACGTCATAAAATGGTGTCAGTAGTCAGATTCAGTGTGTTGATGGAGCGCCTCACCAAATGACAAATTGATTAAATACGGCACATTCAAACACTATTTTGTAACATCACCAGTGTTAGGTTAATGCAAGTGTAGAGGCATTTATTGACATGGTAGAGTTAAATTGAACGCTGATAAAGGCCAACAAATGTCCAAACAAATATACATGTAAGGGTCACTAAGAGTTGCCAGGAAAGCCGATCTGAACAAACTGCTGTTAACTCACAAAAGTACTTTTGACCATCCTTTCTCGTTGCATTCTCCGTGAGCAATAAGATCACATTAGCAAGATTGCTCAGCAGAACAAAAATAGGTGTCATATAATCCAACGTAGCTTCACTTTCCGTGAGCATGTCCGATCAATAGGTAAAATGCAGAAAATACCCCAGAGTTGGGAAATTGTGATCAAATGTCACAGACTACAAAAACTACACAGCAAACAGACGCTTTATGGTCTTTCGCAACAAAATGTTTTTAAACGTGAGCACGGAATGCCAATCCACTGTTAGTAAGAGTACATGTAGGTCATGTTCTTTTTATTAATGATCTGGTGTCAGAATCTAGCATTGTCAATCTGCGAAGAGTTACAATATTCAAGCCCTAAGTAAAGCTTTTAGCACGTTTTGTGGTCGACATGTGGAGGATATTTTCACATTTTGACGCAATTCCCTTTTTAGACTTGTATCATATGTCCCCGTGTTTTTTTCAGGTGAACCATTGATTTACACTTGCATGTGTTTGTGACGGTGGCGCCGGTGGCACAGTTCGCGAACACCTGATATCATCACTATTTAGTTCACAGACACATGCTCATTTTATTAGATTTCTATCGTGTTTTCTACCCGAAATATATTGCCACCCATACTTTGAACATTGATGGCAATCGCAACTCTCCGTTGGGTACTTTTACTTTGAAACATATTTAAAAAATCGTACCGATAATGACTGAGAAAAAGGTATTTATCTATAAATATGAGCTCCCGCGGCGATGCGATCATTTCAGAGATAGTTGTCGTAATGTAATATCACTGGTTGACCAATCAGAATGGAGCAATGTTCACAAGTATGGTAGATTAGAAAGTAAAGTATTATCTCTTACATCAATGTAATTTTGACATCAACAAAATATTATTATCAGTTTCTATATCTAAATCATACCCTCAATGACCTTTCACCTATGTGACCAGTAAAATTCAAGCAAGTCTCAAAAGGGCTCAGTTAGAACATGGCAAATTTGAAGTTACGGAGAACATTTGAAAATAGCGTGAAAGAAGTTACCAAGCATGTTAAGATGGCTGATATGGCTGGTTTATACGCGAATTACCCTTTCCATCACTTGAAGTGTTGGATATTTCAGACATACCATGTTTTTTGAGGCTGTGTTCTACAAGATGATGAAAGTACAGATATAGCTTCAGGAAAATTAAAATATCGTTAACAGTAAATAGTTAAAATAAATAACCCAAAAATAGTTATTTGATTATTGCAAATCGTTTACGGCTTCTGATATGCACTTAATTGTCCAAGAATGTATCATGTTATATTTTCCCTGCTGGATATAAACGACCTTTCACGTTTAGAAGGACATCAACATTTGAAATTATATCATGAGAATGAAAACATTTCAAATATCTCATTAAAATGTACATCAAAAGGAAACGTCATATTAAACTTTAAAAAATGATCCAACTATTTCATAATTGCCCCTCGACATCCGCCAACAAACAAACACTTATATATGGACATAGTGTGAATCGCGAGTGTTGTCGGTATGACAGGGCATGCTAACTCTTTTCGCGAACATCTGGCGTCACTACGGGTTTTCAATGATGTAGTCATATAATTCCTTCTCCAGCATTTTTAAATTTAAGTCCCACTGGAATCTGTTTCAGCAGATAATCAAGACTGATTAGTCTCTGGCCTTGATGTTTTATATTTATGATCTAGGAAACACATAAAAGCCCATGTTGCCTTGATTGGATTGGATTGGATTGGATTCTCTCATGGCAGACAGAGACACTATTGTCATGAGTTCTTTGAATTTACACATACGTGGCTATTCATAGTGACATCTCTGTCATATCAAAATGAAAGCATCTCGACATTTCTAAATCCAACGAATATATTAAAGACAAGTAGGTACTAATCATTGAATCATAACGATGATGGCACGACCGTTGAGCATGGTTTATCGATATAGCAATGGGACATGTTTTTATGTTCCTGTACGACATTGCAAATGTACCAGATTCTGATCTGCGTTGGCGTCTAAACTGATGGTAATGAGTAACAAAACCTCAGAAAGACATTACTTAAACTCAAATACATTCTTTCCTTTCATACTTCATTTGTTTGTTTATTGTTTAACGCCGAAATCCTCCATTGTTATAACGGCGGTCTACAAATAATCGTTCCAGGACTGGATAACTTGATATCTTAAGCATATACAGTTGGTATCCTCTTAAGATAAGTATGGATGGAAACCGGATCTTCACGGGCCTTCTTAAGAAATACAGTGACAGCTTACATATGCGTTACATGAATCTTGCATTTGTTCACCAAAAGGAATATTTAGTTAACCGTAAATACATAGATTAATAGGAATCGTTTCACCGTGTTCTTATAGAGTCAGGCTAGCCAACAGCGTCAACCTTCTACAGTGGCGATCAATATCACTATACCATTAACCAGGAGCTGTATTATTGTGACACAAGTATGACAAATTTCAACAAAACCATAAGATTCCAAAAGAGGTTAAAAACGTTATCGAAGGTCAAAATGTATGTGTCTGTGGCGAACGCCACCGATCACCTTCGCGTGAACACCTGGTATCATTACAATTTAAGCACATACACATGATATAGTCGGGGTCGTATAATGGACTGCTTTTGGCAGAGATATCATATGCTCATGGAAGTGTTTGTCGTCGCTTTTATTCACAAGACCAGGTGCATGGTAGTTTCGCAAATTGGTCCACAACACAACTATGATACCCATATCAAATACATCACCATCGAATAACCATTTCTAATAAGACTTCATGCCAGAACTACTTCCGATCCCTCCCCATTGGCACTATTGATTCCATATTACAATCAATATTATATATACAATAAAAATAACATCTCGTGACATAAAAAATTTGACATTTTCACTTATGACAACGTCATTCATGACAATATCAATGTCAATAAATTAAATCAGAGAGTTAGTGCTCCCGTTGTGCAACGTAAGAATCTATAACGATTTGCGTTAATGATCCGATGTTCAAAAAGTGAATGAATACTCAATCAGTGAAAGCCCCATTGCTGGTTGCTAAGGGTAATTTCAAGAAAATAGGATTCAGATAATGTGATATGCATTATCATCAACATTTCATATCAATATAATTTTTCTGCGAGCGGCAAGTTCTCTTTTGCAGGGCTAATGATAACTCGCGTGAAAATCGATGCGCCGTTCTGTCAAATCGAAATGAAATGAAACGTGGAGTTGTCAAAGGTTTTCCCCAGAAAACCTTCCGAGACATAATGCTAACAGAATTATGTCTTAAATATGCGACTGTATTGGCCTCTTCCAATATGGCTTTCACAGATAAGGGGAAACCATTCATATTCCCCATCGAAAAATATTTCGTTCATATGAAAGTATCCCAAGGCGTATTTTCCTACCGTAAGCATCTTTCATAATATCTAATCTAGAATCATGTTGGTGATGCGTGTCAAATAATTGCTTCTCATGTTCGTCCAAATGCTTTCAGACATAGGATTACATGACGCATACCTCGGAACCATTAAGAGACCATTCTCTAGACGTTGGATGACAGCTGAAGATAAATCACAATTATCTATCTAAGTGCCATGGGATTATCACTGTATTAGTATACTCGGACGAGACGACTTAACGTGGGCAAAGAAACCTGCCCGCAGCCACGAAGAGGTCATTGTCTGAAATGTATGACACCTAGTTGTCTTAATATAATACCCGAGACTGTTAAACGTTAATAATTCATTCAGTCCCTGTCACATACCAACCTCAGGTAAACCTCTATGCAACCATTTCGTAATGAAATCTTATTTGTTTTCAAGCTATGTAAGTAAGGGTGTGTACCACCATTTATCAACTTACAGAATTACGACAGAGGTAGCTATAAATCAATGCGAATGACACACAACTTTCACTGCGCAATTTTTTTCTCTTCCCATGTTATCTGAAGGATGTTTTATGTTTCCGTGTCTTTGCATCAAATATTAAGCCTATTACTTATCTGTGTGGTCGTCTACGGAATCCATTGGGTACTGATAACGATGTTTTTGTTCTCTTAAATGTTTGAATGATTGCCTACAACTACATGAGTGATGAAATTAGAGTCTATCTTCAATTCAGTGATAAAGTTTAGTAGTAATTTCCACAGTGAATATCATATTATTACCAGGGGAAAATTCCGCCCACCATCTTATATTGAGACATGCAAAATACAATGAACATTAATAAAACATGTCTGGCAAAGATTTCCCACAAGCGGTTTCCCTTTTAACCAACACAATATAGAGCTGTAACATTGGTGTATGGGGCTTAGTAGTCAAAATTGTCATACGTCATTTAATAAATAGTTCATATGCGGAATAACCTGTGAGAGAAAATGATAATTGTAAATTGTTGACATCTTTAACAAAATTATTACTTAGCGATGTAGATGGAGACAGAAAGTCTGTTACCTGTTTGAGCATCTGACACAAACATTATGTTAGGTAGTCAAAGGCAGGTAGTAAAATATGCTTTAGTATGTAAATATAAAACGTCAACGTCAGCGAATAACCAGCCTCGATTATCCGCCGAAACAGATCCCACTGGGCGTTGAAGGTAAAGCAGCGGTGAAACTTATATGATCTGGTCACTAATAATCAGTGATAACTATCTGTGTATGTTTGTGTGTGTCTCTGTCTGTCTGTCTCTCCCTCTCCCATCTCTCTCTTTCTCACCATGAATGCCGGTGATTTTAAACTAATCATGAAATCAAGGTTCATCAGTGAGTAATTTTGAATTTGAAATACAGAAAGGTAAACAAAATAATCTCCTTACTTCAAAAGTATCGTTTTACGTATTAGAGCTGGACGCTTCATCCATAGCCCTAAGCAGACCGTCTTTTATGTCCTACTTAGGAATTTCATAAATAATAAGCTCATTATTATTCTCGTTAATGTGTGTTTCTAAATGACCCGCCCCCCCCCCCCCCCCAGATTTTGGGATTAACGATATGTGTACTAACGAGCCAACAATCATGAATTCTTAATATTTAACTTTGGAAATGAACAAACTGAAAGCAAGGAGCTGACTCTCCCTTAAGCATGTTTCTTATGTTATATTATAAACATGCATACAAATACAGTTTTATCCAGTGCATACAAAAAAGTGGAAACATAACATGCTAACCTGCGAAACATCATATATTACGAAACAATTTGCAAGGATGATTTGTATTTGATTCATCATCCATGCGAAATGTGTACATGCAATGTTC
This sequence comes from Haliotis cracherodii, assembly GCF_022045235.1. Classification (NCBI taxonomy): domain Eukaryota; kingdom Metazoa; phylum Mollusca; class Gastropoda; order Lepetellida; family Haliotidae; genus Haliotis; species Haliotis cracherodii. The sequence continues at coordinate 11,762,095 of NW_027266274.1, forward strand.
TAACCAACGTGGCCATCGAAATCAATGTGGCCACTAACGTATTCGTCCAAAGAAAGTTTCAAACTTTCAATCAATACACTGACGTCGTTTGGAAAGGTTGATGCAACTGTGAATAGTTCATCTTGGTTCTTCCCAACAACTACAAGGAACTCATTGCATGCAGGTTAATTTAATCTTGATATTAAAGGATCCCTTTACAATCTCTGTCAAATTTAGAGTCCACTATACAATTCCGACCATATCAAAAGCATGTTCATAAATAACTATCAAATAGAAACGATAGCAGGTGTTCGTGAAAGGTGAGTGCATGTTGCTCTACAGAAACAGATGAGCAGGCTGGGTAGGACAATTGGTGCCCATGTGGATAGCTACTTCGTTCCTGAATGACATATGCCCAATCTTCACATGCTATTTGTGAGGAACTCGAGCATTTTTCATATTGTATTCTCAGTTAACTTGACATTTGCTTTCATTTTTGACAAGTTGCCCGAACCTTTAAAGATAGAACTGTCATAATATGTATGCTGACCACAGTTAGTGACAAATGCCTCATGGATCAAGGAATGAAGTTTCCCATTAAGTTTGACGTGTGGGATAGTGTTTAGATATAAGCAAATCTGACAATATATCAAGCAAATGCTTGTTTTTAAGAATCCACATGATTCCACTTCTATCAAATATTTTCTGTGAATGTAATGACAGTCCTTCCTTGATTGTATTGAGGACTGTAGCTTATCTTTGAGACAGGGATTTTGGTGATGCATTTACTGGACCCAGCAATATACCTCGCTTTGTCCAATTTTATGGAGCTTTGGAATACAGTGAAAAAGAGGAATGGACATATCTTCAGGTTTAGAATCAAGTCAAATGTACTAATTGGTGGTTTTGGCAGATGTCTTTCTCAGTTAACAGAATGGCCAAAAATGTGGCTTTATTTGAAATGTCAGTAATATTATGCCAACATATCCAAAATCCATATAAGCACTACATAATCTCCAATTTGAACATTTATCAGCACTTTGTTGCTTAAGGCAGTGCTATTGATAGCTCGAACGGAAGACTGAAAATCAGAATGCCTATTAATAGGACAGCCTAAAGACACAGCCTTGATGAAGCATCGCAGTGTATATTTGATGTCTTTGATATCTGGCCCTAATAATGGCTAGCGGTATCGATCACCTTGTTACCGTATCACTGTGCAATGAATATACGACTATCAACATTTTACCGTCCCGAAGGGCTTTCGCTCGAATTACCATCCAGTGCTGCCACGCCTTGTATTTCCGCTTTGTTGTCGCCTAAGGTTTGCATGTCTCTGATGTTTAGAAAGCTTGTCATTACGGTATGTTTGTATTCATGATACCATGCCTCCTTCCAAAGTAAGCGACGGGTTCATTAAAGATCATTTATACAATCAAAGGTAGGGGTGAACACATAGATGACATGAATCACTTCAATCGACCCGGATGTCTGCATCCCTGTCATCAAAGGTCGGCAGAAAAATGATCTTATCAACTCTGTGTGGACTAAGTGATGTACAATACATCTCAATGAACATATTCAGTTATATTTGTCCCTTTGACAAAGGTAGAGGGATGGCGGCTTACCAGACAAATTATGTTGTCCATGGCAAGAATCTGGCTTGGGGAATCGATGTCTTTATGATAATAGACTTACAGATTAGCGGATTGGTGACTAATTTCTAAGTTTGGCCCCCTTGTACATCGATCAATACATGGTCATGCTGTCAGACAGGTGCTGGCCTAACTCTCTTTAGTAGGACTTGACATTTGTATGGAAGCGTGTACACGTCTTCGTTATTTCCTGCAATAAATCAACACGTAAAGGCCGGTGAGAATAGGTCGTCTTCGAGAGAACAATGGCAAGACGGACGTAACAGGCGACTGCCTTCCAGCTCCTGTCCACCGTGATAACCTTACACAGCGTCCATCTTTTATAGTGACAGATGAAACAGAGCGCCCATCTCTTATGGTGACAGATGAAACAGTGTCTAACATGTCAAGGCTAACGGAAGGTTTGATGCTGATGCGTCACACTGCATTTCCTCACAGCAATATTACATATTCTAGAAACCGGTAATATCTTTTTGTGGAAAGGGTGTAGTAGGTTTTAATTCTTCAGCTTGTAAATGTGTAAGTATTTTTAGTGTAGATAAGGTATCATGTCTTTTCTATTTCAGTTTGTTGATTGAACAGAGGGTTGTGTCATTTCCTGGTTTTCTATACATCATTAGTTGTGTCCTTATCAGTAGTTGCTACTGATAAGCTTCTACTGGGTCAAGTGTCTATGGTCCAGTCAATTTTACTTCCAAGGGTGTTTTGCTCTATTGTTTGGTCAATCATTAGGTTTTCCTGTTGTTAGCCAATTAGTATACCTTTCAATGCAAATGCCTTTCTCACCTGCCATTTCTAATCTTATGCTGCAAACACACCCGACCTGCACAGCAATTCTCAATGGATTAAAGATCAAGTAATCAAGGTGTGTAATCATAACTGATTTATATCAATCTAAACATTATGCTATTAATCATAAATATAAATCAAGTATATAAGTAATAAAATAGGTTTTAAATACCTTGTAGACATAAACAAACGATAGATTGAGTGAATGAGGTGAGTGTGATAGGATGAGGGTCTGATTCATCAGTATTACTTATCTATACATATATTTATATTTCAATGCATTGGTAATTTGGTATTTTGTGTATTTTGGTATTTGATGCATATTTGCTATTATTTAGTAAATCTGGTGTATTTCTAGACTTTGTACATCCCTCCAGATGTATGCAATTATTTATAGTGGTATGAATGACTGAAGTTGTATTTCAGTGATGCATGTATATGTCTCAATTATTTATATGTTATTTACAATATCATAATTAATATTGTATCTGTATTTAGGGTCTTGTGACTGTCGAATGAGACGACTGGCAGAAGGCATGTTACACTCTCGTGTCACACACAGGGTATGTTTTGTATATAGTTTATCTATATAATATGTTCATGTCTTGCATTCATTATGCATAACATGATTATCGTATGATTTAATGATTTCCTCAGTTATGCGTTTAATAACGTGTAATTAAATTGTCTTTGTATACGAAGGTACATTTGCATCGAATAGATATAGAGGCAGAAATATACTTGTGTATCTGCTGTAATGATGTAATGAGTTATTGAGAAGCAGATCGATACTTTACATTTAAAGTGTTATTGTAATTTATTCTGAATCAAGTGATATATTGTGATTTTCAATTGTTTCAGGAGTGTCTTCTTTATGCCTTTGCTGAATAAACTGATATTCTCACAACCCCGTGGACTGTAATCACTTTCCGACTAAGGGTTACATATTAAATCTACAACATGGGTATCTTTAATGAGTTAAAGTTATGAAATAATCTCTGTTTTTTCGACCCTCCCCAATGTATTTCTGTTTTAGTGTCTCTATCTGAATCATGACACCAGTTTCACAAAGTAGACTAACATGGTGAAATAAAAGTCTTCCAGTGATCTGTTCATGATGGCAGTCCGTAAAAGAACGCACTTTCCCGAACCTCTAATACCTATCTATGTTTAATTCACAGCCGAAATGAATAACTTACGATTATAGGAACAATATATACACAATACATTCATGTGCTGCGACAGTAATGCCCGGTCTCGGGTTGCAATTGATCTTTCTTATCCAAATTTAATGCATGTTCAGCAGCCATTGTTACCACCAAGTCTGTACTTCAGTCGATTTAGACTGGGATTCTGGAATCACTTGGGGATGCTGGATAGTTTCAATATAGTGTGGGAGGAAAGTCCAAAAGCAACTCTGGTTGGACGTTTACCTTGATGGAAACAATGAGCACCGTTGTGGCGCTGACAGCCAAAACAGTCATAATCTGGTCAAATCTCTGTTTTAAATTCTCGAACAACGAATTTGGGGGATTTAAACCACACCTGGAATACATATCGTACGACTTACTATGTTGTTATATATAACAGTTCTCACTGTGAAGGGGCGGTGGAGTAGTCTAGTGGTTATAGCGTTCTATCGTCAGGCCGAAGACCCGGGTTCGATTCCTTACATGGGTACAATGTGTGAAGTCCATGTCTGGTGTTCCCCTCTGTGATATTGCTGGAATATTGCTAAAAGCGGCGTAAAACATTCACCTACTCACCTAGATCCGACCCTAGCTGTCAATGACCCGAATCCAGGCTTCTGGGCGATCTTATTTGGACCGACTATTACTCCTCCAACATAGAGACTTATGTACAGGTAAATAAAGGAACATTATTCCTCCCAAGCATACACACGTACACACATACACACGTACACATAGGTGAACATTATTCCTCCCAACATACACACGAATACACAGGCAAACATCATTTCTCCCAGCGTACAGACTTATGTATAGGTAAACATTATTCCTCCCTAGCATACACACCTATAGGCAGGTGAACATTATTTCTTCCAGCGTACAGACTTATGTACAGGTGAATATTACTGCTCCCCTGCATACAAACGTATATACAGGTGAACATTATTTCTTCTAGTGTACAGACTTATGTACAGGTGAATATCACTGCTACCCTGCACACACGTATATACAGGTGAACATTACTTATCCCAGCATACGTAAATACAGGTGAATTCAGTCGGAACGCTACCGTCTGGATCCTCGGAGTCGTCGCATGTCACGTGTGCGCTCCCTGAAACCAATTCCTTTTAATCAGGACAACACAGGAAAGTAATTGGCGAAATTGTCAGGCCACACGTGGAGCCGAACACAGACACTGCGTTAATCAAGATCAATGAAGGCGCCGGTTTAGTTTTGACTCACATGATCTGAGAGAAGAGCGCACATGAAGAAGAAACAAAGTACACTCTACAGGACCCCTGGGATCGCCATCTCGCCCCCACATTATCTGTTTCAATGTGTAGCTGTTGGCCAGTTTTGGGTCCAGGCAGTCTGGTTTGTCAACGTTGCAGCTCACTACAATCAGCACAATTACCGCGCTTCCGGTGAGGTAGAACAACATACACTGCTTCTTAAAAGTGTACGTCAAACACACAGATTTGAATTTCCCCTTTTCCTGGTGTCCCACGCCGGATTAGGTGTTGCTGAAATAGCATAGAGAAAAACATCCTTTTCAACAAACAGTTTTAGAGTAGAATTATGGCATTTCTGTTTTTTGGTCTGTGTAATGTCAGATCATTCTTATTTATGGATTTCTTTGTTCAAGATGATGAAAGAGAAAACAAAACTGTTGATATTCTAATTTGGTAAAATTCCTAAAAGAAAACAAACAAAGTCATAGCAGAAACACAAGATGCATTGTTTTAATAGAATACTGGGGTTTATGTCCTGTAGAAGAAATATTCAGCAGTAATTAGGTTAGGCAAATATAAGCAACAAAACCCTTTACATATTCATAAGAATTATCTACCAAACGCAGTTGACTGTACGATTCGGACTATATGCTGAGCAAGTGTTTATGAATCCGTTTACGATAAAAGCGTCCAAATTCCTCCCATGATCGTAAGAATTATCTGCTGAAAGTAGTCTCTATTGTGCGATTCCGACTGTATGTGTTTATTAATCACTATCACAGAGTTAGTGTTAGTGAAAATTAGAAAACAATAAGTGAGAATAATCTTACTACAACGCGTCCCTACATGCTACAAAAAAGGCCACGAAAACCTAGTCTCGATTTAAAACATCAGGGCCCATTTGCACAAAGCGATCTTAGCGCTAAGATGATCGTAACTCTCATACTTTAACATAGACTTTCAATAGTCGTAGCGCTAAGATCGAATTGTACAAGTGGGCCCAGGACTGTATGAAATTTGAAATATGAAATATGACGCCACCCGTCTAATGTTTTCTCACAACCTCTTGCTTGAATATAAGAAATAGTGCGCATTTCACAAAAGTACACCTTTCTAAGGAGATTCACGATACTGATCAATACATTTCGACACATCTTAAGAAAACGTTTAATGATAATGAGTGTGAAAAATTATAGTCACAAGAAATCTCTTATGAAAGCAGAGTCCATTGTACGATTCCGAATGTAACATGAGCATGTGTGTTTATGAATCACAATCAACAGTGATGATACCAGGTGTTCGCAGAAAGATGAGCCTAACCTTCCCTGAAGGTGACTACCATCACAAATACATGCAAAGGCAAGTCAAGTGTTCACCTGAAAATAGGGACACAGATGCTTCTTGTATCTATTTGGAACGTACATTAATAAATGGGGAAAGGGACAATGAAGAATGGGACAGCGGGATAACTTGGTGTCAAAACGTTCTCTGAAGCCTAGTATTAATTAAAATGGTTAATCGCTGTTAGAATGAGCATGATAAAATGTTTCTGTAATATTGTATTTAGAGTCGAAAATAGAATTACTTACTCAAACGAACAATTCCGTATTCCACATTTTTATTAAAAAAACTCTCATGGCACATTAGCCAAGTTTAATACGTCATATATAAAAAGGGGAAAACGGAGATATTAGTTTCTTCGTCGTCAACGACATTTTCAAATTGACTCTACTAGATGTTATTGAAACCTGTCTGTTCACAACAAAAATAGAATCTGTAAAATAGATAAAAAGGCGAAGCAAATGATTGGCATCTCCATTCAGGACATCGGCAGTATTTGAGAGCAGCAAATGGCTAATAAAGCAAATACAACATTAAATCAAACCTCTCATGTTGTACTTCTTCCTTCTGGCCGCCAACCACGATTGCCGATTTTGAGAACAAACAGGACCTGGAATTCATTAATACCATCTAGTACCATGTTTTATGATGAATTTGGTAATAAACAATAGTTGCGCCTTCATTACCTAGTGACACATTTAATGTTAATTACGTTTGTGATGTTCTTTTTTATGTGTATATGTGTTAATCAATAACCTGAGACGTTGTGCTCATAAGCTGCATGTAACCCGAATATCCTTCGGGATAATAAAGTGTTCTCTAACCTTATCTTACATACAAACGATAAACTAGTAATGATGAAGCCACAGCCTTTCCCTTCTCACCTCTGATCAAAGCAAGCTATCAAAGTAGCCATCAACGAAGGTTCCCTATTTACATGCAACTCGTCGGTGATTTTATCCATAAAATCACCTTCACTTTTACACCATGATGCAAATACGAAAAGAACACAAAAATATAAAGTTTCATTGAAGAACACTTGACGCCTTGGTGTAATCCAGCCTTGATGGATATCTCGTAAAGCCCTCCTCACATATAGCTACGAATAAAAACCATTTGAAGTCCAACGAGCCGCGTCACTAACGCTATGAAATAAATTGGCTGCCAGCTCGGCTGATTACAAAAAAATAGATTCGATGTCGAAGACAGATGACCTTTAAAGCCCTTTAGTATTAGTTTAAACACTTCCTCTCTTTTAGCATCTGTTAAAGGATATAATTCCTTGTAATAAAACCGAGTAATGTTGAGATCAAGCAAACTGTCTTGCCATATTGCACAGAAATGTTTCTATTGCAGTGATTAAAAGGTGCATCTATTTTTGAATTAACCCCTTAAATGGCGATGCAAATCAATAAGTGTTTACTGCGTCTAGACGAATGTCCGCGGTTTACCATATTCCACCGTTTATCATACTTCTATGCCTGCGCGTTGAGTATTGATCATCCTCGATTTGTGGAAAGAATGATAACACCCTGTAAACAGAAGATATTCTAATACTGTATTTAAATAAGTTTGGCTGCACAAATCAGCTGATCTGTAATCAGTTCCTCAATGACGTTGTTGTAGCCTTAGGCTTCATGTTACTAATATTCAAACGACTTCATCTTTCTGCAGCCAAACAGACGCTCCACGCTATGCCGAATGTGAAATATGACAGGCTAAAACTTTGAGGAACGCATGTGTTCTTTGCTCCCTGGTCGTGCTTGTGGCCACTGTAGGTAATGATCTGCAACATACACAAATTGATTTATAGACAAAAACAAATATATAAACAACTGCTTGAAACGATTTTCCTTCTTAGTTACCTGAGTTTGGTAAACACGAAATGTAGTCGCCAACAGCAATACTTCAACTTTATATACAATGTTTATATACTATAGTTATGAGTTAACGTTATATACCATGTTCAACTTATGTGTGAACTGATAATACAATGTCTAAGATATGAGTAATACACAATGTTCAACTAATGTGTACAATGTTTAAGTGTAAACTTTATATACTATTGTCAAGATTTGCCTTAACGTTTTGTACCAGTGTCAAGTTTTTTATATGCTACAGATCAAGTTCCATTAACGTATTAAATTGACTTACTATGTTCCAGTTCTACGTTACGTCTGTATGCTAAATTCCATTAATTGTGTTAATGTGTTAAGTCTTTGAGTAACACATCAATTAGAAAAGTAAGGTAGTTTCAGGAATGCGTTAACTTTATACAATTTGTTTCAGCAATAGGTTTACTTTTTATCCTAAACTGCCGGGCAAAAGAAAGCATACACTTGAAAAGTGCATTTTACCAACAAATTACAAACGTTCTCAAGGTGTTCCTAGCCTGAAAACAGTCGCCGAAACTGCAAAATAAGGTCCAAAACACAACAATGATACCTTGAACCAAATACATCACCGTCGAATAGCCATTTTATTAATGCTTAAGTTTTAGCCACCATCAAACATCGGTGTATACTTTCTTTTGCTCTGCAGATTATATGTCAGTCTCAAGCTTACTTTAAATACTATATTTCAGTCCTACGTTAACTTTATATACTGTATTAAACTGTTTTGTAAGTTATTAAACATCATGGCGGAGGCCAATATTATGATAATATCATTTCTGTTTCAGAAACGTAATTTATGTACATGAACAGTTGGATTAGGGTTAACTGAGTGGGTGTGTGTGAATGGCCAGGCATTGTAGTCGCCGGAAATCGCCGTGCAGAGTTGCCTCCCTTTGACGTACTAGAACTCTATGATCGTGGATCGTGGACTTATTGATTTTGATATCATTTGGAACAATTGCAATGGATTGATGACATATTAAAATATGAATATTTACATTAGGATTAATACTTAAGAATTCGGTTTTATCCTAAACCCATACCATACAAAGACATGTAAAATGATGGACATGTTCATAAATTTTAAGACCCTTACATCGTAACAACCCTAGATCCCAAGAGATCTACTTCTGCCATCCTTTGCTTCGGCATGTTGGAAATAACCACGTCATTGGGCTTTGCATGTAGTTACTATACAAAGATTATCGCAATAGTGGTACAGATTGTGCATTATTAACTGTTTAACATCAATGTAATTTTGGCTGATTCATAAGCCAAGAGAATAAATGATAACGGATATGGATAGAAAGAAATTAAGTCAGGGTAAGTGAGTGAGTGAGTGAGTGGTTATTGCTTAACACAAGCAATCTTGCAGTTATGCACGCCTTGTACTTCAAGTCAGAAAATGAAGACTCTTGATATGTCTCACACGTTAAGAGTGAAAGCTATTTGGAACCTAAATAGGATCAAGTCTAGACCAAAACCAGCTATATGCAGTCAATACAAATGTCACTGGCATCTGAATGTAGACGACAATATCTGTCAAACTGCAATTACACTCCAGGTTCTCACTTTTGTTCATAATATATGACGATTTAGTCAGGTCCATAGTGATTATGGTAATATGGTTGGAAGATTAAATCACAAAAAGGTTCTAATAATTCAGGAAACCTTGACTAATCATATGAAAATCGATTTCAATTTCAAAACGCCATTTTGTTTAAAAGAAAACAGACAGACGCAAAACGAAGTGCATCAACTAAGAATAAGTACGTTTTCAATTTGTTATTAACCCTGTTTCAATATGTTCAGAAGTCATAAACTCTTGGCAGTAGTCAGATTTAACTTTTTCGATGGAGAGTTGCATCAAACAATAACATATGACACATTCAAACGCTATTTTTAAAATAGAAGCTTGCTGTATAAGGCCTGATGTATCTACCTAGGCGAACATTGTGTAACATCGCCAGTGTTAGGTTGATACGAATGTGCTGGCATTTCTTGACATGACAGAGCTGAATTAAACATTGCCGAAAGCCGACATATATCTAAACATATAATAGGTTCACTGAAAGCTGTCAGGAAACAAAAACGATCTGAAAAAGCTGTTGTAAGTTTGAAAAAGTGCTTCCCAAAGTTAAACATCCTTTCTCGTTGCATACCCCATTAACAATAAGATCATATTAACACGATTACCAAGCAGGAGAAAAATAAGTGTCACATAATCCCGACGTAGCTTCTCGTGATTTCCTTGAGCATGTCTGTCGATCAATAGGCATCCTGCAAAAAATACACTTGGGTTCGGATATAGTGTTGAATCAAATGTCAGAGACTTCAGACATTACCCAAGCCACGCTGACGCTTTATGGTGTTTTGTAACATATGTTTTCAAACATGAGTCCAGAATGCACGTGGTTATTGTAGGGCTGCAAACGTGATGTACATATTTCTCTGATCTGGTGTTAGGATCTCCATGGAAGTTGGTTTACTTCAACTTTTACTTATATTTTAAGTATTTTCATCCCGTTTCAGAAACATGTACTGTATTCATTTTTGATCCGTGATGAAAACGTTTGCTTGTATCCCAGACAGTGTTAGGCTGGAATCACAGAAACCTCTTTACCTTAGACTAACAGTCGCATACTTGTACATTGATTGTCACTCCAAAGCTATACCAGCGAGGGGATTCTTTTCACAATTAGGTATTTGGGGTTTTACCTTAACCCTTAAACCAATATATAGGGGTAGAGGGTGCCTGTTGTCACTCAGATAATATGTACATGACATATGGCTGATGATAAAAAGTTGAGAGGATCTGTGCAATGAGGGATTGCTGTGCAATTGTGTTTATGCATGTGAATCGGAATTTCTTCTTGAATGGGCAAATTAAAGCATTCCATTGACATCTTACACAGTAGACCTGCATTAATTGAATCTGAAATTTTCAATATTTCACGCGTTTTTACAGCCTTATGCTTTATGCGTAGACAATCCAATTTCACATTTACTGAACGATATCATATCATCAATATACTTGGCCGAATTCCCTTGTTTGATTTTGCCAGTTTGAGCAGAAATTCTGACTCGTATGCAAAAAGAAAGACCAGGAAGGATGGGTGCACAAATGACAATTGGTGCATATTGGGATTGACTTCACTGTGTTTTTGTATTTATCAACAATGTGTGCACACCGTTTTTTTTACGTGTATCCCATAGTCGAGAAATTACACCTTTTGTTTTGTTTGGGACATCAATACTAGACAACCTTTTGGTGACAGTAGTTATAATGTGCGGATCAAACATGCAGATGCTGGCTTTTTGTCGTATTTCTGTAGCTCACTAATATTAAAGTTGTTTCCATGTAGAATAGCAATGACTCTGAAAGATAGCATCGGTGGTACAGACCCCAATAAATCAACAGTTGGATCATCATTAATCATGACTGACGAAGACAAGGGACAATTTTCGTTAAGAAGGAAGATCTCTGATCTTCGTGTTGGTCTACTTTGTAAGAAGGCTTTATGTCAATCTGTATATCCCCCTATCATTGATATCAATGTAATTGACAATACTTATTGATATCAGTTTCCTTTTGGAGATGCTTGTGGATAATTTCTGTCTTTACACCAGATTAAAGTAACAGTAAATGGGTGAGTTGCTTGAACGTTGCTTTGAACCCTAGGTGCAGTTTATTTGTCTGTGTCTATTAATTTTCATTAAGAAATAGACGACCAGTGGGAGTTGTTTATCCTACAATACAAGGGAGAATAAACCATTTGAGTTACAGGTTGTTGACCATGGCATGGAGTACAAGAGGGTCATCGCATTATCGATAAAGAGATAACACGAGACGATAAAGCGGTAGTGCGATACCAGAAAACGATAGCACGCGACAGGAAAGCAATAACACGAGACGAGAAAGTGAAAGCACGAGACCAGAAAGCTAAAGATTGAGGCGACAAAGCGATAAAACAAGACGAGAAAGCGATAGTATGAGACGAGAAAGCGATAACACGAGGCAATAAAGTGATACCATTGAACGAGAAAGCGATAACACGGGACGAGAAGGTGATAGCACGAGACGACACACACACGCCATTTCTACGGACAACATCATTAGGGCAATGTTCAGTCACACACCACTCTAAACAAGTGAGGAATACCTATAATTGGGAGGCTGTGTCAGCCATGACAGATTAACCATAGTCATGTCACAGTATTGGATGTGCTTTAATTTCTTTTGAATAGTATATATTCAGGTTTTAACCTGATTTCTTGGAGTATTGCCATGGCCCTACCCCTCAAAACCGCCCCTCACCCCTTAATATTAAATTATCTAACCCTTGATGATAACAAATTGAGGTTAAGCTGTTCATTACTAATTATTCATTCGAACAGAAACACATGACACATGCTTGTTCAATCTTTCTCGTCTCTTGCTATCACTTTCTTGCCTCCGGATATTGCTTTCTCGTCTCGTGCTATTGGTTTCTTGTGTCTCGTTATCGCTTGATCACATTCTCGCGACCGTAAAACAATGTCCCTCATCGGCCGTCATACATTAGTCAAGCTGACCAGAGCACTTGCATTTAAAGCAATGGCTGCTAAGTGAAAACAATGACTGTCTGTACCCAAGATTCACGAGGCCATTTTTGTATGTTCCTGACTGATTTTGCCGGATTGTGTTTGAAAGCAGCATAAACAACCAAACCAGGCTTGTTTTCTGAATTTATTGACGATAAACGGAAATTGATCTGTTGAACCTAGCATAACTCTTTTCGTTTTAAGATTAAAATTTAAAATCGTTCGTATAGGAAAACAAGAAATACTTTTTTCTTCTCTTTAAAGATGAACGAAAGTGATACATCTTCGAAAACGGACGCAGGACTTATGCAAGTTTTCTTATTTGAAAAATAACCCATGAAGTTTTATGAATCTACTGTTGTTCCCGCTCTTCTAAAGTTTCTTGAGTTTCACCAATTTGGTAAACACCAAGGACCGGCCTTTAATTTAAGCTTCCTTCCACCAGTAATCAGTTAATTGAATTCGATGACAATAAAACAAGCATAGCATCAATGGCACCTCAGGATCAAGTAACCACGACCTGACACTCTCAACAGGCATCATTAAGTAGTGTCTGACTGAATTTACAGATGTATCATTTAGAGAATACTACACTCATTCTCGTTAGATACCATTTTTATGAAACGAGTGGACTTTCTATGGTATCTGACTGAACGAAAGATTAGAAAGTTCACAAGTTTCGCAAAAATGGTATCTAACGAGCATAAGTGTGGTGTTTGATTTATTAACCACGTTTTATATGTAAATATCTGCAAATACATAACAACTTTCTTTCGTTAACAGACCAAACAGAAACTGGTTGCAAATCTGGTTGGGCATGAATATTGATATATGCCTAAATATGGGCAGGTGACATTTCGAATTCTATGCATGCGTATTAACAACATATTCAAGACTTTTTAAAAAGAATTTCTTCAACTTATGGTAATTCAAGTGCATTGTTGTTTCTACCCAGGACACGTGTAAGAAAACTTAAAAGTCAATTAGCGCCGCTCTTTGAATCTCGGACCAACACTCGCTCACTCGCACCGACGGGATCCCGGCTGTGCAAACAAAATGGTTCGGTTTTAAGCTGAATTAATACCCTGTCCGTTCATTTTGGAAGAGGGAAATCAAAGAGCTCGCCAAAGACGTTTATGGTAACTGTACGACCCTATACTGAAGAAGTGAAAAATAACAAACTCAAGTCTGCTTGATGTCAGTGACAGCTTCGGACGAAGGGCAAGGTCATCAAGGGCATAAGGAAAGACAACCGTGATCTACTCACAGCGTTACGGTAGAGATAAATAGGTTATGTTATTGTTCACATCTGGGATGTTTTGCGTACATTTCCCTGGAGTTTTCGAATGATTTGTATCGGAACTGTTCACTTGAAATGATCTGGTCGTGCAGTCGTATGTGTTCATTTATGAACAAACACCTTCAATGTCACAAAATGGCCTCGATCTATCAGAAGTCATTCTTAGCAAATGGATAGAGCTCGATATATCGATATAGTAGCTCTGTGCATAACTTGTATAGAATGCAAAGGAAATTGGAAGCGTGTGACGATGTTTTTTGATTTAACAAAGTGTGTGTAAATGTCTCTCTTTCATGAGATTCCTTCAGTTCTGCCCTGCAGTTGCAACAGAAAATGAAAATTCATTTTATGAATGCAAAAAGATAGATCCCCATGTGACAGAAGTCACGGTTATCCAATCGAAACGAATAAAACGAGTGAGTGAGTGAGTGAGTGAGATTGGTTTGACGCCGCTTCTAACAGTATTCCAGTCATATCACGGCGTGTCAGCTTAATGTGGGAGGAAAGCCCGAAGTGATGCAGGTCTAAGACGTTTACAACTTCGGTGAAACCCACGAGCACGGGTACAGTGCTGACAAACCTAGAAACATAATCGGGGCAAACCGGGATTCGAACCCACAATCATAGGCGTGCCTAAGGGACGCAACTCTGCACAGCGAATCGCGGCGCCTTAGACGACTGTGCCCCCACGAATAAAACGAGGTCAACCTTGTACGACACACATGTGACATGCGGATTTGGTATCTTACAACCTGTATCTTCACCACGTGGGTAATAAATACCATGGCAGATGCATCATTAGGAAGGGAGTTTGACAAGGCTGAATACTTCATCTTCATTTTAAATGGACAACAGTCAAATAGGACACTGAGGGGTCCCTTCTACATGTAGTCACCAGTGAAGAGTAGGGTACCCTGACGTGTGATTGAAAGTTAGTAGTATTTCAAGTTAGAGATTCAAATCAATGTGTGGGAGCAGCAGGTGTGCGTCTTCAGCTAAAGGAGTGTAGTGATTGAGTGTACAAGCTATGCACTGCAATTTCATATGGATTGATGACAAATATGAATAATTTGGATGACTATACATTGGGATCATATTTAAGAATTCGGTTTTATCCTAAACACATATCGTTAATATAGACATGTAAAAAAGAGCACCACGTTCATAAGCTTAATACTCTTACATCCTATCATCAGTAGGTCTCAAGGGATTTACCAATGCCCTCTTTTTGCTTTGACGTGTTGTCAAATAATCAAGTTTGGGGCATTGTAAGAAGTTACCATAAAATACTAGCGCAAAAGTTGCAACATATTTATAACTATCTCTAATCTTAGAATTTTGGAATGAGTGATTGGTAATTGCTTGCATTTATAAGTGGCTCGTACTTCAAGTCGGGAAAGGAGTGTTTCGCATGGAAGCGTATTAGTGCCACTGTCTAAAAAAAGGTTTTAACGAAGTAGATGAAAGTATCATCTACGAAGAGGCTACTTACATCTATGTAGATTATGCCACTCACATCTACGTAGGATATACTTTCATCTACGTACATTACACAATAATCTACATAGAAGAAAGTATCATCAGCTGTAAAATTATCGGCTTGGGTAACAATGCTCTCTCGACTAATCGACGCTACCCGTCAGTTATATATAACCTCTGGCTCAAATAACAATAACCGATTCGTTTGATTTTCTACCTTGACGTCTCTTTATTGACGTATTTTCTAAACATACAGTCAATTTTAGTGAAGAATATAATACTTGTCAAACTGAAATAAAACTCCAGTTGCTCACTTCGTTCAGTAATGGTAATATGTTTAGAAACTTAATTACAAAGGGATAAAAAACAACCTTGACTAATCACATGAAATTGAATTTCAATACTTCATTTTGTTGGAAAAAGATACACACACAGACACACAAACACACGCACACACACGCAGACACACACACACACACACACACACACACACACACACACACTCATAAATGCATTATCGAATATAAGTAAGTTTTGCGATTTTTAATTACCAATTGTAAATAGATTATCCAGAAACGTCATAAAATGGTGTCAGTAGTCAGATTCAATGTGTTGATTGAGCGCCTCACCAAATGACAAAAATAATTAAATACGGCACATTCAAACACTAAGTTGATGCGAATGTACAGGGAGTTATTGACATGGTAGAGTTAAATTGAACGCCGAAAAAAGCCAACAAATGTCCAAACAAATATAAGGGTCACTAAGAGTTGCCAGGAAAGCTGATCTGAAAAAGGCTGCCGTAAGTTCACAAAAGTGTTTTTGACCATCCTTCCTCGTTGCATTCTCCGTGAGCAATAAGATCCCATTAGCAAGATTGCTGAGTAGGACGAAGATAGGTGTCATATAATCCCAACGTAGCTTCACTTTCCGTGAGCATGTCCGATCAATAGGTAAGATGCAGAAAATACCCCAGAGTTGGGAAATTGTGATCAAATGTCACAGACTACAAAAACTACACAGCAAACAGACGCTTTATGGTCTTTCGCAACCAAATGTTTTTAAACGTGAGCACGGAATGGCAATCCAATGTCAGTAAGAGTACACGTAGGTCATGTTCTTTGTATTAATGATCTGGTGTCAGAATCTAGCATTGTCTTTCTGCAAAGAGTTTGAAGAGTGACATAAGATTCTTGCTCAGAAGTTGTTTGATCAGAGTTACAACATTCAAGCCCTCAGTAAAGCTTTTAGCACGTTTTGTGGTAGGACATTTCCAATTTTGACGCATCAGTGACAAAAAGGATACTTGACGCAATTCCCTTTTTAGACTTGCATCTTATAGTCCCGTGTGTTTACACGTGAACCATTAACTTGCACTTGCATGTGTGTGTGACGGTGACACCATTGGGGCAGGATACACTCACCCGTTTTTGCGAACATCTATTATCATCAATATTTGGTTCATATGCAACATCTAGTATCATCACTATTTGGTTCATAGACACATGCTCATGATGTCGACGGGGTCGAACAGTCGACTTTGCTGCTATCGGTATAGAACGGGTTTGGTCGCTTTTATTTATTTGGATCTGAATTTAAACAAATTCTTGACATCGTTACTCGCATATATGACAGGCATTGGAAGTGTGTAGTACAACTACGTCGCCGTCAGGCAACATACAAACACCTGCTTTCTCGGTTCGGGAACACTGGTGTCATCACTGATTTTCAGTGATCCATGCATTTTCCCTATTATTAAGCCATTTCCGCCCAGTGGAATCTATGTTGGCAGGTAATCGAGACCGATTATTCTCTGGCGTTGACGTTACATTCACTGACTATCAACAAATATTATTATCATTTTCTATTTCTAAAGTATACCCTCAATGCCCTTTCACCTATGTGACAAGTAAAATTCAAGCAAGTTTCAAAAGGGCTCAGTTAGGACATGGCAATTTTGTAGTTACGGAGAGCCTTTGTAAATAGTATTAGGGAGGTTACCAAGCGTGTTAAGATGACTGATACCCCTTGCTATGACTTGAAGTGTTGTTTATTACAGACATACTATGCTTTTCGAGGCTGTGTTTTACGACATGGTGAAAGTACAGATATAGCTTCAGGAAAATCAAAATATCGTTAAAAGTTTTTTGATTATTACAAATCGTTTATGGCTTCTGATATTCAGTTCATTGTCAAAGGATGTTGCATATTATATTTTCCCTGCTGGATATAAACGACCTTTCACGTTTTAAACATTTGAAATTATATATTGAGAATAAAAATATCTCATATATCTCATTGAAAATGTACATCAAAAGAAGAGGTCCCATTAAACTTTACAAAAAAAAATGATCGAACTATTTCATAATTGCCTCTCGACATCAGGCAACAAACAAACACGTACTAGTGTTTATGCACATTGTGTGAATCGCGAGTGCTACCGGTATGGCAGGGCATGCTAACTCTTTTCGCGAACATCTGGTGTTACTTTGGACTTTCATTGATGTAGTCATATAATTTCCCCTCCAGTATTTTTAAATTTAAGTCCCACTGGAATCTGTTTCAGCAGATAATCAAAACAGATTAGTCTCTGGCCTTTTATATGTATGATCTCTAAGGAAACACACAAAAGCCCATGTTGCCTTGATTGGATTGGATTGGATTGGATTCTCTCATGGCAGACAGAGACACTATTGTCATGAGTTCTTTGAATTTACACATACGTGGCTATTCATAGTGACATCTCTGACATATCAAAATGAAAAGCATCTCGACATTTCTAAATCCAACGAAAAATATTGAACACATGTAGGTACTAAATATTGAGTCATAACGATGATGGCACGACCGTTGAGCATGGTTTATCGATATAGCAATGGGACATGTTTTTATGTTCCTGTAAGACATTGCAAATGTACCAGATTCTGATCTGCATTGGCGTCTAAACTGATCGTAATGAGAAACAAAACCTCAGAAAGACATTAGTTAAACTCAATTACATTCCTTCTTTTCATACTTCATTTGTTTATTGTTTAACGCCGCAATCTTTCATCTGTATAACGGCGGTCTACAAATAATCGTTCCTGGAATGGATAACTTGATATCTTGAGTTGGTATCCTCTTAAGATAAGTATGGATCGAAACCGGATCGTCACTGGTCTCCTTAAGAGAGATAGTGGCAGCTTACATATGCATTACACGAGTCTTGCATTTTTTCACCAAAAGGAATATTTAGTTAACCGTAAATACATAGATTAATAGGAATCGTTTCACTGTGTTCTTATAGAGTCAGGCTAGCCAACAGCGTCAACCTTCTACAGTGGCGATCAATATCACTATACCATTGTGTTTGTTGTCGCTTTTATTCACAAGACCAGGTGCATGGTAGTTTCGCAATTTGGTCCACAACACAACTATGATACCCGTATCAAATACATCACCATCGAATAAGCATTTCTAATAGGACTTCATGCCAGAACTACTTCCAATCCCTCCCCATTGGCACTATTGATTCCATATTACAATCAATATGATATATACAATAAAAATAACATCTCGTGACATAATAAATTTGACATCTTCACTCATGACAAAGACACTCATGACAATATCAATATCAATAAATTAAATCAGAGAGTTAGTGCTCTCTTTGTGAAACGTAAGAATCTATAACGATTTCCGTTAATGATCCGATGTTCAAAAAGTGAATGAATACTCAATCAGTGAAAGCCCCAGTGCTGGTTGCTAAGGGTAATTTCAAGAAAATATGATTCAGATAATGTGATATGCAGTTATAATCAAAATGTTCATATCAATATAATTTTTCTGCGAGCGGCACTTCCTCTTTGGCAGGGCTAAAGATAACTCGCGTGAAAATCCATGCGCCGTTCTGTCAAATCGAAACGAAATGAAACGTGGAGTTGTCAAAGGTTTTCCCCAGAAAATCTTCCGAGACATAATGCTAACAGAATTATGTCTTAAATATGCGACCGTTTTGGCCTCTTCCAATATAGCTTTCACAGATAAGGGAAACCATTCATATTCCCCATCGAAAAAAATGGTTCATATGAAAGTATCCCAAGGCGTATTTTCCTACCGTAAGCATCCTTAATAATATCTAATCTAGAATCATTTTGGTGATGCGTGTCAAATAATTGCTTCTCCTGTTCGTCCAAATGCTTTCAGACATAGGATTACATGACGCATACCTCGGAACCATTAAGAGACCATTCTCTAGACGTTGGATGACAGCTGAACATAAATCACAATTATCTATCTAAGTGCCATGGGATTATCATTGTATTAGTATACTCGGACGAGACGACTTAAAGTGGGCGAAGAAACCTGCCCGCAGCCACGAAAAGGTCATTGTCTGAAATGTATGACACCTAGTTGTCTCAAGGTGACATGATAATACCCGAGACTGTTAAACGTTAATAATTCATTCAGTCCCTGTCACATACCAACCTCAGGTAAACCTCTATGCAACCATTTCGTAATGGAATCTTATTTGTTTTCAAGCTATGTAAGTAAAGATGTGTACCACCATTTATCAACTTACAGACATACGACAGAGGTAGCTATATATAGCTATAAATCAATGCGAATGACACACAACTTTCACTGCGCACTTTTTTTCTCTTCCCATGTTATCTGAAGGATGTTTTATGTTTCCATGTCTTTGCATCAAATATTAAGCCTATTACTTATCTGTGTGGTCGTCTACGGAATCCATTGGGTACTGATAACGATGTTTTTGTTCTCTTAAATGTTTGAATGATTGCCTACAACTACAAGAGTGATGAAATTAGAGTCTATCTTCAATTCAGTGATAAAGTTTAGTAGTAATTTCCACAGTGAATATCATATTATTACCAGGGGAAAATTCCGCCCACCATCTTATATTGAGACATGCAAAATACATTGAACATTAATAAAACATGTCTGGCAAAGATTTCCCACAATCGGTTCCCTTTAAACCAACACAATATAGAGCTGTAACATTGCTGTAAGAGGCTTAGTAGTCAAAATTGTCATACGTCATTGAATAAAGAGTTCATATGCGGAATAACCTGTGGGAGAAAACGATAATTGTAAATTGTTGACATCTTTGACAAAATTATTACTTAGCGATGTAGATGGAGACAGAAAGTCTGTTACCTGAGCATCGGACACAAACATTATGTTAGGTAGTCAAAGGCAGGTAGTAAAAGAGGCTTTAGTATGTAAATATAAAACGTCAACGTCAGCGAATAACCAGCCTCGATTGTTTTTGGCGAAACAGACCCCACTTGGCGTTGAAGGTAAAGCAGCGGTGAAACTTATATGATCTGGTCACTAATAACCAGTGATGACTATCTGTGTGTGTTTGTGCGTGTCTCTGTCTCTCTGTCTCTCCTTCTCCCATCTCTCTCTTTCTCACCATGAATGCCGGTGATTTTAAGCTAATCATGAAATCAAGATTCATCAGTGAGTAAATGGAATTACGACAAAATGTATTCATTTAATGAAAGGACTCGGTCTTTGGAATCCAGCGCAAAAGAAGAATGGACATATCTTCAGGTTTAGAATGTACTGATTGGTGGTTTTTGGCAGATATCTTTCTCAATTAACGGAATGGCCAAAAATGTGGCTTTATTTGAAATGTCAGTAATATTATGCCAACATATCCAAATTCCATGTAAGCACTACACAATCTTTAATTTGAACATTTATCAGCACTTTGTTCCTTAAGGGAGTGCTGTTGATAGCTCGAACGGAAGACTGAAACTCCTATTAATAGGACAGCCTCAAGACACAGCCTTGATGAAGCACCCCAGTGTATATTTGATGTCTTTGATATCTGGCCCTAATAATGGCTAGTGGTATCGATCACCTTATTACCGTATCACTGTGAAATGAATATACGACTATCAACATTTTACCGTCCCGGAAGGGCTGTCGCTCGAAATACCATCCAGTGCTGCCACGCCTTGTATTTCCGCTTTGTTATCGCCTAAGGTTTGCATGTCTCTGATGTTTAGAAAGCTTGTCATTACGGTATGTTTGTATTCATGATACCATGTCTCCTTTCAAAGTAAGCTACGGGTTCATTGAAGACCATTTATACAATCAAAGGTAGGGGTGAACACATAGATGAGATGAATCACTTCAATCGACCCGGACGTCCGGATCCCTGTCATCAAAGGTCGGCAGAAAAATGATCTTATCAACTGTGTGTAAACTAAGGGATGTACAATTCATCTCAATGAATATATTCAGTTATATTTGTCCCTTTGACAAAGTTAGAGGGATGGCGGCTTACCAGACAAATTATGTGGTCCATGCCAAGAATCTGGCTTGGGGAATCGATGTCTTTATGATAATAGACTTACAGATTAGCGTATTGGTGACTGTAATTTCTAAATTTGGCCCCCTTGTACATCGATCAATACATGGTCATGCTGTCAGACAGGTGCTGACCTAACTCTCTTCAGTAGGATTTGACATTTGTATGGAAGCGTGTACACGTCGTCGTTATTTCCTGCAATAAATCAACACGTAAGGGCCTGTGAGAATAGGACGTCTTTGAGAGAACAATGGCAAGACGGACGTAACAAGCGACTACCTTCCAGCTCCTGTCCACCGTGATAACCTTACACAGCGTCCATCTTTTATAGTGACAGATGAAACAGAGCGCCCATCTCTTATGGTGACAGATGAAACAGTGTCTTATATATATGTCAAGGCTAACGGAAGGTTTGATGCTGATGCGTCGCACTTCATTTCCTCACAGCAATATTACATATTCTAGAAACCGGTAATATTTGAAGTTATAAAATAGTCTCTGTATATTGCGACCCTCCACAAAGTAGACAAACATGGTGAAATATACGTCTTCCCGTGATCTGTACGTGATGACAGTCCTTAAAAGAACGCACTTTCCCGAACAATTTATACTTATTTATCTTTAATTCACAGCCGAAATGAATAACCTAAGATTACAGGAACAATACATACACAATTCATTCATGTGCTGCGACAGTAATGCCGGTCTCGCTTGGCAATTGATCTATCGAATCCAAATATTATGCATATTCAGCAGCCATTGTTACCACCAAGTCTGTACTTCAGTCGATTGTGACTGGGATTCTGGAATCACTCGGGGATGCTGGATAGTTTCAATATAGTGTGGGAGGAAAGTCCAAAAAAAACTCTGGTTGGACGTTTACCTTGATGAAAACAATGAGCATCATTGTGGCGATGAGAAACAATAATAATCTGGTCAAATCTCGGTTTTAAATCCACAATGAATTCCTTCCAAATCCTCGAACAACGAATTTGGGGGATTTAAACCACACCTGGCATACATATTGTACGACTTACCATGTTCTCACTGTGAAGGGCGGTGGTGGGGAAGCCAGTGGTTATAGCTTCGATCGTCAGGCCGAAGACCCGGGTTTGATTCCCCATATTCCCCAATGTATGAAGGCCATTTCAGGTGTTCCCCTCCGTGATATTGCTCGAATATTGCTAAAAGCGTTTTAACTCAAAACTCATTTATTCACTCTTACAGTGAAACCTAGATCGGATCTCAGTAGTCAATGACCCGAATCCAGGCTTGCGGACGAACTTGTTTGGACCGTCAACGTACGTACAGTTGAACATTACTCCTCCCAGCATATACAGGTGCACATTAGTGCTATCTAGCATACACACGTATATACAGGTGAACATTATTCCTCCCAGCATACACACGTATATACAGGCATATATACACGTATATACAGGCATACAGACTTATGTACAGGTGAATATTACTGTTCACCCCAAAAACAGACGTTTTTACAGGTGAACATTACTGCTCCCCAGCATACAGACATATATACAGGTGAACATTACTACTCCTCAGCATACAGACTTATATACAGGGGAACATTACTTATCCCAGCATACAGACGCATGTTCAGGTGAACATTACTACTCCTCAGCATACAGACGTATATATATATATACAGGTGAACATTACTGCTCCCCAGCATACAGACTTATGCACAGTGAACATAACTCCCCACCCCAAGCATACAGACGTATATACAGGTGAACATTACCGCTCCCAGCTTACACTCGAATGTACAGGTGAACATTTCTCCACCCAGCTCATTCGGTGATGTATTATTCAGAGTAATTCACTGGGAACGCTACCGCCTGGATCCACGGAGTCGTCGCAATGTTCATGGTCGAATTCATACAGCAACAAGACTATCACATGCTCGCTCCCTGAAACCAATTCCTTTTAATTAGGACAACACAGGAAAGTAATTGGCGAAATTGTCAGGCCACACGTGGAGCCGAACACAGACACTGCGTTAATCAAGATCAATGAGGGCGCCGGTTTAGTTTTGACTCACATGATCTGAGAGAAGAGCGCACATGAAGAAGAAACAAAGTACACTCTACAGGACCCCTGGGATCGCCGTCTCGCCCCCACATTATCTGTTTCAATGTGTAGCCGTTGGCCATTTTGGGGTCCAGGCAGTCTGGTTTGTCAACGTTGCAGCTCACTACAATCAGCACAATTGCCGCGCTACCAGTGAAGTAGCGCAACATACACTGCTTCTTAAAAGTGTACGTCAAACACACGTACGTCTTTCACATACACCTTTCGTTAGGAGGTAACTGTTTGTTTGTTTGCTGTTTGACAACGCACTCCAGCTATATTCCAGCTATATGACGTTGGCCTGTAAATAATCGAGTCTTTACCAGACTTTCCGGTGATTGATATCGTGAATACGAAGACATCAACCAAGTCACCGAGTTTGACCACCCGATCCATTTGGTCGCCTCTTACGACCAGCATAGGTTGCTGGGGACAAACCCTTACCGGGACCCCCACGGAGCGTTGTCCTGTCTCTTCTACATAAGTTGTATGTATATTCAACTTCGCTAGGGATAGTTAGTATTACGATAGTAGTGATGTTGATAGTGTTGACGATGATATTAATACAAACAAAGATACATATGTATAAATATTTTTTATCAGCTATTTTTGAGTATTTTAGATCCTGCGTAGGCTAAGCCCACGCATTGACAACTTGTTTTCTTAACTGTGGAGATAAACAACCATTTCCATAAAAAAAACTGAAAATAGAATTGTCATTTTTGTATTTGTGTCTGTGTAATGTCAGATCATTTTTATTTATGGATTTCTTTGTTCAAGATGATGAAAGAGAAAACAAAACTGTTGATATTCTAATTTGGTAAAATTCCTAAAAGAAAACAAATAAAGTCATAGCAGAAACATAAGATGCACTGGTTTAATAAAATACTGGGGTTTAATTTCCTGTATACAAAAATGTTTAGCAGTATTTAGGTTAGGCAAATATAAGCAACAAAACCCTTTACATATTCAGAAGAAATCTTTACCAAAAGCACAGTCGATTGTACGATTCGGACTATATGCTGAGCATGTGTTTATGAATAACCGTTTATAATAACAGTGTCCAAATTCATTCCATAATCGTAAGAATTACCTGCTGAAAGTAGACTCGATTGTACGATTCCGACTGTATGTGTTTATTAGTCACTATCACAGAGATAGTGTTAGTGAAAATTAGAAAACAATAACTGAGAATAATCTTACTACAACGCGTCCCTACATGCTAAGTGTTTTGAATGTATTAAATATAATTCTGATCACTTGGCATTTTAGTTCAGACATGATGTAATATGGATGTTGACAACAAACCACTTTGTGACCTTTTCATCTGTATTATGTTATGTTGACAGGAAGTCGTTTACATAAAAAGCCACGAAAACCTAGTCACGATTTAAAACATTAGGACTGTATGAATTTTTTTCTCACAACCTCTTGCTTGAATATAAGAAATAGTGCGCATTTAACAAAACCACACCTTTCTAAGGAAATTCACGATACTGATCAATACATATCGACACATCTTAAGAAAATGTTTAATGATAATGAGTGTGAAGAAATCATAGCCACAAGAAATCTCTTATGAAAGCAGAGTCCATTGTATGATTCCGAATGTAACATGAGCATGTGTGTTTATGAATCACAATCAACAGCCATGATACCAGGTGTTCGCAGAAAGTTGAGCCTAACCTTCCCCGAAGGTGACTACCATCACAAATACATGCAAAGGCAAGTCAAGTGTTCACCTGAAAATAGGGACACAGATGGTTCTTGTATCTATTTGGAACACGTACATTAATAAATGGGGAAAGGGACAATGAAGAATGGGACAGCGGGATAGCTTGGTGTCAAAACGTTCTTTGAGGCCTAGTATTAATTACAATGGCTAATCGCTGTTAGAATGGGAATGTTCGCCTGATTACAAAATTACATTCGATGTCGAAGACAGATGACCTTTAAAGTCCTTTAGTATTAACTTAAACACTTCCTCTCTTTTAGCACCTTTTAAAAAGACATAATTCCTTGTAATAAAACCGAGTAATGTTGAGATCAAGCAAACTGTCTTGCCATATTGCACAGAAATGTTTCTATTGCAGTGATTAAAAGGTGCATCTATTTTCTATTTAACCCCTTAAATGGCGATGCAAATCAATATGTGTTTACTGCGTCTAGACGAATGTCCAAGGTTTACCATATCCACCGTTTGTCATACTACTATCCCTGGACGTTGAGTATTGATCATCCTCGATCTGTGGAAGGCAAAAGATTACACTCTGTAAACAGAAGATATTCCAATACTGTATCTAAATATCTTTGGCCGCACAAATCAGCTGATCTGAGATCAATTACTCATTGAAGTTGTTGTAGCCTTAGGCTTCATGTTGCTCAAATTTAAACGACTTCGTCTTTCTGCGCCGCAACAGACGTTCTACGCTATGCCGGATGTGAAATATGACAGGGTAAAACTTTGAAGAACACATGTGGGCTTTACTCCCCTGTCGTACATGTGCTCACAGTAGTTCGTGATCTACAATGTTATTGTACGCACATTAACAAAATGATTTACAGACAAAACAAACTACTGCTTGAAACGATTTCCCCTCTTTGTTGCATAATGAGTTTGGTGATCACCAAAATGAAGTCGCCAACAACAATACTTTAACTTTATAAACTATGTTTAAGTAATGAGTTAACGTTATATGATATGTTCAACGTTATACTATGTTCAACACAAATGTTAACTTTTAATAATGTGTTCAGTGTTATGTGTTAACTTATTGTACAATGTTTAAGATATGAGTTAACATTGTTCACGATGTTCAGGTTATATGTTAACTTCATGTGCTATGTTCAACTTATGTGTTAACTTTTAATAATGTGTTCAATGTTATGTGTTAACTTTTTGTACTATATTTAAGATATGAGTTAACATTATTCACGATGTTCAGGTTATGTGTTAACTTTATGTACTATGTTCAACTTATATGTTAATATTTAATAATGTGTTCAATGTATGTGTTAACTTATTGTACTATGTTTAAGATATGAGTTAACATTATACAGGATGTTCAAGTTATGTGTTAACTTTATGTATTATGTTTAACTTACGTGTATACTTTATATGCTATTGTCAAGTTTTGCTTAAACTTTAAATATCATGTTCCATCAGTGTGTAGACTTACAATGCTCCAGTTCGACGTTACGTCTATATCCCATATTCCATTAATTGTGTTTGAGCCTTTGAGTAACACCTATAAAAGACGCGTATTGTTTACGTTAAATTTGTAAACTACGTTTCAGGAATACGTTATCCTTTCCAAAACTGCCCGACAAAAGAAAGAATACACTTGAACACTGCATTTTATGAACAAATTACTTTATTTACTGTATTTCAGTCGTGTGTTAACTTTATTTACGGTATTTCAGTCGTACGTTAACTTTATTAACTGTATTTCAGTCGTGCGTTAACTTTATTTGCTGTATTTCAATTGTACTTTAACTTTATTTCTGTATTTCGGTCGTACGTTAACTTTATTTACTGTATTTCGGCCGTACGTTAACTTTATTTACTGTATTTCAGTCGTACGTTAACTTTATTTACTGTATTTCAGTCGTATGTTAACTTTATTTGCTGTATTTCAGTCGTACGTTAACTTTATTTACTGTATTTCAGTCGTACGTTAACTTTATTTACTGTATTTCAGTCGTACGTTCACTTTATTTGCTGTATTTCAGTCGTACGTTAACTTTATTTACTGTATTTCAGTCGTACGTTCACTTTATTTACTGTATTTCAGTCGTACGTTAACTTTATTTTCTGTATTTCAGTCGTACGTTAACTTTATTTTCTGTATTTCAGTCGTACGTTAAATTCATTTGCTGTATTTCAGTCGTACGTTAACTTTATTTACTGTATTTCAGTCATACGTTAACTTTATTTAGTGTATTTCAGTCGTACGTTAACTTTATTTTCTGTATTTCAGTCGTACGTTAACTTTATTTTCTGTATTTCAGTCGTACGTTGACTTTATTTACTGTATTTCAGTCGTACGTTAAATTTATTTATTGTATTTCAGTCGTACGTTCCAGTCCAGTTGACTTACAGGTGACTTGCGAGATACATGTATGTTTCAGGTATGATCATGGTGTTTTTGCAGAGACCATACCAGAAATATACACAATAATCCCATGGTTTGCAATTTATCCCAAACCCTATCTTAGTTTTCTGTCAAGGTGCCGCTGTGTGTATTATCAGTATGAACATCCTCATTAAGTGCTCATTAAGAACTGGAAGATAGATGAATGCGGAATGGTAATGGAAGATGTTACAAGATTAGCTAATCTTCATTGTATCTGTTCAACTGGAACCGGAACTGGAAGTTTAATGTATTCATTTTCATAATATTGTTATTTTGAAGAAAATATATTCGTCATAAAGTATAGTGAAAACACTTTTATGTTTGTGTTGATATTTCTGATTGTTATCTCAGTGATAATAGACTTACGTGATGTTTTTTTAATAATCATCATAATAGAATACAGATATTTAACTGTTAGTGTGCTTACCAGTGGCCCTTTTCAAATAGTCAAGATATGTATAACAACATAAAGATCATAAGATCATCTAAAATGACACTACCATTCCCTAAAAATATAATCCAGATAGGTACATGTATAGATATATAAGGGATTAGGTTAAAATATTTTTTATATGTATCCCCTCGTCACATGTTTTCCAGCATAACCTATTTTCGAGCCCCAAAACAATACGTGACCACGCGCCTAATGGTGTAATCAATGTAGACGCTTCAAGGCCAACTAAATACATCAAGGTGTTTTCCACTTGTCGTTGAACTTATGTTACGAATTAAGCTACACGAGGTAAGATAGTTAATCAGTAATGAAAACATACATCAAAACTTACTTTTTCACTAATGCGCATTTCAATCCGACTTGATCTAATGATCACCGCATGCACCGATGATTTTTCGGCTGCTGTTTGTGAACTTACTGTCTGTAATGTCATGTAACTGATCATGTTGTGCATCTATTCTTGACTTGACTGCAAAGAAGGGGCTCGAAATCATGTGACAGTAAACAGGATTGCCCCTGACCGACTCGTCTCGCTCGATGAGTCAGTATTACTATAAAATTAACAGAACATGGTCATTTAACCATCCAAGTGTTAACAGAAATAAATGTTAAAGTTTTTTTAAGTGTATTAGGATTGTTATTAGATACGTAATCAGAAGTACGTATTTGGGGCTCCAAACACGAGGATATATAGTTTACACGTACATCATTCATAACACAAACAGTGTTATTTTTTAATATAACCTTCACCCAACAGACACTAGTGCAGTAAGCAGTGCCTGTCTTTAAATACCCTACAAATATCTATAAAACTGTCAAACATACCTCAATAAGATCCATGTTTAGTTTTTACCAAATGTCAGGTCCAATCAATTTTGTTGAATGATAAGTACCAGTTTGGTATTAAGAAGGTATATCAGGTATGAAGTGTCTAACATCTGTCATAAGCGCGTGGTTGAGAAACCTAATTACAGGGGACTGCTTAATTATTTGGCTTTGTTCACATGCACCACAAGCTATGAGGAAATAATGTTATGCCTCAATAAGCAAAAGTACAGGATCTGTAAACTAATCCAAACTTATCATACCATCCAAATATATGACAGCATTATCAACGATACAGAGGCGCAACGATACAGACTTGTCAGATAAGTGTGCTTTTATGAATCCATTCCCTTTGGTATTTTCGTGTTTAGAGCCCTTAATCGGTTGGGACAGATTGTACATGCATATGCAATTTTCTTTTCAATATTGCAAAGCCTACAGATGTGGCTAGTCTACCATCGTGAATAACAATTTCATTATATATAATACCAGCGATTACTTAACAATGCATAAGTTGAATTAACTGCGTATCAGGTCTATAAATAAATCAAAGTGGTATTATTCCTAATTGGTGTCTGAATCAAGTCTCTGAATCATGATCCTAGAGTTATACTTCGTCAATACATTTAGCACAAGGGCTGGTCCCTACAGCCGAAGTCTGATACATATTGGTTTTCTGACAAAGGAACCTGTTACGCCGCAATGATATCGCTGTATAACTGAGCAGACATAGAAGCAAGAGCTAGATCTGAAAAAGACTGTGAAAGATATACACTCGACAAGTACGACAAAATACATCAGGTCTTTGAAAGGCATTTAGAAGTGACACACATAAGGAGGAGAATATATGGATGTCACTTTCTTTATTATGAGGAACACAACGTTTCAGAGCATATACTTACTCCTTCATCGGATGAATAAATCTCATGAGGCAGAGATGTACATGTAAGGACAACAAAATTAATAAGATAACAAAAGGTGAAAATAACAAAGGATAGAAACTAACTAGGGAAGCAAACAGTTGATTGGTGCTGATAAAATACATATCTGAATCGTACATATCCAGTCGGATGTTGCCGTGCTGTGCCACATTGTTTACGAATTGGTACTAAATTGGTACTAAATTGGTACTAAATTGGTACAAAACCAACATGTTCTTGAACACACGTCTATGAATCACTATCACATGGTACAACTCAAAATATGGAATTGGACCACTTTGAGTGTGTGATTTTGGTTTAACGCCGTTAAGAACAATGTGGCAGTCATATCACGGCGTATCACCTTTTGAAAAGTTTTGAGTTGTGCCGGCCTCAGACGTTTATTGTCTCTTTGGTAAAAGCGACGAGCACAGGTACGGCGCTGGTAGACGTATAAACATTATCAGGAATAATTGCTGCACCAGTGGCACCGGTCACAAACGCATGCAAAAGTAAGTCAAGTGTTCACCAGAACAAACACGAGCACATATGGTACAAAAGGGACTTGCATCGGACATTATGTTTGTCACTGATGCGTCAAAATTGGGATTTTCCTCCACATTTCTATCATAAAAGGGTTTGAAAGCTTCAGTTAGTCCTTGAATGTCGTAACCCTGATCAAAGAACTTTTTGGGTCAGTGACGTAGTGTCAATGCACAAAGACCTTGGTTGGATACAAGTTTTAAACTTTAACAACCGTTGTTGAAATAGGAGATCCAGCAGCCTTTAGCAATCAGCCACCTATACGAATCGCTGATAAAGCTGTTTCTCATAGGCAATGATGAAAACAGCATTTTATAAGAAACTCGAGGAAAATGAAGCATATAATGCAATGCTTCAATAAAACAGAATATATATATATAATTTGTCGCTACAATTGAATGAGCCAGAGGTTTATTTTCATTGAACTAGTGAATAAATGTTATTCTAGTCCCTGTCTGCTGTTGTTATTCTTTCAGTGATAGAGATGAGATTATTATATGCGTTCGTTGATGTATTAAAAGTCAAACTATGCAGAAACGCTAAGTTAAAACGGTTAAAATGTCGCAGAGTAACTGCTTTCGAAAACATGTTACAGGATAAATCCTACAGACACAAATATGTGAAGAAAAGTGTAACTTATAAGAAGTAAAGACATCGTTACTTATGTTGTAGGTTTGTTTGTTTGTTTGTTGTTTAACGCCGCACTCAGCAATATTCCAGCTACGGCGGTCTGTAAATAATCGAGCCTGGGCCAGTCGATCCAGTGATTGACATCATGAGCATCGTTCCACACAATTGGGAAACGATGACATGCATCAACCAAGCTAAGTCAGCGAGCCTGACCACCCGATCCCGTTAGTTGCCTCTTACGACAAGCATAGTCGCCTTTTACGGCAAGCATGGGTTGTTGAAGACCTATTCTAACTCGAGTCTTACAACTAACGGGATCGGGTGACAGAAAATAAAGGGATCAGAACTTCCATAATTGCCATTCCGAGTATACCACATATTCAAGAAAGAACTACTGCCATGAGTGACTACATTATTCAGAAACAATCAAGGTTCCATGGCGGACTATACATAGTGAAATGGCAACCAAGGACATCATATTCCCTTTGGACGCTTGAGTT
Source organism: Haliotis cracherodii (assembly GCF_022045235.1). Lineage (NCBI taxonomy): Eukaryota > Metazoa > Mollusca > Gastropoda > Lepetellida > Haliotidae > Haliotis > Haliotis cracherodii. The sequence continues at coordinate 11,793,966 of NW_027266274.1, forward strand.
ACTACTTTGTGTATCCTTTGTGAACATTTCTTGCTGCAGAATGATGTAACGTCTACAATTATTTTGCTAAACACCATTTCTGTGGCTGGCTTCACGTTTTGTCGAACAAATCTGCCAATTATGTCTTGGGCTGATTAGAAGTCATGGACGCATAATTATGACAACTTGACATTTCCCTCAGTCAAGTGAAGTGCTGTTTGTTGTAACACGGTGAACTGTCTTAAGCACAAAATCCAACACAAAGATAAAATGTTAAAGTCGTATTAACTCGTATTGTCTGTTCCAGGAAATACTTGAGTTTATTAAACACACATTGTCTGCTTCTCATTAGATGCCTAGAAATGCCAGGTGCAATCAACTGGTCCATTTTAACCAGGGCACGGGTGGCCCAGTCGTCTAAGGCGCCGCGATTCGCTGTGCAGAGCTGCGTCCCTTGGGCATGCAAGAAACCTATGATTGTGTGTTCGAATCCCGATTTTGTTTCTAGGTTTGTCAGCACCATACCCGTATTCGTGGGTTTCATCGAAGCGGTAAACGTCTGAGACCTGCTTCACTACGGGCTTTCCTCCCACATAACGCTGACACTCCGTGATATAAATGGAATACTGTTAAAAGCGGCGTTAAACCCAACTCACTTACTCATCATTTTAACCCACACATTAAAAAAATTGTCTTCCTGCCATTTATGATTTACATGTGTATTGTCTGTGCCTATTATTCGTACAATATATATATATTAAATCATCTATATGATCACATTATATTACAATACGCCCGTTTAAGATGTTTATAAAATAGGCAAACATTTGCCATAATCATAATAAAAAGCAACGAAACCCTTTCTGACTATATCATAAGCATGTGTTTATGAATCCCAATCAAATAGTGATGATACCATGTGATGATACGAAAAGATGAGCGTAGCCTGCTCCACCTGCAGAACCCGTCACAACGACATGCAAAATCAAGTCAAGTGTTCTACAGCAAAAAACAAACATGGTTACATGGTACAAGTAAAAGTATGAAACTGCATCACACATGATGTTGGTCACTGTAAACGATATGGACCTGCGTTAAAGTATTGCTTTTATTTGATTTCGATTATTTAGTAAATGCTATTTCGACTACAGGAGTTTCCTGTACACAGCAAATGGAAATATTCTCCAAGGCAGATTATGAATAGTTATGGCTAATAGATTTCGCTTAAGTTTGTAATACTCGCACTTAGATTCATCTCTTTATCGGAGAAAATGTTACCGTAACATTAACATTAAGTTTGTGACAAGTAAATGGACACACCACACAGATTGAAATGGAACATGATATAATGCCCCTATTGTTATCGGACAGCTGGGTAACAGAAACCACTTATTGGCTTTCTGCACAAAACCCTTCGTTCAAACCACATAAGAAAAATACATGGCCTCATCTGTCACTATGAGTACTTGGTGCTGTGTATGGTGATCAGAGTCGACAGGAGGTAGAAGGTCGTCGGTTGTTACGATCGTCTTGCCATTGTTCTCTCTGAGACGTCTTATTCTCCTCGACCTTTACTTGTTGACAAAAAAACGAGCAAGCGTCCATAAAAAGGTAATTTTCCACTAATAAAAGCAAGGATATTACTTGTCAGACGGCGTTGACCCACATATTGTCGACGGATGTACAAGAGGCCTAATTTAACAATTACCGTCTCAATAAAGCAATCAGAAAGTCTATTATTAGGTAGACATCGATTTTCCCCATACCAGACCCTAGTTCAGTACTGGAACTATAAGCCTTGGTGGTCGCGTGTTGCTTTAAGTTTGTCGGCAGAACAGAGACCATAATAAGAGAAGACAATTTGAATGTATTATAGCTTACTTAATTAAATTAATTAAACGCCATTCAATGATTATGGAAAGGGTTTTGTTTATTAAACTAGATATGACTTTTCATGATCGCTTGGGCGGTGGATTTGCTTAAAGCGTGCAGGCAAAGTTCCCGGTTCAATGCGTAAAGCCTATTTCTGGTTTAAACCGTCATGATATTGCTGGAATATTTCTAAAAGGGAAGCAATACAATACTTACTTACTACGTACATGGGGGCACGGGTGGCCCAGTCGTCTAAGGCGCCGCGATTCGCTGTGCAGAGTTGCTACCGTTGGGTATCCAAGAAACCTATGGTTGTGTGTTCGAATCCCGGTTCGCCCCGATTATTTTTCTAGGTTTGTCAGCACCAAACCCGTGCTCGTGGGTTTCACCGAAGTGCTTAATGTCTGAGACCTGCATCACTTCGGGCTTTCCTCCCACTTAAAGCTGACACGCCGTGATGTGACTGGAATACTCTCAAAAGTGGCGTTAAACCCAACTCACTATCTTATTGAATTGACAAGGTCATGTAGTTTGATGATTTCACGCAATCAATGTGATCAGATAATTACCTTTCTTTTTATGTCTCTGGGGCCCAGTCATCTAAGGCGCCACAATTCGCCACGCAGTTGCTCCTTTGGCACGCCCGAAGACTATGATTGTGGGTTCGAATCCCGGTTCGCCCCGATTATATTTCTATGTTTGTGAGGACCCTACCCGTGCTCGTGGTTTTCACCAAAGTGGTAAACGTTTAACATTTGCATCACTTCCAGCATAACTCCCTCATCGCCTTGGTAAACGTACTGCCCTCATATAGCAGCGGACAGTACATGTGAAGGTTCGGGGCATTGCATTTGCCATTTGCTCCTCGGTATGGGCAGATAGTTAAAAAATCGGTTATCGAGGTCACGCACCAATCATTATAATTTTATGACTAGAACAAATAACATAATTTGATGAAAGTTTTCTGAAATAAATCAATTCCATGTGTCTAATGTAAAAGCCTATGTAAACTATTTTCAGTGTTTCATTTGATTGGTTTACACAGCATTTATTTTACTGCAGAACATCACGCATGGAAAATGTTAAGAAAAGAAACATTTGTAGTGAAAGATTTGATGTGTTTTTGAATTATAACATAAATACACGGAAGTGTATTGCTGAACTATTTCGCTATTAGAGAAAGATATTTTTATATTTCTTTGATAATGGTTATGGTGTCTTTTTTTCAATTCTGTAAAATGGCCATTGAGCTGAACTGTTGCTCTCACATTACGCAGTGTATCGGTTGAGCTAATAAATCATACCTATTATGGTTGTAAAGCTTTCAAAACGCTTGGCATGGCACTGAATATCTAAAATCTTTGTAGATAAGAGTAGTATATACGAGATTTTCCTGCACAGAAAAGTCTTTCAAATCATCTGTTGGAACAAAACTGTCATATTAGTGATTTATTGTAGGCTTACAAGTAGTAGAGGACGTGTCCCTTTCATTTTGTTGTTTGCGATTTGTTTGAAAATGTCATATATTCAATGAAATATTGTTACAAAGAAAAAGAGGAAACAGATAACTCGGAGACGTTATTAAGAAAACAAGCGTCAGGGTAAGAAATCACTCTAAACATTTGTTCATTTGTATTTGTGTTCATCTGATCGATTTCTTTTAAATCAGTGTTAACGTCAAAGTAGACATAACATATGAATAATCTTCTTTAATACTGTAAAGGCGACGTTTCGGTATAGATCCTTATACAGTTGTCAAGCAAGACTGAATGAGGACTTACTTACTTATATTGGAAATTTAACGTGCGCTTTCCGACTGCAAGCGTATGTCGCACACGGGCCCGGCCAGGCCTTTTAATGTGTTTCCAAAAAGGGGAAAAGTGAGTTTGTGCAACCCAGGAGGGGGGCTTTAGGGGCTGCTTATATAGTAATTTTGAAATTTTGAGATTTGGAAAGAATGCCAAGAGTGGGTGGGGGACGAACTAAGGGAGCTGTGTGTGTTGGGTGGTTATCAAATAAGGTAGTTTTGGTTTTAATATTTTATTTGGGGTTTAAATGCGGCTAATTAGTCCTGTTTTTATTAGGTATATGCCTAAGGCTTTGAATTTTTCTAATCTATTTTGTGGATTTAGGATTGATTCTAGTGTAAGTCCGGTTTTAAGATTTAGGGTGGTCTGTAGTGTTGTTCGGTGTGTTTTGTAGTGTGTGCAGTGAATGAGTACGTGTTCTGGTGTTTCTTGTTGTTTGCAATGTGGGCAGTTTCCTGTTGTGTGTAGTTTAGCTATTTTACGGTGATTATTTAGTTTGGTATGGCCTGTTTGTAGTTGGGTAATTATTCTGTCGATTTTTTTGGATGGGTGTAGTATTTTGGGTTTATTTAGGTTTTTTTTGAGTACTTTCCTGATTTGGCTATTTGAGTTTTGGTATATATTTTGCCATTTTTTGTTGATTTTTTGTTTAGTGACACTTTTGATTTCTGATTTTGAGCTGGGTAAGTTTAAGCTTATTTCTGGGAGTTTAAGGGATAATTTTGCTGCTTTATCTGCCTTTTCATTTCCAAAGATTCCTACGTGGGCGGGGATCCAAATGAACTCTATTTGTTTAGCTACCTTAGTTAAGTTGTTTGAGCTATTGAGTATTTGATTTATTAGTTTGGGGCGGTTTTTAGTGTTTTTATTTTTGAGGGCTTGTAGTCCACTGAGGGAGTCGGTTAGGATGAGGATTTTTTGGTGTTTTTTAGATTGCTGATTGTGTAGTGCTGAGGCCATGAGGACCATTGTACAGAATATATATAGTAGGTTGAGGATTCACAGTAGAGGATTACTACACATATGCAAACATATCCTGTTTAATTGGCTTCCACCTATGTGTTCTCTGTCCATCATGGTGTAACAGTAATATCCTTCTGTTGTCATCACTTACTCATGTTATCCCACTCATCTATGCTATTGTTGTTACTGTTAATCCTCTACTGTTGATCCTCCACCTGCTATACATATTCTGTACACTGTTCCTCATTCAGTCTTGCTTGACAACGGTGAAAGGATCTAAACCATAACGTCGCCTTTACAGTATTAAAGAAGGTTATTCATATATTGTGTCTACTCTGACGTTAACACTGATTTAAAAGAAATCGATTACAGGAACACAAATACAAATGAACAAATGTTAGGGGGATTTCTCATCCTGACGCTTGTTTTCTTAATAACGTCTTCGAGTTATCTGTTTCCTCGTTTTCTTTGTAACGAAATATCATTGAATATATGACATTTCAAACAAATCTCAAACAACAAGGATAATGATCTATACTGAAACATCGCCTTTACAGTATTAAAGAAGTTGTTATCCATAAATTGTGTCTACCATGTCATCCGTCAACTTCTAAGTAAAGCCTATCAAGCAGTTCAGAGTTGACGTTTTAAGATTTAGTAAGGCGCCATCGTGTCACTTGATTGTCTGCGAATGTTTGCTGGATATACTGATCCTTTTCTCGAATACATGGTGTTGTAATTGTTCTTCAGTTATCCATTCATATAGTTTTCACAACTTTTTTGCTTTTAATGTCAAATGTTTGGGCAGGTAATCGAGACTGATTATTCTCTTGACGTTAATATTATTCATATCTATGCTGTGTTGCTGAGATCGTCCTGTTTGTATGATGGAACAGTTAATTGCTATCTTAATTACGATTGGATGTTGGGGTAGTCGAGTGGTCGAGGTGTTTGCTTGTCATGGTGAATGCCAGATTTGTTCCCAACATACATTGTAGGTGAAATATGTGAAGCCCATTCCTGGTAGCACATACTGAAATTTTGTGACCGAAAGAATATGTTTTTGTCAGATTCCTAACGCCGACAATATCTGTTTCTGAAAAGAACCAAATTATTTTTATTGGACCCACGACACACCATTTACCATAATAAAACCTGAGGAAAGAGTATTTTTGCCTGTATTTTCTAGAAGTAATGATTCTTTTCCAACAAATCCCATCATCCTCTTAGCAAGGGAATCATTTGGAATCAGTCAACTAAGTATTAAATCTGACAATGGTCCATGGCATTACCAGAGCGGTACGAAAGCCTTTTGCTCGGGAGGTAACACACGTGGCTTTGTTTCTGATGAATACGAAAAGGGTTTTATCGCTCAATAACGCCATGATCACATTGTGTCTGATGGCAACGGTTTCACCTGTTATAAGTAGACGAATATTCACGAAAGCTTCAAGGAAGGTAGGAAACAGAAATAACTTAAAAAATAACATACTCAATAATAACATGGACACAAAACGTGTGGGAATATCAGTCGTTCTTTGTATGTGTTTCTAAAAACCAAAACCTTTGCAGACCCCTAAAGGAAACTAACCAGACATTTTAGAGGTCCTATTCTATTCATCAGGACAAAATAGAAATAATATACACATGCATAACACAAAATGATAACGATTCTGCTAACCTCAGTTTCCTTTCACGCAATTAACTAAATGAACTTAGACACAATAGATATCAAAACAATATCATCCCTCACCAGTTGATCCTAATTCATAAACACATGCATATTATATAAACGGAATCCCAAAATGCTTTTAGCAGAGATTTGTAATGATTGTATGGAGGATTTTGTAGTTTTCATTATTTAATGTATTAAAGTTTACGAGTACTTGTCTAAAGTTCAGTTTAATGTATTAGATTTAAGCAAGAATCGTATCATTAGTTTCTTATGATTTGTAATATCAACATACATTAAATATAACCTAAGGCAGAGTATGACCACATTTACTGAACATTAATGATGGCTTTCCCAAAGACGTCGACGCAGGCAATGGTCACAAAAAAGGACGAAGGCCAAATGGCCCCATTCATTTGTTGGATTGTTGCCTCTCCTTCTGGAACCATTGGGACTGCCAAAGTAATAACAAGACTATACGCCCTGAAAGAAACTAAACGACTCTAGCAACCTTTGCTTATGGGTGGTTCTGTAAACAGTAAGAGCTCACGGTATCGACTGGACATTATAGTTCTTGATAATGCTTCAAGACGTTTGGCAAAGCCTGAGTGAGTGAGTGAGGTTTTAACCACTTTTAGCTATATTCCAGCAATATCACGGCGGGGGACACCAGAAATGGGTTTCACACACTGTGCCCATGTGGACAATCGAACCAGGGTCTTTGACGTGACGAGCGAACGCTTTACCCACAAGAATACCCGACAGAACAGACCCTACTCAATGACAAAGACCGCATGTTCTTGAATTCGAAATTTGCAAACAGGGGAACTGATGACTTAAATTTAAGTAACATTCTCGGAAAAAAAATCATTTTCCCATATTAAAGGCCAACTATCATAAAAATAACTACCACACTAACAACATGTTATCTGTTAGACGTGTCATTAACTGCAACATCAGGGGATTAACACATCACAGGCAGCGAACTGATCAATATTAATCTAAAAGCGGTAATTTCTTACGTCAGCAATCCTCCAGACCATTTCAGTGCAGACAGGACACGTCACAGGAAAGTACAAGGGGCGTTCAATAAGTTTTGCAACTTCAATGAAAGACCAAGTAGCAGAATATCTTTTGTACTTTTATTTCAGTTAAATCACCCACACTACAGCCCAGATTTAGCCCCCCGGTGACTATTTCCTGTTCCTGTTCCGGCATTGAAATCTGCCCTTCGTGGAAGATCTAGACGCTTCCAGGATGACGAAGACATAAAGGCTGCCACAGAGGGCCAATCTGCGGATTTCTATAAAAGTGGTATTAAAAACTTGAAGGACAAATGGAATAAGTGTAATGAGGTGAAAGGAGATTATATTGAAAAATAAAAGTGCAAAAGATATTCTGCGACTTGGTCTTATATTGAAGTTGCAAAACTTATTGAACGCCCCTCGTACATGTACCTTGTTTCAACCCTTCTGAGAAAATATAGCTTCGTTCAACGGTCTGTTTTCGGGGCGGGTTAAATTGGGAGCATGACACCATGAAATTGAGAGTCTGGTACTATTAAAAGTATTAATAACAATGTGTCTTATCCCACTGAAAAAAAATTACTTATATTCGATTTGCTGGTGGGGAATTGATGATTCAGTGTAATCGTGTAAAGTGCAAATAAAAACGACAAACCCTATGTCATGTGTTCAGGACTCACTAAGAAAGTTCTGATAACAGGTGTTCGCGAAAAGGAGGGTATCCTGCCCAGCTAGATGCCCCCGTCACAAACACAAAGGCAAGTCAATTGTTCAACGATATAGGTAGTTGCATCATACATTTTGTCACTGGTGCATCAAATTTGAAACGTTCTCGGTATGTTAACCAATCATTTTTCATATTCTTAAATTCACACGGGCGGTATCTGTGAGGACGTCCAGCCTTTCACAAATTGTTTTCTCAGTTTACTTCAGATGACATATACTTTCATTTAAAACAAATTTTCATGAAACTTTGAAGACAGGGATGTCACTATATCTTTGGTCGCCACATTTTGTGACAAAACAAGTTTTTCGTGTCGGGCACTGATGTACAAAGATGATAAATCTAATGCTTGAGATAATTCCTTTTTGAGACTCAAAACGGCAAGCCATTGCCGATAGTTTTTTAAACCTTCCTTGGTAGTAACTCCGCTTGTTCTGTGAATATAAAGAAAGATTAATATTGCCTCGATTGTATTATTCTTTGAGACAGGGATTTGGTTGTACATTTGCTTGACCCAACAATACCTCTCACTTTGTACCGATTGTTATGGAGCTTTGGAATGCAGTACAAAAAAGGAATATACAGTCCCGGACGGGACTTAACCCCAAAAAGTACGAGGAACTGTACTTTATTCAGAAAGTGTTATCCTACATATAACATTTGTTACATGTCACTTATACAAGGTTCGTTGATCGAACGGCTTATGTAGTGATGCTTACATATAATGGTTATGTTATGTGAGACGTGCAATACAGGGGAGCCTGACTTAAATTCTGTTTCCTCTTTTTGAGCATTCTACCAAAGACAGGTTCATATTTTCTATTGGCCGATGTTTTTAGCTTACGCTTCGACAGAATCCATGATGATTATGAAGTTGTCACGCCAGTATGATGTTTACGATATTTTGGCCCATATGTCAATAACAGACGAAGGTTGTCATTGTCAACAAAAGAGACATCGCTAGTGATGATTATAGGGCAAGTGATTTCAAGTCAATTTAAATGTCAAGTAACCATGGTCTTGACGATTTATGTACTATTTCTAGTTGAAACCATGCAAAGATTTAGATTCAAGACAATCGCTGAGATTGTTTGGTGGTGATGACGTGGGTTAGATAGGCGTAAAAGGGAAAGTGAATGTCGTTTAGAATTAGTTTGTATATTCAGTTTCACCATTTAAAAGGGCACTGGGGTTAGCCCTTTCAAGATTGATTCAGGTCATGGAAAACCGACTTAATTTGTCTGCTGCCTGATGTTGTTCAATCTAAAGGTTACTGATTACATTACCAATACTGGGACAACCAAGTCTAGATCCGGCTGGAATGGACACGGATACTAGGAGGACTAATCTATCGTACTGTTATAACAGATATCCAGATAAGGAAGGTGAAATGCATGTTTCTCAGTTTCCTTTTGGGTAACAAACCTTCTACATCCGAATATTGACAAGGTCTGTAAGAAAGTCTGTGGGGAATGTTATACTCCATCCCCATTAAGCAATGTATTGCCAGCTGGAACTATTTAGAGATAGATCTTCCCTCTTTATTTAAAGAGACGCGGCCCAGATTATACGTCCTTGTTCATTTACATTCGCTTCCCTGACTAGCTCCTAGCATTGACAACCCCAACCAGCTCCAAGCAGTGACAATTTTCGTTTGGCTTGCTGTGCCAGAGTGAAAGTGCCACGCGCACGATGATACGCCTACTGGGGTATATGCTCTTTAATGCAGGCACGGCGATCTGGGCCATCATATCTATTCATTTTTTCACACGTCCCGTGAATATCCTGGGTAGGATAGGTCTTCTACAACCGATTCTCGCCGTAAAGGGCGACTATGCTTGTCGCTCGCTGAGTTCCTAGTATGGTGGCCTACTTTTAATTGCTTGCGATCCCTAGCCCCGTTTTTATACTGTCTTGTTATTTATGGTAGTATCTTTTTTTATGGTTCCATACTAGTCTTAAAATGTGCATCTGTGATAATCTAGTTATTTTACTGTCCTTTGACGACAGGTTTTATAATAAAAATGTATGTATTATTACTGTCTAACTTGATTTAGTCACGATATGGCTGAAATATTGCCGATGTGACAATAAATATTCACTCACTCACTTACTCACGCTCGCTTACTTGGTTGATTCCAATTGCGTGGATCGATGCTAATCACTGGATTGTCTGGTCAAGACTCGATTATTTATAGACCGCCGACATATAGTTGGAATATTGGCGAATGCGGCATTTAACAACAAACAAACATTATTACACTCGATCAAATGTTTTGTTTCGGGACCTGGTTAAGATAAACAAGAATGTGTCCTCAGCACCCCATTGCTGGTCGTAAAAGGCGACCGAATTGGGCAGCCTGTTTGCTGTGGGTAGCGACCCTGTGTCAGCAGAGGAAGGGAGTCTGGTGGTCAGCCGGCAATAGCGCTCCTTAGTCCAACGCACCACATCGATATGACAATTGCAAAGAACCGATCAAGCTAAATCTTTTTGCAATCTCCAAAGGTTACTGTCATGTACCGGTTTTTTTAAGCCAACTTATTTCCGAGTATTTTTTTAATTTTGGCTAGCATTGTGCACAACCACCAGTAGCTGAAGCAATGACGTAAATCCTGCGGGGTATCATGCAGGAAGCAGAGGCACTGTAAGTCCCCGTGATCCCCAGCGAGGTGGCCTAGCTTTGGTTACTGGTGGCATATAGCCCGTTTTTTTAAAACTGTATATATGATATTGCTACGCTCAAATTTGTTTCATAAATTGGTTTTAAATATTACTCTCGAAAATTACTCAATTGTGAATAAATAAACATGGTCTCGTCGCTATATGGCTGAAATAATGCCGATCTGACGTTAAATTTCAACTCACTCACTCACTCTTGTACCCGACAAACAGAAATGTGAAACTTGCTATCGTTGATACATCCATTGTGCTGCTCATCGACAATTGCTGAAACGAAAGGACAGAATCTTGACATGTCGTGTTTCTGTTGATTACTCGTTCGTGAAGAGTTCACCCATGTAATAAAATACATGGCGTAATACGAAAGCGTGTGCTCATGTACTGCGGGAACACGTTTCACTAAAAAAATTGAAAACTCACAACATCCCTCGGCTCATTCAACGACATTGCATGTGGAGCCTACATATCACCGAGAGGAGCGTATGCACATCCCATGACCCAAGTAACCGCGTTGTCACAAGGCATATTGTTTCACCGATGGGTCTTGCAACAAAGTTACACATATTACGTCATGGGGTATTGTGACGTGTTGTTAACGTTGTTGTGCAGGGCCCCGTTCCGGAAGGCGATCGTAGCACAACGAGTGAGTGAGTATGGTTTTACGTCGCTTTTAGCAATATTACAGCGACGGCGGAGGACACCAGAAATTGGCTTCACATATTATACCCATGTCGGGAATCGAACCCAAGACGACATTGACGTCAGGAGACACCAGCCAGCCATGAACCTAGACCAGGGAACATATCTGCCTAGTGCTTGGGACTTATTGCTTTGATTTTTGTCAGAGCCACTTATCTAGCTGGGTTCCATTTGCCATCTCCATTCTTTTACCCGGCCTCACGTTTACCGATCAGAACTAATTCCCCCTGGCCTCCCGTTTACCGATCAGTGCTAATTACCACCGGCCTCCCGTTTACCGATCAGCGCTGATTACCCCCGGCCTCCCGTTTATCTATCAGTGCTACTTACCCCCGGCCTCGCGTTTACCTATAAGAGCTAATTACCCCCGGCCTCCCGTTTACCTATGTGCTAATTACCCCCGGCCTCCCGTTTACCGATCAGTGCTAATTACCCCCGGCCTCCCGTTTACCGATCAGTGCTAATTACCCCCGACCTCCCGTTTACCGATCAGTGCTAATTACCCCCGGCCTCCCGTTTACCGATCAGTGCTGATTACCCCCGGCCTCCCGTTTATCTATCAGTGCTACTTACCCCCGGCCTCCCGTTTACCTATTAGTGCTAATTACCCCCGGCCTCCCGTTTACCGATCAGTGCTAATTACCCCCGACCTCCCGTTTACCGATCAGTGCTAATTACCCCCGGCCTCCCGTTTACCGATCAGTGCTGATTACCCCCGGCCTCCCGTTTATCTATCAGTGCTACTTACCCCCGGCCTCCCGTTTACCTATCGGTGCTAATAACCCTCGGCCTCCCGTTTACCGATCAGCGCTGATTACCCCCGGCCTCCCGTTTACCTATGTGCTAATTACCCCCGGCCTCCCGTTTACCGATCAGTGCTAATTACCCCCGGCCTCCCGTTTACCGATCAGTGCTAATTACCCCCGACCTCCCGTTTACCGATCAGTGCTAATTACCCCCGGCCTCCCGTTTACCGATCAGTGCTGATTACCCCCGGCCTCCCGTTTATCTATCAGTGCTACTTACCCCCGGCCTCCCGTTTACCTATCAGTGCTAATTACCCCCGGCCTCCCGTTTACCGATCAGTGCTGATTACCCCCGGCCTCCCGTTTATATATCAGTGCTACTTACCCCCGGCCTCCCGTTTACCTATCGGTGCTAATAACCCTCGGCCTCCCGTTTACCGATCAGCGCTGATTACCCCCGGCCTCCCGTTTACCTATCGGTGCTAATAACCCTCGGCCTCCCGTTTACCGATCAGTGCTAATTACCCCCGGCCTCCCGTTTACCGATCAGTGCTATCTACCCCCGGCCTCCCGTTTACCGATCAGTGCTGATTACCCCCGGCCTCCCGTTTATCTATCAGCGCTGATTACCCCCGGCCTCCCGTTTATCTATCAGCGCTGATTACCCCCGGCCTCCCGTTTATCTATCAGCGCTGATTACCCCCGGCCTCCCGTTTACCTATCGGTGCTAATAACCCTCGGCCTCCCGTTTACCGATCAGTGCTAATTACCCCCGGCCTCCCGTTTACCGATCAGTGCTATCTACCCCCGGCCTCCCGTTTACCGATCAGTGCTGATTACCCCCGGCCTCCCGTTTATCTATCAGCGCTGATTACCCCCGGCCTCCCGTTTATCTATCAGCGCTGATTACCCCCGGCCTCCCGTTTATCTATCAGCGCTGATTACCCCCGGCCTCCCGTTTATCTATCAGCGCTGATTACCCCCGGCCTCCCGTTTATCTATCAGCGCTGATTACCCCCGGCCTCCCGTTTATCTATCAGGGCTGATTACCCCCGGCGTCTCGTTTATCTATCAGCGCTGATTACCCCCGGCCTCCCGTTTATCTATCAGTGCTGATTACCCCCGGCCTCCCGTTTATCTATCAGTGCTAATAACTCCCGGTCTCCCGTTTACCGATCAGTGTTGTTACCCCCGGCCTCCCGTTTACCGATCAGCGCTGATTACCCCCGGCCTCCCGTTTACCTATCGGTGCTAATAACCCTCGGCCTCCCGTTTACCGATCAGTGCTAATTACCCCCGACCTCCCGTTTACCGATCAGTGCTAATTACCCCCGGCCTCCCGTTTACCGATCAGTGCTGATTACTCCCGGCCTCCCGTTTACCTATCAGTGCTACTTACCCCGGCCTCCCGTTTACCTATCAGCGCTGATTACCCCCGGCCTCCCGTTAACCCATTGAAAATTGCCATTTATCTATCAGTGATAATTTAGTCCTGGCTTCCAGTTGTCCATCAGCCCTTGTTGCTGTAAAGCGTTGGCTTCCATTTTTATTGCTAATCGCCTATCAGCGCCAATTGTCTGTTGGCTTCCCTTGTTATCTTATTTTTGTTGTTCTTACGTGCACACATATATGCTCTCTGAATCATACAATACATTCACCTGATGAAGGAGTAAACATATACTCCGAAACGTTGACATTAAGAGGTTGACATCCGTATAATCTCTTCCATATGTATATAACTTCTAAATGTCTTTAGCCCATTTCTGGTGTCCCCCGCTGTGATATTGCTGGAATATTGCTAAAACCGGCGTAAAACCATACTCACTCACTCACTCATTCTAAATGCCTTTCAAAGACTTGATATTATCAAATATAATAAAATATTTTCAGCATATTATGGAAGCAGAGCCATCAGTAAGTATATGGTAATAAACTAATCATTCCTGACATTTGCATGGTAAAGACCTTAAAGATGCCATTAATTAAAGTGTAGATGCAAGTAGGCAAAGAGATGCACATTTGAATAATCATACATACAGATATTTTGCTTTACAGGTTTAAGGCGTGTCCGTAATGTTACAGATATGAAATCTAAATCCAAAGTTTATCTTAGTTTAAATTTGACAACATGAACCAGCTTAAGAGCGGGTAATCGAAAAATAACTTAAAGCTTAAATCAGTGGTACGTCTTACTAAAATTTAAATCTAAAGCATACAAAGAGCCTACGTTAGGATTCGAGATATGGAGGTGAAAATGTACAAATACCGTTGACCGTTGCTCGGTGGCATTGGGCTTTATTTATTAAGGTCTCAGCCTTCAATCAAGGAAGTGCATCCTTATAACAATTACATAATACAACATTTGTGAAAAATGGTAAAAGTGTAAAGGAAATGAGATTGCAAAAATAGCAGTAAATTGTCTCAGAGGTGATTCAGTGTTATTGAGTCTTCTTTATTCCAAAATTACATTAACGTAATGAGAAATATGGCACAATCATCACTTAGAACCCTGACTTAAAAGAACGAAAAGGATATGTTCTGAGGGTATTCAGATTTTCATATTGCTAACGAGTTTACCATAACTGTTCAAAAGTACAAATTCTAAACACTGAGGCTTCGTTGTACAATATTCAAATTCTCGATTGTTCAAGGTCTTGTCACTAGAGAATCGAAACTTTGTGACACATTGAGGACACAAACAGAAACCATATCTTGATTTATCATATAATGGGTAGGATAAAGCCATAAAAACGATATCCGTCAAGTAGGGACTACTTTCAGAGTTTACAAACAAACATGACGTCGCCCTTGTCATTCGGTGATCGACTCAGAATTAAACATCGGGAATCTGGAGAAACTACTGGCATAATTGTTTTCATTATCAAAAGAAAAGTCTAATGTACTGAAAATAAATGTCCAACTGTGACGTAGCTAAGGCATTTTAAAAGTTTTGGCAGTTTTGGAGATATTGCGAAATAATTTAGCGATGGCACTAGCCGAGGGGAATCAGTTTCTATATTTGTTCTTGTAGACCTTTGCGGCTTGGAACCTTTTCTCCAAATTAAAACAGTTGGATTTGGCTGAAATATGTCCAAATTGTTACCTTGTGTCATCTTGTTGCTGTATGTACATCTGACTGCACTTCGTAACGTAATGACAGGAAAGGCAAACTCAAACACCACGTGACGTCTCACAGACTAGGGTTAGAGTAGCTTCCCTGTGATAAAAGGCAATTACTCTAGCGGACAGACCGATGGATTGCCTCGAATGTTAAGGAGAAACAAATTCTGTTGGCAATTTTTGACACGTCACTTACCTTCTGACGTAATATATATATCAATGCGCACATTCCAGGACAACTTGAACACAGATACCAGGAAAAGAAGACTGATACCGGGACAAGAACACTGATACTGGGAAAGGAACACTGATACCTGGAGAAGAACACTGATACTGGGAGAAGAACACTGGTACCGGGAGAAGAACACTGATACTGGGACAGGAACACTGATACCAGGAGAAGAACACTGATACTGGGACAGGAACACTGGTACCGGGAAAAGAACACTGATACCAGGAGAAGAACACTGATACCAGGAGAAGAACATTGATACCGGGAGAAGAAGACTGATACTGGGACAGGAACACTGATACCGAGAGAAGAACACTGGTACCGGGAGTAGAACACTGATACCAAGAGAAGAACACTGATACTGGGACAGGAACACTGATACCGGGAGAAGAACACTGGTACCGGGAGAAGAACACTGATACAAGGAGAGGAACACTGATACCGGGACAAGAACACTGATACCGGGACAAGAACACGATACCGGGAGAAGAACACTGATACCGGGACAAGGAAACTGATACCGGAACAAGAACACTGATACCAGAAGAAGAACATTGATACTGGGAGAAGGAGACTGATCCCGGGACAAGAACACTGATACCAGGAGAAGAACACTGATACCGGGACAAGAACACTGATACCAGGAGACGAACATTGATACCGGGAGAAGGAGACTGATACCGGGACAAGAACACTAATACCAGGAGAAAAACACTGATACCAGGAGAAAAACACTGTTACCAGGAGAGAAACACTGATGCCAGGAGAAGACTACTGATACCAGGACAAGAACAATGATACTGGGACAGGAACACTGATACCAGGAGAAGAACACTGATATTTGGACAGGCACACAGATACTGAGAGAAGAACACTGATACCAGGATAAGAACACTGATACCGGGAGAAGAACACTGATACCGGAACAAGAACATTGATACCGGGAGAAGAACACTGATACCGGAACAAGAACATTGATACCGGGAGAAGAACACTGATATTTGGACAGGCACACAGATACTGAGAGAAGAACACTGATACCAGGATAAGAACACTGATACCGGGAGAAGAACATTGACACCGGAACAAAAACACTGATACCGGGAGATAAACAACTGATACCGGAACAAGAACACTGATGCTGGGAGAAGAACGCTGATACTGAGACAGGAACGCTGATACTGGGACAACAACACTGATACTGAGGCAAGAACGCTGATACTGGAACAAGAACATTGATACTGAGATAAGAACACGGATACTGAGACAAGAACACTGATACTGGGACAAGAACGCTAATACTAAGACAAGAACACTGAAACTGGGACAAGAACTCTGATACTGGGACAGGAACACTGATACTGAGACAAGAACACTGATACTGAGACAAGAACACTGATACTGGGACAAGAACACTGATACTGAGGAGACAAGAACACTGATACTGGGACAAGAACATCGATACGGAGACAAGAACACTGATACTGGGACCAGAACACCGGTACTGGGACAAGAAAGCTGATACTGAGACAAGAACACTGATACTGAGATAAGAACGCTGATACTGAGACAAGAACACTGATACTGAGACAAGAACGCTGATACTGGGACAAGAACACTGATACTGAGACAAGAACACTGATACTGAGACAAGGAAGCTGATACTGAGACAAGAACACTGATACTGAGACAAGAACACTGATACTGAGACAAGAACGCTGATACTGAGACAAGAACGCTGATACTGAGGAGACAAGAACACTGATACTGAGACAAGAACACTGATACTGAGACAAGAAAGCTGATACTGAGACAAGAACACTGATACTGAGACAAGAACGCTGATACTGAGACAAGAACGCTGATACTGAGACAAGAACACTGATACTGAGACAAGAACACTGATACTGAGACAAGAACGCTGATACTGAGACAAGAACACTGATACCGAGACAAGAACGCTGATACTGAGACAAAAACGCTGATACTGAGACAAGAACACTGATACTAAGACAAGAACACTGATACTGGGACAAGAACACTGATACTGAGACAAGAACACTGATACTGAGACAAGAACGCTGATACTGAGACAAGAACGCTGATACTGGGACACGACCAATGATACTGAGACAAGAACACTGATGCTCGGACAGGCACACAGATATTGGGAGATGAACACAGATACCGGGCGATATTGTGACGGAAACCGACACCGTTACTGGAACACTTCTACAAGGACACATGCACTACAGCAGGACACGAACACTGCTACGGACAAATAAAGCGGTATTAATACACTCGGAAGATGTTGCCAGGCCATCTTATTATTGGATGTCTGCGCCTCTTCTCCCAGCTGTCAGCACCTTAATATTTACTGTCTACGCGCTAACCTCGTCTGTCCACACCTTTACAATCATGGATTTCTGCGCTTTAACGTCGGCTGGGCTCCACACAACTAAAGATGTGATTCACAGATGATTAAGATAAACATTATTCTTGGTACTATTTTCTCTATCAGTCGCCAAAAGGATTGTAGGTAAATCAATTTAACCTTTTTAACTCATCAGGGTAGGTCCTTTCATTTGTCGTTCGGTTTTGGGACTTTTTCTGAACATTATTTACATTCATCAGTGAGATTGCCTCATTGACGTATGGCAACTGTGTCCATATCAGAGAAGCACTCAAATATCGTTGAACCTGAGGGAGGTTCGCACTGTTCATACACTTACATGTATCGTGTATGGCAGAGCGGGCCAGCTTATGCTCGAAAAACTGCATTGATATCAGTTGATATCCTTGTGTTTTGTTGGTATAAGAACTGTTCAAAACAGCCTTTAGTAAGAAAAAGAACAGTGTAGATGTGATATCTGTGAATGTAGCTATAGTTCCAAACTACCGGATGTACGTAATATAACAGAGTTATATTTCATATATCAACAGTATATTGATATCAGGATGTATTGATATGATAAACAGCCCAAATAATAAGCAAGGGTAGATGCATGGGGACAAGGTAAGTATTTATAGGTTTTCCGTTAAACGGCCAATATGCACATGGTCATAATATAAATACTAGTACTTTTCGAATTTGGCCCTTGTTCAATTATGTTCAAACGTACATTGATTCACTCGAGGGGGCACGGGTGGCCCAGTCGTCTAAGGCGCCGCGATTCGCTCTTCAGAGTTGCGTCCCTTGGGCATGCCAGAAACCTATGATTGTGGGTTCGAATCCCGGTTCGCCCCAATTATGTTTCTAGGTTTGTCAGCACCATACCCGTGCTCGTGGGTTTCACCGAAGTGGTAAACGTCTGAGACCTGCATCACTTCGGGCTTTCCTCCCACATTAAGCTGACACGCCGCGATATAACCGGAATAATGTTAAAAGCGGTGTTAAACCCTACTCACTCACTCATTTACTGATTCACTCGACGTCTAAAAGTAGTTGGTCTTACAAACTAAAAATAGTCATTTTCAAAGCTGGAAATGTAGATAATAAAGTCCATGTGTTGTTGATGTTATGATTTAAGGACAGTGAGTATACGCTGGGTAGGTCTCTGTTAATGTCTTGTTGCTTTCTTTTGATTTGAATAGTTGGTATCATCAACCACGAATGGACACCTTGATTGTCTTATTGTTATTGTTACTATAGTCATCTCCTTATCATTACATCCAGCCCAATCACAACTCCTTCATTGTACTGAAGGAATCTCTCCTGTTAATCTCATTGGCTTCGTCATTATGTCGTTATCTGTTTACATTTATCCTATCGTTGGTGAACATATCATTTTATGTCTTATTTATGTTAATTCTATACGCTTACTCAGCATTCATCCGACGAATGGGCAAGAAATAGCTCTGAAACGTCGTTACAAAGAATAAAAGTTGCTATCAATAAATCTTGTTACGTATACACATTTAATTCATACTTATTGGTTTATCATGACAAATTTAAAGAGTCACGTGGGTGGTAATATGTTCGTGATAAATAATACATGTCTATGTGTAAATAAAAGTGACAAAACCATTACCATAATCATAAATAAAACGTGACAAAAATCATTTCCATAATCAGAGCATCCCTGCTAATGTGACCATGTCATGATATGGCTGTATCATGTGACAACATATATCAAGCATCATTTCATGTGTGCAAATCATCACAAGCAATAGATGTTAGTTTCGATCATTAATTAGCAAAATAGTCAAAATCATATTTTGTTATTATGATGCATGTTGCTTTGTTAATTATTTGATATACATGAGAAGTTGTGTTGACAATATCATGTGAGAAGAGAGTGGGTGTCCAACAACATTGATTACAGAGGATTTCATGGCTGCAGGAAATCGAGGTGAGCAAATAAACAACACAAGCCACAATGATTTCAGAGATAGAAGTTTAATCGCAGCAACCTTCACCTAAACGTCTTCTTGGAAGGCACTTTTCAGAAATCAATTTGTGTTTTTTATCCCACAGACGCGCTTCGAACATGATTTTTACTTTGTGTCTCTTGAAACTTTCAATATTTTTTCGCCTTACTACATGTTGTATTGACGTTTATTTTATGGCGTGTAGAAAGGCGTATTAACTTATTTAGCTGTAATATTAATCTTGCAAAATACATTCTTTCTCCTAGCACTGTTTGATTTTCGGTATGGTTTTGCTATGCCTTGATTAAATCAGTGAAAGAGAATTGGCTATTTGACCATTATTGAACGATATCAGAAGATGTAATTCAAGCTTAAGTTAAACTTCTTGGGCAACTTAACGTGTTATGATTTTGCCAATCTCAGCAGAAATTCATGTGCATACAAAAAACCAGATCAGCAAGGAGGGTAGCACAACCGGTTTCTATGGGGATGCCTACTTCTTGCCCAGAAATTTAAAACAGATTTAATCAATAAGGTTCAGCATGTCGCATATTGTTTTCCCTATAAACTCAAGATGACATTTACTTTCATGTTTGAGAAACTGTCCTGAACCTTGAAAGAGAGATATCTAACTCTCTCTGTCACCACATCTAGTGTAGCTAGCACATGTGTTGATGACTTCCGGTGTAGGCAAAGCATGTCTGGACGGCTTCTGATGTAGGCAGAGCATGTGTTGACAATTTCTGGTGTACGCAGAGCATGTGTTGACAATTTCTGATGTACGCAGAGCATGTCTGGACGGCTTCTGGTGTACGCAGAGCATGTCTGGACGGCTTCTGGTGTACGCAGAGCATGTCTGGACGGCTTCTGGTGTAGGCAGTACTTATATTTTGACGGCTTCTGTCGTAGGCACTACTCATGTAGACGGCTTCTTTTGTGGGCAGCACATGCTTTGACGGATTCTTCTACAGGCAGTACATATGTTGACGGCTTCTAGTGACAGCAGAATGGGTTTTGACGGCTTCTGATGTAGACAGCGCATGACATTGTGTCGACGCCCTCTAGGGTTGGCAGTACATGACTGTGTTGGTGGTTTCTAGTGTAGGCAGTACATGTGTTGGTGGTTTCTAGTGTAGGCAGTACATTTGTTGGTGGTTTCTACTGTAGGCAGTACATGTGTTGGTGGTTTCTAGTGTAGGCAATACATGTGTGGGTGGTTTCTAGTGTAGGCAGTACATGTGTTGGTGGTTTCTAGTGTAGGCAGTACATGTGTTGGTGGTTTCTAGTGTAGGCAGTACATTTGTTGGTGGTTTCTACTGTAGGCAGTACATGTGTTGGTGGTTTCTAGTGTAGGCAATACATGTGTGGGTGGTTTCTAGTGTAGGCAGTACATGTGTTGGTGGTTTCTAGTGTAGGCAGTACATGTGTTGGTGGTTTCTAGTGTAGACAGTACATGTGTTGGTGGTTTCTAGTTCATACAAAGCATGTTTTTGCGGCTTCATGTGTAGCCAGAACATGTCATTTCATTTCTTACAAATTGTGTGGCTAGCCAGGGTTGCAGAGAGCTGACTTCCGACAAACAGAACCACTGCATTCCAAAGACATGCCACTGTTAAAACTTAATCCAAGTTGACGGCATTGTAACTTGTTTGAGACATTCGATAATGACTAATGTATATTTATGTAACCTACTAATAACAATAAGCATATTAAGTTGAATTTCTAAAGCGTTTTCAGAGAGGCATTTCACAGTTCAAGTAGTTTCAGTTGTTGTGTTTTCTAGCTATCAGCTATAGTCAACCGTATGACGGAGGCATGTATATAATTCAGCGATTCACGTCAGGGTTCGATGACACACCACCAACTCAGTAACAATGACTGATCACCTCTCGGTAAAGTTTGAGAGAAATATCTCCTGGCCCCAGTGGATGCGGAGAATTTTTCTCTTGGGGAAGAGAAACTGTTCACAATAAAGACATTGTCATATTGCTAATTTTAGTAAAAAATCACAAAGATGTGTTCATTAACCAGTCCATCATTTTAAGATTAAATTCTCTGAAAATTATTTGCTCTCAAAACCCTCAAAACTCAAACAAAAGTTAATCAGTATTCTGTTCATGGCAAAGGGACGGATTTCAAGTTTCTGGTTAGTTTTCAATTAAAGAGTTTTTGGAGTCGACACATTGTTGATAAGAAGGTGAACGTTATAATCAGGAGTTCATCCAAGGAATTTATATTTGGTGTAAAAAGGTGTCACTTCCGCAGGGTTTTGTCGTTCCAAGTAATTATTTGTGAGTGTATGTGGGTAATGTGACTGTCAAATGAAAAACCCTTTCAGTCTGTTTTTCAAATTGAAATTTTTTATATCACGCTAACTAATTACTGCATCAGACAACTCACACAATTACTTCAGAAACATAGTGAACCGAGTGCGGTTTGTCTCAGATAGGGCAGATCAGCTTGTAAACAAGAAAATTATGTTTCATGCAGACAACCAATCAGTTGTGACGATTATGAACAAATTGACATCTAAGTCTGCACGTGTCATGGTTCTTGTTAGGTATTTTGTGCTACACTGTTTACAGCGCAACATCTTTGTCAGGGGACAGTATATTCCAGGTAGTACGAATGTCATTGCAGATGCTATCTCTCGTTTTCAGTTTCATTGCCTACCACAGCTGGCTCCCAATCTCAATCTGCGACCAACAGACACACCAAGCTAACACGGGGACAACTGGTAACTGAAGCTATCAGACTACTAGAGCTTTCACAAGCGGACAACACTAAGAAAGCCCATACAATCACTTTGCATTCCTTTGCCAGGTCTAGATCAACTGACAACAACAAGAACTATGGCCAGCCCCTATAGAACACTTACTTCAATATATCTCATATTTATATCTGTACAACAGAGCTCATTCAACTGCATCACTACATGTGGCAGCAATATGCTGATATCACAAGGTAATGAAGCTTGCAGACACCACTGATCACTTCATACTTAGAAAAATGTTGCTCGGCATGCGCAATGGCAAAGGCAAACCAGATTCTCGTGCTCCCATTACTTTGGACATACTGCATAAGTTAAGCACAGCATTAAACCATGTTCTCCAATTATGAAACTCTTCTTTTCAAGGCTATGTTCTCGCTGGCTTTCTTCGCATTTCTACGGTTTGGTGAACTCATTTGCCTGAACGGGGTTGCGGGTACAGCAACAATGGCAGCCATGCAAGGCGTACCACAGGAGGCAATAAAATTGCGGGGCAGATGGAAGTCAGATTCATTTAAGCGCTATATCAGAATCGGTCTGAATACTTCAATTGAAGTAGCAATGCAATGTTATGTGCTAATACCTCTTTCAAAGTTTCAGATATTTAGATTGTAGGATCATCTTACGTTTATTGGGCACACAAGAGTTTGTTTAAGTTTGGGTTAAGAAGAAACCTAGGTTTGGGCCCTGATGTTTGCATTTCCAGGCTGGGGAAGAGGGGACTCCATTGGAAGAGTTGCTGTCATGTACCAAAGCAAAGCTCCATCACTACCATCCTCCAGGTACTGCCCTACTACATGTTGGCTCAAATGACCTTATAGGCCTTTAGGGTAAAGAGATGTGTAATCTCATGGATGCAGACATGGATGAACAACATAAAATCCTGCCAAAAACTAGCATTATCTGGTCAGAAATGTTGCCGCGCAGGAGATGGGATGGAGCTGACTCGCCAGTGGCAATTGATGGAAAACGGAAACAAGTTAACCGGTTCATGACTCGCAAAATCTGTCAAATGGGAGGTGCTAGAATCAAGCATCAGATCAAGACAAAGGATGCCTGCCTGTATTTTGATGATGATATTCATCTGTCTGAGATAGGTTCTGCCTTTTTTTATCAATACCATTCAGGAGACTCTGCAATAGCCAACTTCGGAACCATTTGGTGGCGGTGATCCCATACCGGATCAGTGGCGGGATCCTGGGGGAAATCTGTACTTGAATAGGGCAAGGTAGCTGGGGCGATGTTTGTTGATAAGCTACCCTCACAAGCATCCCTTTGGTATGTGTTTATGGCTATGGTTTGGGGTTGGTCCAGCGGCCTGCTTGATGGGATGTTCCGACGGCTTGTCGGGTTTTGGTTTAATTTAGCACGGCGGCTTGCTGAGTGTTAGTCGACGGCTTGTCGACAGGGGCAGGGAGGGCGGTTGCTCATCGATGGTTACCCTCGTGGGTTATCTCCCCTGGGTTTTGAGTTGCTCGGGTGTTTCATTATGGTTATTATTTGTGATCGGGATCTACCCCAGGGTAGTTTTGTTTTGTTTTCATGTTTGATGTTTTAATTGTTTGGTTTTCATGAGTGGATGTCACAATAGTTCTTGTGATAAAACTGATTTATGTGATGTCGACTCAGCCTTGGATAATACCTACATGCATTTTGGAGTGCAACTTTTCTGTTGGCTTGTCTTTGCGAACACCTGGCGCCATCCATGGTTTTCGGTTTTCATTCGTGTAGTGTTCGTCGCTGTTTTACCCTAGTGTTTTCCAGGCAGGTGATAATGGTCACCCTTTTTTCGCTTCTGTGGAGGCTGATTGTTCCCTGGCGTTGACGTTTTGAATTTACCATGTGGTGATAACATCCAGATGTTACGTTATTATGATAGAATGATATATCAGCAATGGATAGTCCCCTATGAACCCGGTGTAGTAAGAAATATTTAATAACATTAAGCATGTTCAGTTGCACTTTATGAAATAGTGTCATATTTTAACGATGATTTGAAAGGAGGAAAAATAGTTTTATGTTGAATATTGTTCCTTGCCGTGTGAGTTACAAACGCGTTTACGGATTAAAAATCCCTTTTTCAGCCCCCTGGGGATCTGGTTAGAAACGATCTCCCTAACTCACTAAAGGGGACAAAATTTGGTCGGGTTGACTGTTACTTTGCTTATCGTGTGTCATTGTGCCCTCATGGCGTGATCCATTACAAATGGCTGGAATCACTGGTTTGTCCGGTCCAGATTCCATTAGTTACAGGCAGTCGTCCACAGATGTTCAGTCGGTTCATGTCCTGGTTCTCGAAGGCCACTGTAACACTTCCGCATGATTGTTCAGCAGGTTTGCCGCTGTGAAGCGCGCTGGGTGAATTCGGGCATTAACATGCTGAAACATGCCTGTTGCCAGAGTAGTGGAATGAGAAAGGGGTGCAGAATAGCGTTGACAAAGCGTTGGTTTCCATGAACAAAGGCAAGCAAAAACGAACGTTGATGGCCCAGCATACCATGGCACCTCCGCAAACAAACCGACCCCTCTCAAAAACACATTTGCGAAAAAAGCGTTCAACGCTGTATTGCAGGGCTGGAAGGGTCGACGTGCATGTCTTACGTAGCCATACCTTATCACACAGCCTCGGAGCGTAAATGTCGTCCGTTCGTGGTCCAATTGTGGCATTAACAGTCAAAACAGCTGTTTGGAGACGTTGTGTGATGTAACGATATCAGCGTCCTGACGCCATACGTTGTACATCGAGACGTTTCTGATCTTCCAATCTTCCCGTCTCATTAAGCGTAACATTGTTGGTAGATGAACATTATAAGGACGAGGTATATGGTATTTTGCCCTTTCTGCGCTTAGCTTCCGAATGACTTGGTTCCCTTGTGTAACATGGAGGCGTTGCATTTTGGTTATTTGCCTAATGGCAAATTTCTTATTCTAATTTCCGATTTTATGGGGCCTAATCCTGCCCTTCTCAGGTAGGATATCACGTTTGATTCCAAGTTGTGTTTTGATCCTTTGATCACCCTGAAAAACAACAACAGTGTTCCAACCCCTGTGGCTGCTTGTGATTGGCAAATACACAACATTCACTGCCTGATAATATATTTCACTTTTTATTTCAGTTTCTATAAGTGCTTTTTTCATTGCCTCGCGGTACATATATTTCAAAGTTTAGAAGACATATTTACTCAGAAGATCGTTATCAGCGGATCATATAACAACTATTAACGATATGGTGTCAAAATGGTTGAGGCACATTATAAGTTTCTTTTATTATCAAAATGATAGACATTTGAGGCGATCCAGTGGTTGGTTCTGTAATTTCAGATGCTGCTAATATTGTTGTTGAGTTATATCGAACAAATCTTAAAACCATAAAAGTCAATTCTCTGAAGTTTCTTCTTGGAATTGTCCATCGTATGTTGTATTTAAACTAGCACCTCTGATAACACACAAGATTCTTGCTCTGCTTGGGTGTAAGAACAGGATGCTCCAGCGTCTATTCAAATAACTAGTTTGTCTTCCTAATCACATTAAATCTAGATTTTGTACCAAT
Source organism: Haliotis cracherodii (assembly GCF_022045235.1). NCBI lineage: Eukaryota > Metazoa > Mollusca > Gastropoda > Lepetellida > Haliotidae > Haliotis > Haliotis cracherodii. The sequence goes on from NW_027266274.1 coordinate 11,820,177, forward strand.
AATTATAACCCCGGTGTCGTGTACAAAAAGAGAATTCGGTTGTGACATCTACATGTATTGGTCACGTGTTCAAGAAGGCCTCAAGACGAAATATATTAATTAACGAAAAAACACATTGTGTCTTATTTGATTGATTTACCCAAAATTACGAAAATCATAATAACTGGGAGTTTTTAATAAAAGTAAAACGAAACAGAAACATCTTACTGTACATCTGGCTTCATCCAATTACCTGTGCCTTACTTGTGATCCGTTACCTGTTGATATAGGATGGTGATCCGATAAATCGCAAAGAACAATGATGAACGACGTGTGGTTTATTTCACGATAATACATTGTTCGATCATCATTTCTGGAGATACGAACATACGCTCGCAACTTGATGACGTCGTATACTGGAGGAAGTTATTTTAAAGAGGGAAGTGTCCAGTGAGTTGTTCCCCATAGATGTACCTAGGAAACGCAGGTAAAGGCAATGGCCGAACGGTCGCACCTGAAAGCGGGAGAAATATGACAATCGGTATTGGGAGAAAAGGTACAGGCAATCGAAGTCAGGGCTGTGAAAATATACGGGAAATACCACCTGTGCATAAAATGGACTTGTCCGACATTGCCGAGGTCGGATTTTATTGAGGGAGTCATGATTATTTAAATACAGGAAAATATTATTAAAGCTTGTACATTTTATCATCCTTAAAGAGGCTTTACATGTTACATGTTGATGTTGATATCTCAAATAAAAAATAAACGACTCGGTACTGCCCCCATGGTTTATTCTTCCTGTAGTGTTATATTGTATGATAACAACCCCCACACGTCGTTTATTTCCTGAGTAATGTTAACATATGCCATGTATACCTCTCAGCACTTGGTTGTCGTCACGCGGCTTGATAACGGTGGATGAATAAACATCGAAAAGTCGCTTAATGCAATAAACCAGAAGTTGTTATCCATTAAGATTGTTTTCTGAGAAACCTTTAGGAGATGATCTTTATTATTAAACATAAGCTGAAAATTTTATTATCAGGCAATGTATCTTTATTACCATAATAATGGTTTCGGCGTCTATTTTCAGCATTTAAAAGAATTATTTAAATGTTGCTCCTTCTTAAAAATATTCAGAGTATAGGTCGAAGCAATAAACTATTTATACTGTTGTCCAACTTTCAAATGACTCATTCGTGATATTTTCTTTTCAAATATCACAGGATAAATATCGTTGGTAGCGTAATAAACTACATTAGTACTGATTTACTCCAGCTTATAGAGACCCGTGAAGATCCGGGGCAGAAGAGGTCTTCAGCAACCCATGTTTGCCGTAAAAGGTGACTATGCTTGTAGTAAAAGGCGACTAACGGGATCGGGTGGTCAGGCTCGCTGACTTGGTTGATGCATGTCATCGATCCCAATTGCGAGGACCGATGCTCGTGATATTAATCACTGGATTATCTGGTCCAGACTCGATTATTTACAGACCGCCGTCATATTAATATTGCTGAGTGCGGCGTTAAACAACAAACCAACCAACCAGCTTATAGATGAGAGACATGTTTTCATGTCCATGCCATTTATTTGTTTGATATTGCCACAGTTGGAATCATATCATGTCATACATTTTGGTATCACATCCAAAAGAGGAAACACAGAAACCTTCTTGTAATTATCATGTGAAACGTCAACGCCAGAGAATAATCAGCCTCGATTATCTGCCTCAACAAATTCCATTTGGGCGTGAAAGGCAAACTAGGAGTGTAATTGATATGGATGGATCACTGAATATCAGTGATGACACCATGGCCAGGTGTTCGCGAAAAGGGTTTGCATGCGCCGCTGTACCAGTAGGACTGTGTTTGTTTGACCGTTGTCCAAAGCCGTAGAGCAGTACTGCTGCCATTCGACGGATTTATTACCCATGCACCTGGGTACAGATATGTGATGGTGAGGTGAAATGGGGTTTAACGTCTCGTCCAAGATGATTGCGCTTATTTAGCGACGTGCATGCACGTGTGTGGGTGTCTGCATGTACTAGTCCGGACTGATGCCGATTTATAGTGCTAGCTTACTGAGATACCATGCCGAAGTTTAACATGAGTACCCCACTCAGACACAGTATACTGACTCCGAGCCGACCAGTCCTTGTTTTACCCCCTTAATGCCGAGCACCAGACAGGGTAACAACTAGTACCATATTTTAACGTCTTTTGGTATGACACGGTCGGGGATCGAACCCCGGACCTTCCGCTCTCCGGGCGGACGCTCTTCCACTAGACCACGGAGGCGGTCTACAGATAAGTGAATTTTGTCAAAAGCGGTTTTTAGAAGTATTTCAGTCGACAGCTTATTCTGGGAGGTCAGCTCATAGCGAGGCAGCCCTGGTATGCAAATGCACGACTATGCAAATTTCCTGGGCCACCTATGTCACCTGAAATGCTACATGTTCATGAAGATGGCTACAAACCGCTTCATCTCAGCTGCAAGACTAAGGCGGAAATCCGAAATGACACACATCTTACTCCTTATATGGCGAGAAAACAATTGCATGTATGACGCTAGCGTATCATACGTTTTTATACGCAGGCAAACACCGCTGTGTCGAAGTTAAAGGGACCAACTTAAATACTTTGAGTTATCCGAGGTTCGACACAACCGACAAATTAATCATGAATAGAGAAGAAATACGTAGGGACAAGTGTTTACGTCGAGACAACCGTAAGTTCGACACATCAAAGTTCGACACAACGGTGTTTGACTGTACTCCCAAACAGCCGTAACATAAATGTATAACATATTTCAAATCACAATATGGCTGAAATATTGCCGAGCTGACAAATTATAAACTCACTAAAAATTCGAAAACGTCAGAGTAAACTGCCCACACGCAACAAATCTCCAATGTTATTAAGTTCAACTGGCAGCGTTACGCATATGTGGGTTTATTGTTAATATACATGCCATAAGCAAGTCTTATTTGTGGAGTCATGCCATGTGGTGTAGCTATTAACGTCATCCCAGCTGTCAGATCGTCCGCCCACGTTATATTGTCTCGAGTTCCCTTTAAAGAATTATACAGCCATAATCTCATTATACTGAGATAGATCAGCTGTCACTGTCTGTCTGGCATCTAATGGTCTCTAATGGTTTAAAGGTATGTGAGCCTTAACTGGGTGTATTAGAACAAGGTAGCCATCGATTTTAACATCCAATCCAACTGGTGAGTTTGCAAACCTGACCATATACCTGTTGTGAATGAGTTAGTGTGTGACTTTCTGTCCGAGGCTATAGTATCCAGAAGCCTAAACCACTAGTCTAGTTGCCATGCCTTGCCATTTCAAGTCTTGCCTTTTCTTGGCTCGATCGTGGCGTCACTGCATGTAAAAGACGAGGTGTGTCCCGTGTGATGCAAACGCGATATCCCATCAGATCGCTTTTCTTACTTCGAATGGCTTCACAAAGATGACTACCAAAGCAGACGAAAGGATTTGCGATTTCATCCACGACTGATAAACAAAATGACAGATTGCCACAGCAGAGATACCTATTACTGCCGCATTACGCTCTGACAATAACAGACGGATACTGACCATTGAGACTGCACAGTCTCAAAGACGTACATTCATTGCTGACGGTATCAAATAACACATGAAACGTCTAAAAACAGCAATGCATCTCAGTCACTGCGATAAACTTCAGTCGTTTGAGTGAACATACAATGAAGGTTGCACTCAAACATATACATGTACTTGGGCGAGTTGACTGAAAACTTTGAACCACTTGAAAAATATTTGTCTGGGCTCAATTTTTGGAATAATATCAGTGTAAATTCTACAAGCAGTGGCTGTGGCCATAGCAGAGACCGCGTTTTCGGAACACTGTTGGTGACATTAAAAAACCTTCTCTGATTGGAGTATCGATATGTTTGACAGTCCACTCATTTCGTAGCACAGAAAAGTAGGCTTGACATGGCAAAGGAGGAAACTAGACTTGATATCGGTCGGTGGACACGCATGCGAATCCAGATCGTCATAGTAACAAATAAGGCGAATTATATTAACGCCGAGAGCTGCTTTCGTCGTAACATCATCCATCCTAAAAAAAACCATTGGGAGTTACGTTCCTTCGTTTTACAAAAGTCATAAAATATAGAGGCAACGGCAATGTAATTCACTTGAAATAGAAGTTGCACCCTGAATGAAATACAGACCAGTCCATTTCTAAGACGATTTTTCCATCCACTGTGTGATTGCTCAAAGCGCCTATAAGCAGTTGCACCAGTTCGAAGTAAAATCTATGTCTTGAGTTTAGTCTTGAATTTTTTAAAGTTCAATCGGAAGAGAATTCCACAGGAAAGGAGACCGATGTGAAAAAAAGGTATTTGTCAAAGGGACCTGAGGCTGACATTTGGTACAGAGGGAAACATCTTGTCAACATATCTCAGAATCCTGGAGGATTTATACCTCTGAATCAGGTCTTTTAAATCGGCTGGGGCCAATCCATGATATGAATGGGAGTGACGTGTTCTCTCTTTTGGCATCGACATATAAGTCGTGCATCATCATTTTGCATGTGCTGTAGCTTGATGCAGAGATCAGGTCAGAAATTAAAAAGTAGACTATTACCAAAGTCAATTCTTGATAGTACCAGTGAAGAATTGTAGCTTCAGTTGTTAATAAGTGACTGATGTGCCCAATACTTCTGATATTAAAATAACAGACTCTACACTGGTTGTAGGCTGTATCATGTTCCATGGTCATGTTGGAATGAAAACAACACCAATGTCCTTTACAGCTCAAGACAGGTGGCCCAGTCGTCTAAGGCGCCGCAATTCGCTGTGCAGAGTTGCGTCCCTTGGGCACACCAGAAGCCTATGAGTGTGAGTTCCAATCACGCTTCGTCCTGATTATGTTTCTAGGTTTGTCAGCACCATACCCGTGCCCGTTGGTTTCACCGAAGTGATAAAAGTCCGAGACCTGCATCACTTCGGGCTTCCCTCCCACATTAAGTTGAGACACAGTGATATACCTGGAATACTGTTAAAGGTGGCGTTAAACACAACTCACTCACTCACTGTTGTGATTTCGAATTGACGCTTCATTTTAGTGACACAATTGTCTAAATGATATTGCTGTATGATGATACCACGTTATTTTCACACTTTGGGGATTTTCCAAGATAGTTCTGTATCTCTCCGCCCGATTGATAAGGTAATTACGTGACATCCTGAAATGTTCATCTGGGCGAGGCAACCTGCTGCTGTCAGTATTGGACCATAGATTCGAGAAGGATTAAACCGATTAATTCGTCTTATTCGATTAGGCTCGACTTTATTTGTCCACTGTACAAATAAGAAGTCCAATGTCACTTGTTTTAATCTGAAAGTTCTTCATTTTTGTCAAATATTATGCAAAATTGTATTTAGGTCTTTGCATAAAGATTCAGAGTGACAAAACATTCTCCACAAGACTGTATGACAAGAGGGATGACTTTAACTTTCCAAGAGTCAACTTTCACCTTAATGTCGAGCAGTATTCCAGCAGCTCTAATCGAGGATTCTCTTTCTACAAAAAAATCACAGAACGTCGTAAGACTTTTGCTCAGAAGTTGTTTGATCAAGGTTACAACATTAAAGGCCTCAGTAAAGCTTTTATAGTAGACATGTGGAGGACAAGTCCAACGGGTGACACCGGTGGGGCACCTTGTGTCATTACTATTTGATGGTGATTCATAACATCTTACGCTTGTAAGATAGTCGGAAACATACTCTGGACTCTTCTTTGATCAGATATTTATTACGTTTATGGGAAGGGTTTGTCCTATTTCACTTTTATTTATTATTGTTGTAATCAATCAATTCATAGTCCATTCTGATTTTGATTTCTTTTCCTTTCCAGGGTGTAGTGGAGAGAGCTTCTGGCCAGAGAGTGGAAGGTCGTTGCTTCGATCTCCTCGTCACGTCATACCAAAAGACGTTACAAGATCTCACTTGTTACCTTGTATGGTGCTCGGCATTAAGGCAATAAAGCAATTACTGGTGGGCTCGGAGTCCGTATAATGTCTCTGAGCTATAAACAAGCATCAAATCCGGACACGTACATGCAGCCACACACAAGAGAATTCACGATATAAGTTCAGCAATCTTGAAGGATACAGCTGGCTTCTTTAGTCGATGTTATGACCAAGTGAGATTATTACAATTTTGTGACATCCGTCACATCAAGCAACTGTCATTAACGATAGTCTCTAACCGTAACGTTATAATGTATAGGTTTTAGATGATTCATCTTAGAGTATATGATGTATGGTAACTTCTCAATTAGTTAGCATTACCATCGCAGAACTCATGCAAAAGGCGACTATGCTTGTCGTAAGAAGCGACTAACAGGATAAGGTGGTCAGGCTCGCTGACTTGGTTGATGCATGTCATCGTATCCCAATTGCGTGGATCGATACTCATGGTGCCAATCACTGGATTGTCGATCTGGTCCAGACTTTATTATTTACAGACCACCCTCATATAGCTGGGATACTGCTGAGTGGGGCGTTAAGCAACAACAAAACAAAAACCATACAAATATTTCAATTCAAGGATACAGAGACACTCAAAATATATTTTGTTCTGGGTGGAAAGAGTGCCGCCTATGTGTGTAATCATAGAGGAATAACTAGGAGATTCAATCATCACAAAACACTGTACACCATTATAAGGCCAATGTCACAAACACGTCAATCCATGTTTATATTCTGAACAAAAATTAAATCACAGGATCATTTTTCTTGTTAAAAACATATTACACTTACTTCATATGAGTGTACAGTGTGACCCATTATGTTTTAACACTTCATTCGTCTACTGATTTTGAAATCGTAGACAATAGAACCACACCTGATTACCCTAATGTACCACTGTCTGTATGACAATACCCGTGCCCGCAGGTGACACCAAAGTGGTAAACGTCTAAGATCTGTATCATCTGCTTTCCTGCCACAATCAAGCTGACACGGTGTGATCATGATACAACTGGAATACTGTTCAAAGCAGCGTTAAACCCAACTTACACAATTCTATTTACACAACAATATATTGTTATTGTAAATAAATATTTTGCTTACATTATTATCTAAATGTGTGTGGCGGGTGTTGTCAGTAGAGGAGAACAGGCTAATTTATTTCGCGAACACCTGGTGTCATCACTGATTTTCAGTGATCAATTCTTATATTTTTAATCCCCAGTATGACTATTAGGCCTTTGGAAAATGTTTGCGGCAGGTATTTCAGACTGATTGTTCTCACACGTTGGCGTGTCGAATTTATATCTATGGTTTTTTTTACAAATTCATATTCTTAAATGTGTTGAATTGTAACCCGTAATTGCTCATACACGAAGTTTTCAGTGTGAATACACACGTCACAAATGTCACTGGAGGGGTGTTACGTCATAGATGACAAGTAAATGTATTTAACTAGTTACTCACATAATACCAGAAATTGAAAAATAACAAGAGGTATCATTTAGTACCATGGTTGCATGAAAGTTAAACTAGTTTAAATATAGGGTTAAAAAAAGCCTTCCGTTTCCTTCACACGTTTGAATGACGAATTGTTGAGGTGTGGACATGATTTGCACAGTTATATATAGAAGCGTATTAGTGCCAAAAATCTTATCTAAGTAGATGCACGATACATTCATCTACGTACATGATACGTAGATCATACCACCCATTAAGGCTTAAGTCGGCGAAATCACTCGAATCTGTTCAATCTCAGGATTTCACTATAATGGAAATCAGGTTTTTGATGTGAAACGTGAATACGAAGGGGTGAGAATCAATAATAACAACATCAAACTATTCCCTACTAAGTTACAATTCTACTGGTTTGTTAAATCAATATATTTATGTTTTTATTTTAGCGCTGATAGTTTGACAATTTGAAATAATCTCAGTGTATTGTAAAATTACAGAAACGGCCAATCGAAAATCAACGACCATCATGCTGCCAAATTCCTTAATGAATTAATTGTAATTAGGTAATTACCTTTATCTATGATATAAATATTCGTTTGAACTATATCCAACTTGGGTTACAATTTCAAAAGAAAATACCACTGCTCGAGTAACGATGCACACGATTTTATAATTTTAGATGTTTCATCTTAGAGTATATGATTTCTGGTAACTGCTCAATTATCAAATGCCGTTGTGTATTCCAGCTATTTCATTGTTTCTCGAAATCAACTACCTTTGAAGAGAACGTTGTGCACATTTGTTTCAAAAGTGTAATGTTTCCATACTGGTTAATTTATGTTTTCATTTGATCATGTCCTCAGAAAAAATACTTTTAAATTGGCGGTATGTTTACACAGAACAAACTTAATGAAATTTTAAAGCATCCTGTGAATTAATATTTGCATTTGTACTTATTGACAACAAATATCAACAGTAAGTATTTAAATAAATGTCAATAACTGTCAGTGAAACATTTATTAATCAAATCAGAAAAAAGCTATCTTTTTTAAACGAATCATAATAATTATACATGAGACCTTTTCTTAAGATATAGCACACATTTTCCTAAAAACACAATCAACATTCATGAATACTCCACACGCGGGCAGTGAAATCTCGTCTCTTGCTTGCCAACGTGGTCATTGCAAGGAATTGGAATTCCATTCCCCTGCTTGCTAGTTAAAGATAAGAGTACTGCCAATCATCATAAAAATAACTACCGCTCTGTCAACATGTTATCTAATTTCTGTGAACGGACATTCCATTAACTGCACTATGTGGATTAATTAATGACCTATTTCAAACACACTTCCCGGGCACTGAACTGATCCAAATTAATCTCCACGCGGCTATGTCTTATGCTTGCAAGCTTCTGGCACCGTCTTGGTGCAGAGAGGAGACGTTAAAGGAAAAGACCTTGTTTCACTCCTGCTAAGGAAACGGGGCTTCGCTCGCTACTCTGTTTTTCGGAACTGACCAATTTGTGTTTATTGAATGCGTCTTGGTCCGCTGAGAGTAATTCGAATTTGACTTGCTCGTGGGGCGTTGTTGATTCACTGAATTCATGTATAGTGCAAGTCCACTCCAAAATCCAATAAACCATTTGAGTGCATTCATACAGGACTTCAAATTGAAACAGTGAAAAGGGTTTACTTAACGTCGACTGCTATGAAACATATGTCATTTATCAAAGAAGGTCGTGAGTGGAATTTCTTTACAGATTTGATATATCAACGAGAAAGGATTAAAAAATATCTGAACGTAGTCTGGAGTTAACATATTGATACATTCACCATTTAAGAAAGCACTAGGATCAGGCCAGTCTTCTTCAGTTTGATTCAGATAATTAAAACCATACTTTGTTAGGTTCATGATTACCTTAGTAACACTGGTGACAATATCCCTTATTACAAGCCGATTTCCATAATCATAAGAAAGCTCAGCTGAAAGCAGAACCCATTGTACGATGCCGACTGTATCGTAACCATTTGTTTAGGAATCAAAATCAAATAGTAATGATACAAGTTGTTCGCGAAATAGTGACCGTTTCCCGCCCATCAGTGGAAACCTGTAACAAAGGTAAGTCAAATGGTCACCAGCTGAACAAACACATAAACATACATGTATGTAACAAGGCAAAATAGGGAACTGCATAAGACCCCATTAATGTCATTCATCGGTCAATTTTGGAAATGTCCTCCATGTGTCTACCCTAAAACATTTTGAACGCTTTATTTAGGATTTGTTTCGGAAAGTGAAATGCCAAAGTCTATATCTTCGTCCGTGATTTAGAGTAGATCTTTATGGGACATAATATTCTCATGAGCCATTGTATTTCCATTTGAAACTATTTACCAATTCATCATCCCTTTCTGTTGAAAGAGACTTGACCAAGATTGAAGTCTTTATTCATTTGCAATCACTTCCTGGACCAGCTCCTACCAGTGACGCCTCTTTGTGTGAACGCCCGATATCAAAGTACCGTCCAGAACCTATAAGTCTTCTCTCACAGCGCTGCTTAATCGAACCTGGACAAGACCATCATGGGATTGATGTAAGGTTCAACGACCGACGGTATGCAAGCAACCACGTCACCGATTCTGACCACCCAACTCATGTGGTCGCCTCTGACAACGGAAACCCTACGAGTTAAGTCTCCCTGGAAAGAAGTTAGAACATCAGAAAACATACAACTTTATGAATAACAACTTCTGTTTTCTTGGCATTAAGTGACGTTTCGAAATTGATTCTTACGCCATTATCATGCGATCAAACTGATAAGCAACAGATAACATTGACCGCAGGTAACAGGTAACAAGAAGCATAGAGATAGTTGAAGACTGGTGTCCAGTGCGAATAGAACACGGGTAATGACGCCAGATGTACAGTAAGGATTGAATTGATGAAGAAGCTGATTGAACACTCTTTAAAATAGTTGTGCAAACTGAATTCAGCTATTTTCATTTGTACACAATCACCTTGTTCAACCTTTTTAATTTTTAAATCCATTTTGATATCTGGTTTCATTACCTGTGTAGTGACCGCCTCCGTGGTCTAGTAGTAAAGCGTCCCCCAGAGAACGGTTCGGGGGTTCGATTCCCGGCCGCGTCAAACCAAAAAGACGTTAAAAGATGGTACTTGTTGTTACCCTGCTTGGCGCTCGGCATTAAGGGGCTTAAACAAGGACTGGTTGGCTCGGAGTCAGTATACTTAAAGTGTCACGGTGGGTCATTCTGGTTAAACTGGGGTATCTCAGTGTAGCACTATAAAATAAGCATTATTCCGAACTAGAACAAACAGCCACAATCACACACACGTGCATGCACGTCGCTATGTAAGTTGCTGTGATGTGTCACCCGGCAGCATTTCGAGTGAGTGAGTGAGTGAGTTTGGTTTTACGCCGCTTTTAGCAATATTCCAGCAATATCACGGCGGGGGACACCAGAAATGGGCTTCACACATTGTACCCATGTCTGGAATCGAACCCGGGTCTTTGGCGTGACGAGCTTTAACCACTAGGCTACCCGACCGCCCGGCAGCATTTCGAAGCTCTTGTCATATAAGTTATTTGCAGAGAAGTTCAACCACGTACCCAATGGGCCATACATAATATTACAAATGCTTTACCAACTCTTAGACACGATTTACACACTTGAAATTGCACATCTCCAATACGTTTGTCCTCCATGTCTAAATACCATAGCTTCAATCTTTTTTCCAAATTTACTTTCAAACCAGTATTGAAGCAAAAAACTTTAGATTATTTTGTAGTTGTAAATTAGTTGTAAGTTGTAGTCTGACACAGAGGGACATCATCAGCAAACATGGTGCAACATAGATCTTTGACATCAAAATGTATTTCCCTCCATATTCGTTCATCAGCTGCATACGTGTGTTTGGGAATATAATGAGTGAGTGAGTTGGGTTAAACGCCGCTTTTAACAGTATTCCAGTTATATCGCGGCGTGTCAGCTTAATGTGGGAGGAAAGCCTGAAGTGATGCAGGTCTCAGACGTTTACCACTTCGGTGAAACCCACGAGCACGGGTATGGTGCTGACAAACCTGGAAACATAATCGGGGCGAACCGGGATTCGAACCCACAGTCATAGGTTTCTAGCGTGCCCCAAGGGACGCAACTCTGCACAGCGAATTGCGGTGCCTTAGACGACTGGGCCACCCGTGCCCCTGGGAATATAATGAATATTGCATGTTGCATGGCAAGTAGACCGTTAAACGATTTCAATTCCTCGCACAGGCATATAGGTTTGAATACATTCATAAATGTATATTAAAAACCTGAAAGTTATTCCATCATTTAAGCTTGCAAGCATCATATCTTGTCAAACAGTAACAAAGGGTTTAAAAACGCCCACAAAAAGACAGTAGTGTTCAGAAACGCCCACAAAAAGACAGTAGTGTTCAGAAACGCCCACAAGAAGACAGTACTAGTGTTCAGGTTGGCAAGTTTACCTATATACCTTGCTTTAATAGTTCCCAGAATTGTTTATGAGTTTCCCTTGCATCAACAGATTTTTGTGTCTATTAATTCTTATATGATTGTCTTTTCTGTTCAAACATTTTGTTAAATCTTGAGCGCAACTGCCAACACCTAAAAGACTCATTCATTATCTTTATGTGCTCTTAAAGCCTCATATTTGGCATTCTTTAGGGTGTCAAGTGCGGTATCCAACAAAGGAGGCTGTTCAACATGTTGTCGTCGTTTGGGGATGCTGGTGCGGGGGTTATGCAATTTCTTCTGTCATACACGAACACTTGTCCTTGCACAATGGACCTGTTTAAGGCCGGGGTGTCCCCGGTTTCCCAACATTTCTGAAAACAACAAACCCAGTCAGGCGTAGAACAATAGAGGGATCAGTTTGGGTACACCATTGGTAGGGGTGCTGGTGGGTGAGTTAAGTTCACCCACCTGCCAGATTAAACCAGCAATCTACAGAGAGGAGTTGGCAGGTATGTTATGTTCAATTGCATTTCTTACAACTTACAAACATTTCTCAAATACATTTCAACCATAATTAAAACGGGCCATCATACTTGTCTGTAAGGGGCCGTCTCTAGCAATCCCTAAACAACCATCCCACATCAACCTGACATATGCCTACACCAAGACAACTTCGCAGTCTGACTCCGACAACACTCCGACAACAACATCTTCATCATTTGTGATATGGAAATCATGTGAAATCAAATACGATATAAATAAAACATCCATGACTTCATGTTTGTTCATACGTATGATTGAAATCACAGTGTGTCCATAGAGCGTCGGTCACCCCTAAACAGACAGTGGGACATACCCACAGGTGTTAATCCATTAATCCCTGTGTTGTACTAAGTTTTCCAATGTTGGGAAACCGGGAGTACACCGTAAGGCCTCCCCGATTATTTTGAGCTTGCAAAAACCTGTGGGAAAGCGCTCGTCGCTCGCATGATGAAAACCTTGCGTTTTTGAAGAATCCCTTCCAAGTATTTCCCGCGCCTTTTTAAAAAATAGGTTTCCTTTTGTCCTTGGTAAGTAGAAATTTTGCAAAGATGGAAGAGTCTTGCTTGAATTTAGTGAGTACAACTTGTGACAGCCTCTTTGCTGTTTTCCATATTCAGCTTGTCACTCAGGAAATGTCAAACTTTCCCTCTGATTCGTCATACGACTCACTACAACCTATTTCATTTCCAAGAAACAGCAGGCTGTTCCTCCAATCTTTGCACTCCATTTCTTCGAGTTTCTCCTCGAGTTGCGAGGCCGAGCTTCGAAATTGTTGATTCTTTTCCCCGAGAGCGTGAAGTTTCGAGTTGAAGTCGGAAGCCTCTTTGGTTATCTTGTTGTTCATAGTTTAAAGGGTGCACGGGTGGCCCAGTCGTCTGAGGCGCCGCGACTCGCTGTGCAGAGTTGCGTCCCTTGGGCACGCCAGAAACCTATGATTGTGGGTTCGAGTCCCGGCTCGCCCCGAATATGTTTCTAGGTTTGTCAGCACCATACCCGTGCTCGTGGGTTTCACAGAAGTGGTAAACGTCTGAGACCTGCATTACTTCGGGCTTTCCTCCCACATTAAGCTGACACGCCGTGATATAACTGGAATACTGTTAAAAGTGGTGTTAAACCAAGCTTATTCACTCACTCATAGTTTAAAACTTGTCGTTCGTTGTCGAAAATATTTATTTGTTTTAATGTCCCTCAGCAATGTCATGATTTCACTACCAATTGTGTTAACTTCGATTAAACCACGTTAACTGATCACTGATAGCGTGCTTGAAGGAACGTAAGGGGGTCGGGAGCCCTGGGTGTGACTTCACATTCCCACTCACCACTATAAGCTGAGACACATTTTTACACCCTTTTGTCAGTCTGTAGGTACACCGTGCAGGTGTAGGTACACTGACTGCATAGAGAATCCGTTTTAAGCATGATATTGAGCTACAGAGATTTTCATTGTAAGAGTGGGAAAATACGTCCACTCACTACTCGCACATTGCACTTACTGTTAATCGTAAAATTAATGCGTCTCCAAAAGAATGCGACCCTAGCCCCCTCGTATGAATGCGACAGCCCCCTCCTCTCAAGCATCAGTGGAATAATATAAAGGAAATGTCTTCTATCAGGTTTACAGGACAGATCCTCACCTTAACCCAACCTTACATTAATCCAATCACACCAAATAGCACAGCTTAATAGCACTGACTAGAGTACTTCCGCTAAAACAAAACATAGTGTTTTCCTAAGAACAACAGATACTTTTTGTGTTTATTCAACAAACTTGAAGGCGGGTGACAATACAAAGGCTGGCGATTTAAAAATTAGTTTGATGAAGCCTGCTTGCATTGTTCGCATTTAATTAACACTCGCGTTAACTTCAAGATTTACAGTATATAGCGACGTACATGTACAAGCACCCACAAAAATTCCCAAGTTAGCCAACGCCCATACAGTCAAAGAAAAGGCCAACATTCTAGCTGAGCACTTCTCATCTGTCAGCAGCAACACAAATTGCAGCGAAGAATTCAAACAGGAAAAAATGCTTATGCCTAAGATCTCAAAACGGCCGCAAAGCAAGCATCTGGTATACAATATACCATTTACGGTGACAGAGTTTGATGATGCGATACAACATAGAAAAGGCACAGCACCTGGTCTTCACACAACCAGCTACGAGATATTGAAAAACCTACCTGATCAAACCAAAGGCTTACTCACTGAGTTGTATAACACGATATGGTCCAAAGGAGAAGTCCCCAAAGCATGGAAACATGCTGCGGTTATCCCGCTGTTAAAGCAAGGGAAAGAAGAAGCCCTACCAAACTCCTATCGACCGATCTCACTCACCTCAAACATGTGCAAAGCCATGGAAGCCATGGTTACAAAAAGGCTCATGCATCATCTTGAAACTGGCAATCACATAAAACCTGACCAAAGTGGCTTCAGGAAGGGACACTCGTGTCTAGATCATATTCTAAGACTGGAAAATGAAATAAACAAAGCCCAATTAAACAGACAATACCTAGCCGCAGTATTTCTGGACTTCAGCAAAGCCTTCGATATGGTATGGCATGACGGACTCCTCTCAAAACTATCACAAAATGGAGTTGAAGGGAACATGGCAAACTTCATAGACAGCTTCCTGCAAGACAGGTCGCTATCAGTTAAAATAGGGAACAATCGATCAGATCCTATGGCACTGGACAATGGCACGCCACAAGGCAGCATCATAAGCCCAACCCTGTTTAATATCATGATCAATGATCTTTTTGACCATGTCAACTCTCCTACCCAAACTTCTAAGTTCGCTGATGACGGAGCAATATGGGTAAAGCACAGAGATATCTCACAAATCAGAAAAAAACTCCAGTCAGCCCTGGATGGAGTAGATCAATGGTGCAATAAATGGGGATTCACCCTTTCAAGTGAAAAAACGGTTTGAGTTCTATTCAAACGCCGGGGGAAAGATGCTATGATACCCCGTGTCTCCATAAAAGGCAAACCCATCAAATTCGAAAAATCTGCAATATTTCTTGGAGTTATCCCTGATCAACACCTCACTTGGCGCAAGCATATAGAATATGTGGAAAACAGATGTCAAAAAGACCTGAACGTATTACGGGCAATTTCAGGCACATCTTGGGGCACATCGAGGGACACTCAGCTGAACCTCTACAAAGCTCTTATCAGATCAAAAATTGACTATGGTTGTGAGGCTTTTCACTCAGCATCAAATACTGTCTTGAGGCGCCTAGACAGAATACAATACAAAGCCCTAATGCTGGCCACAGGCGCAGCGACAGGCACCTCACTAGAAGCACTACAAGTAGAAACGGGAGAACTCCCATTGAAACTAAGAAGAGAGCAGGCAATATTATCGTTCTGGGGACGAACATCAAACCCTTTGGTTAAAAAGATATGGCAAGACAAAAACGCTCGAGATGAAGCCCTAGCTCGAAAAAAGCCCTCACTAAAGCCATCTGGGATATTAGTGCGTGAACTCATTCGAAGTCACAATTGCGATGACATTCAGCCTCCAGAAAGTCATTACAAAGGGTTACACCCTCCCTGGACTTTACAAACTCCCAAAGTTGACACTGCTTTAACATCAGAAGTCACTAAAAGAGAAAACCCAACCCTACTACGATCAGTAGCTATCACTAAAATTCAAACTACCTGGGACAGCTGGGCCCATATATACACTGATGGATCCAAGAATCCTATCAACAACAGTGCTGGTTACGGGATCCATATCCACAGCTCCAAACCCCAAGCACATTCAGTTCGCTTGCCTGATGGTCAGTCAGTATTCACGGCTGAATTGGAGGCAATTCATCATGCACTCAAACTCATACCGGAACTCCCCGAAGCAAAGGCAGTCGTCCTATCAGACTCGTTAAGTGCACTTCAGGCCATCAGTGGGAGAAACTCAAACTCCAGGCCAAACACAGTCAACAATATTCTATACGAATATACAAAACTATCGGACAAAGGGCAACAGGTGGAGCTGTGTTGGATCCCCTCTCACATAGATATTCATGGAAATGAAAAAGCAGACTTACTGGCGAAGCTAGCTCTAGACAAAGCGGATATAGAGCCTATTCCCTTTAGTAAACTAGAGATAAAAAGCAAAATCAAAGCCTCCATAGCAAAAAGATGGCAAGCCCAATGGGACGCAAGTAAGATCGGCAGATGGCTATACAAAATTCAACCCAAGATCCAACAAAAGCCAAACTCATACTCAAATGAAAGGAAAATTGAAACTGCTATCTCACGCCTCAGACTTGGTCACAAAAAGCACTATGACAAGGTTTGTTCATCTTGCAATCAGACTGAAACCATTGACCACCTGTTACTAGAATGTCAAGACCATGTCCCAGCCCGGGCTAGGTTAAAACAAGAATTGCAGTTAGATCCGCTATCTGTCATAGATCTCCTAAAGCCAAGAGATGCAATAGCGAAGGCCAAACTAACTCTATTTCTGAGAGATGGACAGCTGCTCGAACGTATATAAACAGAGCAGCCAAGGATAAAAATGAAATCATATCAATATAAGAAAAAAGAAATCATATCAATGCAAAAACAGAAATTATGTGAACACCGAACTCACAATAGATATGTGAACCCTTCTCACACACAGGAGTCCCAAAGAGGGACAGGTCAGCCGAAATTGCCTAGGCAGAAGGCGACCTCTTAAACACCTAATGCAACAACAACGTATGGGTATCCCCGTGTGCGAAATATGCATCAGTCGGAAAGTTAAATCTTCTATATCAGTCAGTCAGTATGGGTATGTGTGCGTGCGTGCGTGCGTGCGTGCGTGCGTGCGTGCGTGCGTGCGTGTGTTTGACAACGATACTTAGACAAGAACACTGACACTTGACCAAAAACACTGACACCTTACATCGTCTGTTTACACCTTAATACCCCTGACTTCAATACTTTAACTTTGTTAAGCTACTCATTTTGCAACCAAGAAATACTATATTTTAATGGAAATTTTCTTATCGCACATTGCATCAGTATTTGTTTACACGTTACGTGAGCTCTTTGATGTTTTGCATAACCCGAGGAGCAAAATAAACTATACCTCTCAGTTGATTTCATCATATGTTTGATTTTCAGTTGAAAATAACTGTACGGGGGCTGAGGCAGCACACAAAGAAAACTTCTGCATGGTTACATTTTAAAAAAACGTTTAAAACTTACAAACTTACATCTTATCTTTGAAAATCAAGAACATTTTATTTTTTTCGCCACAAATTTACAGTATTTCAAAGAAGCTCGGGGTCATGTGGTTGCCAATTTATTTCTTACCCAGTCTTCATTGAATCAATTAATTTTTTTGCGCACAATCCCCCAGCTATGAACAATCCCCCAGCAATAGATCGCTTTTAACAAACTGCTTGAGGAAAGAGGGATAGTTAAATAGAAGCAATGAAAATAATCAAGTACAAAAATCAACAACAGTTCTTTCAATTATTAAAAACTAACTCGGCGAATTTTCTTTTGCCCCTCTGTTCAAATAACCATTTGGAGTAAGTTACTTAACTCGTGCGTGTAGGTAATTAAATTAACATTCTGTTTTGAGTGGACAGTTTCCATAAAAACAACTTTGTAGTCAACATAGCCTTGTGTGTGTAATAACAGTGAAGATATAAGAGAAACACTGTATTTACGCTCATGTACCTTATATACTCAATGACATTATTGGTAGTGGGTGAATTTGGTTTAACGCCGCTTTTTAGAGTATTCCAGTTATATCGCGGCGTGTCAGCTTAATGTGGGAGGAAAGCCCGAAGTGATGCTGGTCTCGGACGTTTTCCACTTCGGTGAAACCCACGAGCACGGGTATGGTGCTGACAATCCTAGAAACATAATCGGGGCGAACCGGGATTAGAACCCACGATCATAGGTTTCTGGTGTGCCCAAGGGACGCAACTCTGCACAGTGAATCGCAGCTCCTTAGACGACTGGGCCACCCGTGCCCCCGTCATTGATATCCATGGGGTGTATTTTGTCAGTAATGTTACTGTTAGGAGCAACCTTGTGGACGGAAATGAACACACCTGTGGTAAAATGTTCATTATGACTACATCATGTGACAAAGTAGAACAAAGGTGGTACTTATGCAAATAAACACAAGGTGCAACGACTCCATCATTTCCTAAATAGATGAAAATGTAATGGAATCAAACTATGCCTAAACTATCCCCGGAGTGTAACGTTTCAACGACCAACCTGTGAAATCCACGACTTAAGCTGACATTCTAGGAACCTGGTTTGCACTCTAAATTTCTTGAAACTTGAAACTTTCAATATTGTCTCCTCTTAAGAGTTACTTCGTGGCGTGGCATATAAGTATATGAACGTGTGCAGCTGTAATATAAGTCTTGCAAAGATATTTTTGTATATATATATATATATATATGTTTTTTGTGTCGTTTTTTGATTATTCAGAACATACATACAGTGTGTCACAACTGCAGGATATGAGGTTTACCATGTTCCTAAATTACGGTCATCAAAAATATCGGTTGAGGTGAGGTGAAATGGGGTTTAAAGTCACATCCAAGATTGTTGCACTTTTATAGCGACGTGCACGTACGTGTGTGTTTGGGTTTTTTTGGGTTTTTTTGGGTTTTGTGTGTGTGTGTGTGTGTGTGTGTGTGTGTGTGTGTGTGTGTGTGTGTGTGTGTGTGTGTGTGTGTGTGTGTGTGTGTGTGTGTGAGTGTGTGTGTGTGTGAGTGTGTGTGTGTCTGCTTGTACTACTCCGGACAGATTCCGATTTATAGTGCTAGCTCACTAGCCCACTGAGATACCATGCTGCAGTTAGACATGAATACCCCAGACACAGTATACTGACTCCGAGCCGACCAGTACATGCTTAGCCCCTTAATGCCGAGCGCCAGGCAGGTAAACAACAAATTTTCTTTTAACGTATTTTGGTATGACACGACTGGCGGACGCTCTACCACTAGATCACGGAGGCGGTCTTCAGGTAGTAGAGTGTTTACGCATGTTATGCACGTGCAGGTTACGAAGATGAAATTGACAACGCACAAGTGGTGCTCATCAGCACGTACTATTATGTACTATTTAACTCGCCACTAGAACGCGTTTTTAGCCGACACAGGACACGCACATAACCACCATACCACTTGTCGCGGACCCCTTTGGTCGGCGCTTATCAGAGCCGACCAAATCCTTGTTTAAGCCCCTTGATGCCGAGTGATAAACAGGGTAACAATAAGTAACATCTTTAAACGTCTTTTTGGTATGACGCGGCCGGGATTCGAACCCCGAACCTTCCGCTCTCCGGGCGGACGCTCCACCACTAGACCACGGAGGCGGTCATTATCGGTTGAAGTTTGGTATTAATCGCCATGCTTTGTTGGTAATGTATCGAATGATCAAGCCTGTCATGCTTTTAAACAGCCAGGGGCGGAAACACTAAATTCCACTCACTCGCTGCTGACGGCACCAGACAATTTACTAGCGCTTCCACCATTGCTGCTACTAACAATCACTACAAATAAACAATCTATACTGCTCCGTAAAACTTAGCATTTGATCAACTAGAAAAGAAATACAAGCCAATGCTATCAAAACACTGACAACTTTCCTGGAGTAACCGTTCATCTGACTTAAATTTGCTTATTTTAATTATCTGTCCATTCTTTAGTACGAGACAAAATGTGTAAATCGTGAGACCTCTGGAAGTTTGCAAATCTCTTATAAATGAAATGTAAAGTTGACGGTGCATATTCAAAGGGAGATAAGTCAGCGTATTTTTCAATTAAGGTAGAATATTTTAAAGAGTAAACTCATGGAATCATTTTTGTAGGATTTATAGTCTTTAACCTTTGACGATTAAAAACGATAGAGTTTGTAAAATCAATTTTATTTTAATTATCGTCAAAATGTGCAATGAAATCAGTTTTCTTATTGCGTGAACTTACAATACAATCTGTTGCATTTAACTTCTTTTGCTGATAACATTAATTATCAACTAATCGTGACAGCACTGGTGTCTTCTATTCTGCTTCAAGTACACCCACATATAAGAGAAAAAAACTAAATTAAAACGAGGACAAGTTAGATAGATACTTAGTTAATGTCAAAATTTAGATACGTCTTGAAATTAACAAGCAGTGTAATCAATGCTTTGCATAAATTGTGCATATTTCAACTGCAATAAAATGCGTCATCAACATCAGTGAGTGAGTGAGTGAGTGAGTGAGTTTGGTTTTACGCCGCTTTTAGCAATATTCAAGCAATATAACGGCGGGGGACACCAGAAGTGGGCTTCACACATTGTACCCTTTTCGGGAATCGAACCCGGGTCTTCGGCGTGACAAGCGAACGCTTTAACCACTAGGCTACCCGACCGCATCAGCATGCTCATGAAAAATAACTAATTGCTCGTGAAAGCCAGTGTTTGTTCATTGCTCTTTCTTTGAATAAATTTGCGTTCCCTGGAAAAAGCTGACTTATTTCGTCAAACTCGGTCAGTGCAGGCGAGGGGGGAGACAAAGAGACTGTTCACGTCACAGTACTGTTATATTCCATTCGCCTCTGCACATGGTGTGGAATGTTGTTGTAATTACCTTTAACGTAAAAGCATGAAATTGGAGCACATACGATTCTGGATACAAGGATGATAACAGGATCCAAAGGATCAAGGACTGAGGTACTACACAATGTATTTTTATTAGTTAGTGGTAAGTAAAAGCCTCAAAATCATTTTCAAATTCATAAAATATAACACATTCACGCAAGTGAATAATCAGTTGCGATTATCTGCCGAAACAGATTCCATTGAGAGTAAAAGGCAAATAGTGGTGAAAACTAGTGGTTTTAGTGGATCACAAAACACATGCAAAACCAAGTCAGTTGTTCAACCGAAACACACGGTAACATATATCAAAATAGGGAATTGCATCGGACATAATTTTTGGCACTGATGTGTAAAATTTGGAAATGTCCTCCACATGTCTAGCATAAACGTCCCAGTGAATATTATTTTCAAAGGTTGCAAGATCCATAAAAAAATATCACAATTGTCAATTCTTTGGGGGACAATTGCTTATTAATGAGGCAATATATATATTTTCTTCTTTCTTTGTCTGCCATGTGAAGTCACAAAAACATTATTTGGGGCTGTTATTACCAGGAGAATTTTTTTTGTAACTGTTGTAGTGGACAATTAGGTTAACAGTTGAGGCAACGAAACACCGCTAATGGTTTAAATCTACGTTTTATTTGAGACTTTAATTCTACATCGTTGCACCAGACACATTCATTTTACATGGCACATCACGCTTCTTTGTGGTAGTTTCAGTTTGTTTGTTTGATTTTCATTTGTAGCACCACTGAGCAATATTCCGGCTGTAAGACTGTGGTCTCAAAACAATGAAATCTGGAACTGACAGGTGAGGTGAGGTGAAATGGGGTTTTACGTCGCTCTAAGATTATTGCACAAATACGGCGACGTGCATGCACGTGTGTGTGTGGCTGCTTGTACTAGTCCGGGTTGATGCCGATTTTATAGTACTAGCCCACTGAGATACCATGCAGGAGTTTAACATGAATGCCCCACTCAGACACTGACAGTATACCGTCTCCGAGCTGACCAGTCCTTGTTTAAGCCACTAAATGCCGAGTGCCAGACAGAGTACCATTTTTTAACGTCTTTTGGTATGACGCGGCCGGGGATCGAACCCCGGACCTTTCGCTCTCCGGGCGGACGTTTTACCACGGAGGCGGTCTGAACAGACAAACCAGCGATTCATATTATGTGCAACGTCCCATTTCATCGCGCCTGATGACACGCAAACCCGCTAAGCTACCGCGCCTTACCACCTTATCCATTGAGTTACTTCTTACAATTCTGGGGGTCAATTCAAACACGGAATACCAACGGGATTCAAGCTTTTTAGAGAATTTACTTCAGAGAAAAAATCTCATGGTCCCAGTGCATTCTGAAAAGAACAAGGGCGGACACAGTTGACAGACGCTGATCCAACACATCATGACATAAGATAGACTATAAGTCAGTCGGAGAATATGTTATTGCGCCGCTTTCAGCAGTATTTCCGCAATATCACGTAGGGGGAAACCAGATATGGGCTTTACACATGATTGGAATCTAGTCCGGAACTTTGGTCTGACGAACAAACGCTTTAACCAAAAGGCCCACCATCACAAAGATAATAAGGCTCGTATATGGTCAAAAAGTACAGTTCTGAAGTAATGTAAAGGTGTAAACAATCACGACATCATTTCTGATTTTACGTAAAAATCATAAAACACGTCCCATTATTATTCTGGGAACCCATTTGTCCAGAAACTCTCCATGCTGTGGCCAGTCTCGATCAAATGTTACAAGTTCCAACATCAGGTCTTTGAAAGGCATTTAGAAGTGATACACATAAGGAAGAGAATATGTGGATGTGAACTTCTTTGTTATGAGGAACACAACGTTTCGGAGTATATGCTTGCTCCTTCATCAGGTGACTTACTTACTTACTTACTTACTTTACTTACTTTACTTACTTTCTTACTTACTTTGGAGATTTAACGTGCGCTTTCCGACTGATGCGTATTTCGCACACGGGCCCGGCCAGGCCATTATATGTGTTTCCGAAAGGGGCGAAAGTGGTGTGTGCAACCCAAGAGGGGGCTTTAGGGGCTGCTTATATAGAATTTGGGAATTTTGAGATTGTTTCAACTTCATTACCATGTCTGTAAAAGTTCGAGGCATTAACAAATCCCTACCCAGGGACCTTGTCGGGGTCATTCTACCCCTCTTGTCATACAAGATGGCCAGTTACATCCTCACAGCCGATCGATCAGGTGGATTAAGGAACATCCAAATCTCCTTTGACACCAACAACCCCCAAAAGCTCAAAGTTCGGACCACGTCTCTACACTCAGAGCCTGTCAAACTACCCTCAGGTAAAGCAACCAATCAAACTCAACACCTACTCCCAGCCCTATTTACACCGGCCACCTTCATGCGGGAAAAGCAAAGGAAACATCTAAGCACCTCCACCCACCCACCCACCCCATTCGGACCGGTCAACACAGACTCAACAAATCACCCCTACTATCATACCTTCTCAAGCCCAATCCAATTAGACTCAACAAACACCAACCAATCTCCCCTCTACTAAAACAAAAAAACCTTGAATCTTCCACCTCACCTATTCAGTCCCCGGATCTGTTAACCACCCCCACCCAAACTGACCCCATCAACTTCCACCCCATAGTAACAGAAGCACAACTAACACAAAATATTATTAAACATGCTCAGCAAATTTTCACCGTCCAATATCTCCTGCCCAAGGTTCAATCCCTTGAAACAGAACGTTTTGACCATGAAATCCTAACCCTTCAAGATCTAAATTCTTTTCTGACAGAAACTCAAAACCAGGTAACACCTCAATTCATCATGAACACCTCAGCTCACTTTATTTAAAAACAATATCACCCCCTCACTGTCTTCGACTTCAATCTGACTAGAACCCTCCTCTTCACACGGCTTATGCGCAAGCCCCATATCAATCAATACCCCAGCCCAGCCAGTTTAGACTTACTTACATTAGGCTTTTAAACCCCATATTCTACATTGCAGCTTAACTGCAAATATATTAACCCCATTATGCTTTACCTTTTCTTCAAGTACAGCTTACAATTACTAGGATAGATTATTTAGCACTTTCTACTCTTTTCAGGCCTTAAATCCTTCATTCAAAATTTACCTCTCTTAATATATTACCATTTAACTTATCTCCTTTTATTTATAACTTAATACACTTGTTGTACATTATAGCCGTAGTTGTATAGGATTAGGTTTATGCACCCTTTACTTACAGGTTTTTGGGGTTGGTTTTTACCTATATTAAAACATTATTTAGATATGGCGAAATTTGCAGTGGTAGAAGCGGTCGTTAAACTTCCAAGACAGAACATGGCATTCATTCACCTGGTAAGGAGTAAGCATATACTCACTCACTAAGTGTTCCTCATAATAAAGAGGTTGACATCCCTATATTCTCTTCCTTAAGTTTTTCAACATACCGATTTGGGGGTATATACTTAGGAAGAAAAAATGAAAATAAATGTTTCGAAAATTCAAAATTTATACTGTCGCATATGGGCGAGAATATTTTTCTTTGCTCAAAAATCATGTTTTTATTTTGCTAATACATAAAAGTGTGTTTAGAAGCATCATAACATATAATTAAACTCCATTCAACTTTATTCAACTGATTTGTAGCGTTATTAAAATATTTCGCCCAGGGCGAAAATATTTTCCTTCGCTCAAGACTCATGTCGATGTTTTGGAAATGTGTGGGTGTGTGTCTACAAGTATCATGACACTAAGTCCATCCATTTGAAACTTAATTGAAGTTAAAGATGTGTTCATTACCGCATGAGTCTCCAAAAGACTTAAGTTTTCTGTCAACATGATGTGCTCCCTGAACCCTCCAGATTTACACACATACGCAATGCATGCTAATCAACACTCTGTCAGTGGCAAAGGGATGGATTTAAGACTTTAAGTTAGTTTTCAATTACAGAGTCAACAAATTTTAGAAAAGACCGTTCACGTTATTAACAGGAGTTCATCCAGGGAGAATAGATCTGTTTAAAAGTGTCACTCTTCCACAAGGTTTCCTCGCCCTAAGAAATTATTTGTCAGTGTGTGAGAGTAATGTGTGTGTCAGATTAAAAAACCCTATAACTGTTCTTTAGTCTGTTTTTCAAATTAGTGCATCAAGACTAGTTACGTTATTACTCCAGAAACATAGAAAACAACGTGCAGTTTGATAAGGCAGATTTTTTTTATGTCAGATAAGACTGATTTATGTCGACACAACCTTGAATAATCCACTGGTGTATAATTGTTAAAATTCCATTGTTTTACCATCTTGGAATAACCTCCAGATGTGACGGTTGCTCTGACCCTGACCCTGAAAACCTTTCGTGATATTTCTTGAATAAGTTAGAATATACAAACTCATGCCCCATTTTAATTTCTAGAGGTTCTTTCTTTTATCGATTTTAATTATTCTTTCAAAACACACTATTTACAATGTCCATACATGTATTATATAGAGTATGGGATCTTGAAATATTAATGTGAATGTCAAGTATTAGAACAAAAATACTGGTAATCCAGGATATGTTGAACCAACCGTTTGAGACAATTAGGCAGCACAGAATTTGGACAAACATAATTGGTTTGTTTCAGATAGATGTGAGATTAGGTGAAATGCCGTTTAACGTCGCGTCCAAGAAAATTGCACTTATATAGCGACGTGCAGCAACGTGTGTGTGTGGCTACTTGGACTAGTCCGGACACAGTATACTGACTCTGAGCTGACCCGTCCTTGTTTTACCCCCTTGATGCCGAGCGACAGACAGGGTAACACCAAGTACCATCTTTTAACGTCTTTTGGTATGACGCGGCCGGGGATCGAACCCCGAGCATTCCGGTCTCCGGGAGGACGCACTATCACTAGCCCACGGAGGCGGTCTACAGTTAGAGAGGGTTTACGCATGTTAAGCACGTGCAGGTTACGAAGATGAAATTGACAAAGCACACGTGTTGCTCATCAGCACGTTCTATTGTGTACTATTGAACTCGCCACAAGAACGCGTTTTTAGCTGACACAGAACACGCACATATT
The DNA here is from genome assembly GCF_022045235.1 of Haliotis cracherodii. Taxonomy (NCBI): domain Eukaryota; kingdom Metazoa; phylum Mollusca; class Gastropoda; order Lepetellida; family Haliotidae; genus Haliotis; species Haliotis cracherodii. The sequence continues at coordinate 11,846,371 of NW_027266274.1, forward strand.
CATCATACCACTTGTCGCGGACCAACCGCTACCCCTTTGTTCACAATGGTATGCGCCAGTGGGCGGACATACATTGTCATACGAGGTTACTTGTCAGATCATAATCAACTTATTGAAAACACCCATCTCCGTTACCGCCCGGATCCATTCAGCGCCCATTTGAGTGACAACGAGACACCGTTGTGGGGGGAAGTGCTGTTTTGTGTTGAAATAAATATTTCTTAAGCTTAATGAAATATCTAACAAGCTTTCCTGTACAGACAAAACGTTTATTCATCGGAATACTGAATGCCTTAGAATAACATCATTTCCACTGACCTTGCACCTTTAAACATCTTGTAAGCAGAATGTTACATGTGTGTTTAGCGCTGCCAGACTTTTTACAAACATTTTTGTATATTATAAATCCCAACTCATTGTAATTTCAGTAGCGTCTTTGTCCACGTTTAGAAGACTTACGAAAAACACGATTCATTTTCATGTCAGTTGATATAAAATCAAAATATTCGGGCTCCACATTGGACATTATCAAAACATTTTTACCAATAAAATACTTTCACCCGTGAAAACATACCACGATTAGGGCTTTATCAAGTGTTTGTTGAATCAGGCCAAAAAACATTGTCGCGGGTTATGAAGAGACGTATGTAAATAATAGCGACAAACCTCTTACATAATAATCATAAGACATCTCTGCTTAAGTAAAGTCCATTCTACATTGTACAGATTCTCATAATTCGCCCACTTTAGGATGCGATTGTTCGCGCAATGTGTTGATCTGTGTTGCCCAAATACATCTAAGAGGAACAACCAAAATCCTTTAAACAATAGCATCGTCCAATTTATCAAGTTACGAGCTCATTTCGAATCTCAAGAACTGACGTCATGGTAGAAAAATGTTTTGTAGTGAAATAGATGATGCCTCTTTCTTCATTGTTCTTAGCGACGTATACAGTTTATATAATAACACTCTTGCCCTCGTGGTCAAACTATACCTATTTGGGGCCTAACCAACATCTCATAGAGAACAGATGATAGATCCATGTCAGTAGGGCTTTGTACATGTATGTATATGCTTTTTAACTTTGACAAAGGTAGAGGATGGTATAAAAAGACAAATTAATCTGAACATGTATCAGGGACACGGGTGGCCCAGTAGTCTAAGACGCCGCGATTCGCTGTGCAGATTGCGTCTCTTGGGCACGCCAGAAACCTATGATTGTGGGTTCGAATCCTGGTTCGCCCCGATTATGTTCCAGGTTTGTTAGCACCATACCCGTGCTCGTGGGTTTCACCGAAGCTATAAACGTCTGAGACCTGCATCACTTCGGGCTTTCCTCCCACATTAAGCTGACACGCCGTGATAATGATATAACTGGAATACTGTTAAAAGCGGCGATAAACCTTACTCACTCACTCACAAACTCATTTTCTTCCAACTTAATCACTCGAATCTGTTGATTCCGGAAGTTGGATCAATATATTCTCACCACTTCGCCATCACGTAATCCTTATCAGACTTTATATAAGTCAAGCACGCTTTTTGACATGTACTTTCAAACATGGAGATCTACTGTAGATGTTTCTAGCAAATGTGAATATTATAGATATTTTAAAATGCAAATATGCGCAGAAAAATATTTAACTGATGTAAATATAAGAAAATGCAGAATATCATTAACACAATTTAGATGCAGCTCACACAGGTTAATGGTTGAAGTTGGCAGGCACAACAAAATACCCAAATGTTTAAGATTATGTAAACAATGTTCTTTAAATGTTGTCGAAGATGAATTTCATTTTCTACTTGTATGTTGTAAATATGACAATTTAAGGAAAAAATATATTGAACAGAAATACTATGTACATCCAAATAAATACAAGTTTATCTCTTTAATTTCACATGTGAGCAAAACGGCTATACAAAATCTCTCTCTCTTTATATATCATGCCATGTTATTAAGAAATGAATCCTTGTAACATTCCTAACCGCTTCCACATTGTCATGTATTCTGTACTATGGGCCTGTGGCCTTACAGTTATATATGAATAAACTGATTGATATAAGTCAAGCAGGAACGAGTAGACAACTGGTTATCCGCCCACTCTGCGTGAACGCCATGCAATCAATGCTGTGACAGATGGTGTCAAACATAAATATCACTGACACGGCAAATAAATACGGAAGTATTTAATATTGTGTAATTTTAATGAGTGTGTATATTTTGAAAATTCCAGTTTTGTCTTTGATCCATTTTGCAAGGTCGTTCCAGGCATGTTTTACAATTTCTCTCTAAAAAACATGTGCATTCAGGTTTGTTTGTCTCGTTTACAAATATAATGTATTTGCCTATGTAATCATTATGCCATCATCCTATATCACACGTGCACCTGCTATTTAGATAAAAAGCGAGAATTTCACCCGTTTCACCGGAGCTTTTAATACCAGGATACCAGATTTAATACAACATTGTTGCCGAAACCTATGTAACAAATTGTGCAATTTATTTATCTTGACGTAGACGAGGAATCTGTTTTTAAATTTGATCTAATTCAGTAATGAAAAGCAAACAATTCAGAATTAAGTGACAGCTCAGGTTGAGTGATGAATAGATGTTACGAAACTGATTGCCTAATAACATGAACGTTGATCAGAGAGCTTCTGTTCTAATGGATGATGTGTCACTTATCATGAAAGTATGTCCCTGAGGGCAAAAGGGCAAAGACAAAAATACAAACGAGAGGACTTATTTTCCTTTTCTAATATTATTTACTGACAGAATTAAACATATCTAGTTTAGTAGTTCAATCATTGGGATCCTTTCCATTTTGAGGTCATGTCTTTGGAAAGATAGTCTTACGCCTACAAATGGCAAAAGTTCAATTGATATTACTAAGATAGGAACGTGTACAGAATTGGCCATGTTCTATCATGGGCACACATCTGCGCAGCTAAGTAATATTCCGTCGATTCCTTAAAATGGCCCACAAGCCGAGTTCAGAATGTTGTCTAAAGCATACATTTGACTATATGGAATTTAATCATATACTTACCCAAATAGTTACTAGTTATATGAGTCAATAACGTATCCTCAGCTGCTTGGGTTAACCTGAGGAATACGCATGGTGTGAATCATTCATTATTTCTAGTTAATTGTTTTGGGTACCAATGGCAAAAAAGTCAAAGTCAATGCAATTCACCGTGCATCCGCTGTTTCACATAACTTGGATGGTAAACCATTTTGAGCATACATACTATGGCTTCGGAAAGGACAGGAAGTGTGTGTTATCTACTGTATAATTAGCATGGCTTTTATTATTCACCATTCGAAACTGCTCGTTTTCTTTCAGTTTCGATATACCTTGCAGTCAATGAACCCCTCGTCCGTTCTGAGAAGAGATGGATTGTTTGTCAGATCTCGGCGGAAAAAGGTATCGAATTGGAGTTGAGGATTTACTATCATTTGCTACTTTGTTCATGGTTAGGTGTAACATAATAATAAAAAATAACAAGGCTATTTCTAGAGCGCAAAATTCCAAATCACTGAGCGGCATGGTCAATTTTCAACAGTGCATAGGTACATATATTCAACTGAGAGGGGATAAAACATGTCTACACATTCAGATGTAGCCAGAAGGTACGTTTTGAGTAAAACATCGTTACTAGATGCACATCTGAGGCTGAAGGGAAGACAGTTTCATACATGTGTTTTATATCGCTGTAATGAGGTCCAACATATCATGTCCCCGTTGTAGTTTGTTTAATTAGGAATGCTGTCGTTGGTTGCAAAACACATCGTTACTAGATGCACTTTTGAGGCTGAAGGGATGAGAATGTTTTATATCGCAGTAATTTGTTCCAACGTCTCATGTCCCTGTTTTAGCTGGTATAATTATGTTTCGTTGTGCTGCCGTAGGTTGCAAACTGTTGATTGTCAACGGATGGAACAAGGTGTCATCTCCAAAGAGCAGGGCCCAACTCCCGCACGTACAAGACGTATTGGTAACCGTAAGATTGAACAAGTGTGACGCAGGAAGTGATTACATGTTAAAGAGAAATGCCATCTACAAAATATAAAGAAGATGTATCTCTTTAACAGTACAAGAAGAAAATAATGTTTCACATGTTTGCTTTTTGCAAGCAAGGTGATAGCTGCTCCCACTGTTTCTCTTGGTTACATTCATCATTGTACGTTCCATCGGCCATCCAAGTATGTTGTTACTCTCAAGCCAATTTCTGAAATGTAAACCAAGCACATCCGGTTCCCTTAATTGCGACGATTGCTCCACCTTTAGCATCAGTTTCCATTCTGTGTACGTCCCCTTGGACATGCAGCATCGTGACTGTTCCTTACCACAGATAACAATGAACATAAAAGAGATCGGTTTGGTTCTACAACAAAACCCCATTGCTGTCCATCAAAGTATAAAGTAAAGTGATAAAGTATCTTGATTTGTTTTCATGTTGAAAGGGAAAGTATAAAAATATATTAGATACTGAAACTTATAGACCTGAAACTGCGAGAAGTGTAGTCCATTGTAATAATCTTAACCATTTTCTCTCTAACATTTCACCATTTTCAATTGCTATTTGCCACCCGGACATTTACTTGTGACCCCAGTGAAAGTAATTTGAAAGCAAAAGGGCAAGTGTCTCTTCGATCATGACAGATTAACATGAACAATGCTCTGGTAAAGGAGGTTGTGCAGTTTTGTTGAATCCGACTCGTCTTACAGGAGACACTCATTACCAGGCACAGATTTTGAAGCCTATGCAGCAGCAATGTATCATGGCGATGATAATGCGACTTGCATTGTGATTAATATGGTTGATGCTGGAAAACCAAGAGTGATTGGTTACATGAAAATGTTTCATTTAATCGGAAGGTCCATACAGTATACAATTTTAACAGACATAATGAATTGTTGAGCGGTAAAACTTCAGACTAAAATGAAAGAGTCAGTGACAATTCATTAGAAGGGGTTGATCAAGTCATTCTGATAGAAAGGGAAAGCTAGAATCAATATCTGAAAAAGAACGATTTATCAATTAGAATTTGTTATGGTTATCTCCTTATGACCTCCGGAACTAGAAATGAAGAAGATCAATGCGACCGCTTCATCTGTTTCATGTTTAGAGCTTTGCATAAAGATTCAGAGTGACAAAAACCCAATCCACAAGACGGTTGTACATGAAATGGGGGGTTGTTTCAACTTTCAAATTGCCAACTTTCCCTTTAGGTGGAATGATATTCCTGTAGCTCCAGCCCTTGTGTGTCTACATTTCTCAACTTGTGAGGTGCTCATAACATTGAAGCCCAGTAAAGCTTTCCAAACGTGTTAGGGCAGACATGTGGAGGACAATTCCATATTTGATAAAAATGTTGTCCTACTTTATCTTGTACCACATGTTCCCGTGTTTTTTCATGTGAAGAATCGACTTGCCTTTGCATGTGTTTGTGATGGGTGCCACTGATGGGGCAGGATACGCTCACCTTTTCGCGTCATTAACACATATGGTATAGTCGTAATTGTACAATCGACTCTCCTTTCGGCAGAGATTTCTTATGAATATGGAAAGAGTTTTTGTCGCTCATATTTATAATAATAGATGCAATGGAGATCTTTTCATGATGATGATGTTTGTTAGTTTTCACTCGACTTCAGGTAAGCCCTCTATGATCATGTGATGAGCTTGTGTCCGCTACGATCGTGTGAGGAGCTTGTGTCAAGATGGGAGCAATGTCTCCCGACTTGATACATAAATGATCATGTGGACATGTGCAATTGGATGAAACAAGAAAGGTTATTAACATAGGAGAAGCCTCCATCTGAATGTCGTCAGTGCCTTTTGTTCAAAATTGCACCCGTTTTGTCTGATTCTGACATGAGTACTAAATTTCCTAAATGAGACAGTGTACAAACATGCAATGTGCCAACAGTTTTGCCTAATGGTTACATCAACTCCAGGGCGACATAACTTATATATTCCATCAGAACGTCTAGACTGATTGATTTGATAAAATATCTGCCAATGTCAAGCCCTGGGTTATATACCATTTCTTAAGCAATGCTGCTAGTCTCAAGAAATGAATCAAAAAGATGAAATGATACATCTACCATTTCATTTTTACATGAAGCAATGCTTCTATCAAGACTGTGATATGGATACTAAGTTTGTGTGACTGTTTAAATGCTCAAGAATACGCACAAGCTTCAGGTGTGAATTTGTGTTGATCAAACATTTTCTGAAACAGACTGACTGATTGTCTGTGACTGATCGCAACGTAACACTCTATTTCGTTGAAACATTCGGACATAAACAAAATAGATTTTAACACATTATTCTATTTTGGCTTCTTCTTAAGTATTATTAATTTACTTCAATAGCCAATAAAATATTTCTAAGTGAGCTCTCCGTAAACGTTACACACAAATCTACCGAAAGTACCCTGACTCTTCCATGATTTGTTCCTCTCGGTTTTATAAAGTGAAGATATTTTAACTTGAGTTCATCTTGAGTTCGACATTATCAATGGATCAGGTGGTCAGGCACAGTGACTTGGTTGATGTCACTGTGTTATCTGATCCATTAACGATATTTACAGGCCGATGTTGTACACTCATTCCTCAAGGGGGGCACGGGTGGCCCAGTCGTCTAAGGCGCCGCGATTCGCTGTGCAGAGTTGCGTCCCTTGGGCACGCCAGAAACCTATGATTGTGGGTTCCAATCCCGGTTCGCCCCGATTATGTTTCTAGGTTTGTCAGCACCATACCCGTGCTCGTGGGTTTCACCGAAGTGGTAAACGTCTGAGACCTGCATCACTTCGGGCTTTCCTCCCACATTAAGCTGACACGCCGCGATATAACTGGAATACTGTTAAAAGCGGCGTTAAACCCAACTCACTCACTCATTAATAAATATTCCTCAAGTTCCTACAGGAAGTGCCCATGTGTCTCGTGGAACTGAGACTCAATGCAGTTTTAATTGAACTACAGTTAAGCAAAGCAGACAGAGTAACATACGTGTATATAGCATAAGTAAGAAAGTGGAAACAGGTTAAGTCTTTACCAAATGACGTTAAAAGATGGTACTTGTTGTTACCCTGTCTGGCATAAAATAGCTAAAACAAGGACTGGTCGGCTCTGAGTCAGTAAACTGTGTTCATGTTAAACTGCGGCAAGGTATCCCAGTGTGCCAGCATTATAAATCGGCATCAGTCCGTACTAGTACAAGCAGCCACACACACACCGGCATGCACGTCGCTATATAAGTGCAATAATCTTGGACGCGACGTTAAACCCAATTTCACCTCACCTCACCTCTTAATGAAGTGCTAGCATCTATACCGACGTATGTATCTATGCCACGTATGTACTAATACAAGCAGCCACACACACACATGCATGCACGTCGCTTTATTAATGCAATGATCTTAAACGAGATGTTAAACCGCATCAAACCTCACCTTAACTTATGATGAATATCTGTAATTTTGTAATTCGACCAATCTGACTTTTCTTTCCGTAGTTCAGACATTTTAGGACAAGTGCATGTATTCCAGTTGACACGCTGATATCAGACCACTGGTGCAGAGGGCCCAGTCGCCTAAGGCGATGCAGTTTGCCGTGCAGAGTTGAGTTCCATAGCTTCAGAGATCACGTCTCGCTCGATAATGATCGTTTGTCTGAATCAACATATCCGTGCTCGTTGATTTCAGAGTGGTACAAACCTACATCCTGCATCACTTTGGCACATGGACGAAGCCTAATGCACATAACACATGCTTTCATCTTTCACCATTCTAAACATTCTCCACAGGTGCTATGAAGTCATCGTTCGAGTCGAAAATGGTTCCGACTAGATCTTGCTTCATTCTTGGAATAGATGAAAGGGTAAGGAGAATACGGTTGGTGCTGAAGAATGTCACAGACACACTCGTGGATTCTGGCAATGGGAAGGACACTTGACAGTTACACAAGCACGGCGCATTTTATATAAACGTTACTGTTAACATTTAATCCGTGTTGCCAGTGCTGTTTTTCGAAGCTTTGAATTATGGAAATGATAACATATTTTCTACACAGAACGTTCTTATTTCCATAGAAATCGAGACAAAGCGAATTTAAATAATAATATATAAAAGGATATATGCAATTTGAATTTGGGATCTTATACATTAAAGATATATTTCGGATCAATGTAAAAACATTTTGTATTACTCTTTGTAAAATAAATTTGCATTATAAACATATTCAATTTATAATGTATTTGACTGAATTTAAATTGCGCATAGGAGACTGATTTTTTCAATTTTCAGTAAATCCCGTTGTGCGAGTTACGGAATACAAGCCCCGGAATTGAATAAATCATCTTTATTCCTACTTGATCTTGGGCGAAGACATTTTGAAACGTCACTGGTAGTCGAAATGTAAGCATACGTGTCATAAAAGTGTGTTTTACACTTTGCATTAAATGAATAAAACATATCTTTGTCCATAGAAAAATTGTATTTTCATTTCAATTCAGAAGAAAAACAAACATTCAGCCTCTCGGGGAGACACGATTCTACCTAACATTCCTCTTGTATGGTTTTCATTCGTAGAAGTATACGAACATTAGGTAACGTCTACAAGTAGTGATTTTGTTGTTTACATGGCGCACAAAATTTATGACTGGAACGAAAAAGGATAGAAATATTTATATATTTGAATTTATTTCTGGCAAGTCACGAGTTATGTTTTTCCCCAGAAGTCCTCAACATGATCTTCCTGCTCAGAACATCCGGTTGTATTCTTTATTTAATGACTTTGGATTAATTTAGGCAGGGTTTTGTGCCGCTTTAACAATATTACAGCAATATCAAGGCTTTGGACACCGATATTTCATACTTGTCCCATCAAGGACTCGAATCTGTTTTGACAAGTGACCGCATTAACCAGTAGGCAAAGACACCGCCATGGTCGTATCCAGGTGCTTGTGTTTCATGATGGAACTCTGTACTGAACCGTTCCAAGGTACTCGGCTGACATTCACGTTGAACTTTATAGACTCTTTGGCTGAATACTTGCAACCTCATTAAACAGATGATTTACTGCTGTATGTCGCCAGCAACCAGAAATGAGGCAGCAAATTTTGAAACACTATTAGGAATCCCAGGGCATGTTCTTATGAACCGTCGTAATTTATTGGTTGATCAATTCCTGTACCACTCGAGTTGTGTCGAGGATTGCCCCATTATATTTCAGGTTAGCACTTAAAACATTACGTTGTGCATGACCGTTTTCCAAAAGTCAATGTTCAAATGTTCTCAAAATAGTGACCATTTTCAGTTGAAGTGAACTTCTGATCAGTGCAACCGATAAGGCTGTGATATTGCCGTCGGGCCGACTCTAATGACTTCACTGGGCCTCATACAACTATTTGTCTTTTAATTTTAAAGATCGTTTCAGAATCCGTTAAATGTTAAGAGTATAGGTATTCATTTACTCGCGTAAAACTGGACGTCAAAAGAAAATAGGAAAAGATGATTACAATCTTAGCTGTCGGTTCTATAAAGTTCCATTAAAAGACATTCATAAATCCTTATGTAATATCTTATCCCGACTTAATAGCAGGTTAAGATTTTGAATAATTATTTGACTGCTTGTTCTTTTCATAAGAACAATATATATTCTTGATATATTGAGAACTATGACTTTGAAACAGTCTAACAGTTGTTGCTGACTTTTGTTCTGAAATAAAACAAGAAAACGTTACCCAAATTATTCAAGGACATGGCCGCTTGAATACAACTTGATTTCAAGCCAATATGTAAAGTGTTGCAAGTTTTCTTAATTATCGAAGAAACGAGGATAATAATTGGCACGTGTTTTTTCACCCGATTTACATTAACAGCTGGCCAACCTCCTTACATGGTTTCCGAGAGACACTCGAGAGAGTCGGTTCGGTGTGTTTCAATCATATATAGCAATTTCTGGAACATCCATGGATCAATTACGGTATAAACCACCCTCGACCATACAGGGGGCTTCGTAATGATGTCAAATTAGTACATCCTTACTGTTGTTGGCATGAATGGAACCTGTGGTGTGTTATAATCAGGTGAAATCATGTAGAACAAATAACAACGATCATTGTTCTTGTGCTAGAAATAGCACAACTCTCTACCCAAATAAGCCCTGAAAAGGACTTTTTATTAATTCATTTGATAATCATTGATTGTACGGCACATATATTCAATATCGACTGAGCAATGCAAAAAATACATGTTTCTTCAAGTTCAATAAGACCCTCAGTTGAGTAAGTTATTCAATCTGTCTTCATTTGGAACGTCGACCTTTGTAAACAGTTTAAAAAAGGATATGTGGACTGTTTTATCCAGGTTTTTTCATTAAACATAATTATTATTTCATCAAAGTCAGTGTCTAATAATGATACTTGTTCGCGTCTGTGCGAGTGTGGGTGATGCGCGAGTGTTCTTTTGATGCAAGTTTATTATACCGGCATTGAAATATATCGCAGCATTTTATTCATATTTTCGGAAGATCTTCAATGCACTTTCCTTCACAAATCCGCGAATACCGTAAAACACAGAAGTTAAACATCAATGTCATTAAGGCAATGCAACTCTTACAAGTCGTGTACGGGTTGTTCAGTCGTCTAAGGCGCCGCGATTCGCTGTGCAGAGTTGCGTCCCTTGGGCACGCTAGAAACCTATAATTATGGGTTCGAATCCCGGTTGGCCCCAATTATGTTCGAGGTTTGTTTGCCCCATACGCGTGCTCGTGGGTTTCACCGAAGTGGTAAACGTCTGAGACCTGCATCACTTCGGGCTTTCCTCCTACATTAAGCTGACACGGCGTGATATAACTGGAATAGTGTTAAAGTGGCGTTAAAGCCAACTCACTCACTCACTCGTGCAATCATCCGATGATCGTTTATCGATTACTAGTTTCACCCTGAATATAATTCTTGGTTTGTCAGCAATATTTTATCTGTCTAGAACCTGCATCACTTCGGGCTTTTCTCCCCCAAATTAAGCTGACACGCCTTGATATACCTCAAATACTGTTCTTGAGGCGTTAAAGCACACTCGTACTCTCTCATTAGCATTTCGTTATATTTATCTTTGTCATTGTGTCTAGTTTGTTCGCGTATTGGATTATGTGCACCATGTACAATCATATGGCTCGATTCGCGATGGCAGTCATTCCTGATGACATTTCATTACCTTTTAGCCTAAAATATCTGTCCATATCAAAGGGATTGAACTGTTTCTTAGATCATCGCAATTAGCACACCACATTCATCCTTTCGATTCTGTGTGAGTTCCAAAACAAATCTTGTAAATCAACTAACATTATGCCTCCACAGAAAAATTCATCTGTCACAAAGACGAACGTGTTTGATTGTCTGTTTAGGCAGATAATTGACACTGGTTACTCTCTGGCGCTGACTTTTTCTATTTACATTATAGCACAAAACTGGGGAACCGTCTCCAGTCACCTGTATTATGGCATCACATAAATGATCCAGTCCGACCCAGGAAATCGACAGGTTGTCACCACGACCAACGATCCAAGCCATGAGGATACCACGACACATAGGGGCAGATCATTCACTGTAACTATCAGATCATCATTAGTCGGATCTTACCACAATCATAGCCTACAGGGAACCTAATCAACACTGGAATCCTCACGCGAAACAAGCTTAGAGAGCTCGGGACCAATTTAGCCCTGGAATCCCCACGTGAGAAAAGCGGGGGATACTGAGTAACATTCAGCCCTGGAATCTTCACGTGGCAGTGCGGCTATCCTTTGGAGAGGCATTGTAAATGACACAACATGTTTAACTATCCTAATGCCATTCCAATTGATTACGTTTTTGAAATGCTTCAACAAAATATCACTTAGTCCTGCTGTTAGAGTGGTTTGTAAAATATGTTGACAATGTGTCTTGTCTCATTTTCATGCAAACCATCCCTGGACTTAAGAGTTTGACATGAGTGATAAATGTGCACGACTCCCATCACTTTGGGTTTCCATTCTGAAGTGCTGGATTAAGCGGCGTTATCCTATACACACTCAAGCGCCCAACACAATACAATCCAATGCAATCCAAAAACAGACAATCGCCATATGAAAGGAAGTATTTTAAAATCTCAGAGTTGTTGTTTATCGCTTAACAAGGTTCTTTCAGAGATAGGCCAGTGAATATTTTCTTCCATTATGTAATCGTTAAGTTGAATAGTGATCATACAAGGTGTTCGCGAGAAGGTGAGAGTATCCTGCTACACCTGAGGCACCCGTCACAAATACACGCAAAGGTAAGTTTATTTTCACCTGAAAGAAAAAAACCACGAGAACATATTGTACAATTAAAAGTAGGGAATTGCACTGGATATCATTTCTGTCACTGATGCGTCAAATTTGGAAATTCCCCCACGTGTCTGCCATAAAAAATGGAAGCTTTACTCAGGTCTTGAATGTTGTCAGCTTGATTAAACGACTTCTGATAGAGTTGTATGACGCTTTAAGAAATGCAATCGGATTGTAATATTTATAACATTCACTGGGTGTGTTTTATGTTGTTTCCTTGCATGACAATACAGCAATCCAATCAAGAGCCATCTGAAGAAAATGTACATATACACAATATAAAGAATGGGTTTCCCAATACACGGTGAACCAATAAACAATCAACAGTTCAGGTGGTCATGGCGCTTTCCCTGGTTTATGTCCCCAAGGAGGTCAGTAGGTAACTGGAAACATGTACAATGGTGTTAACAAGTCTATTTCAGGAATGCCGCTCAAGTAAAATGTATGTGTGAAAAGAATGCTATTCACATTTTAGTGCAAGTATTGTGACTGAAGCGTGATACTTGAGTGCACCATGTCAGGATCCAGACGAATAGACTGCTGTTTTATTTCCCTAGTTCATATCAACGCGCCTGCTGATGAAAGCTTCTATGGTTCTTAGTATTAGGTACAATTTATCACGTCCACTTCACGGCCCAAGTGCATTTTGATATAGACCAATGTCTTCTGCATCAGAGTTTAAATTACGAGTGTTATATCGTTGTCCTTTCTGGATCAGGGGATATGTAGACGTCTTTATTCACTCCATGTATGAGATCATCCAAGTAACCAACTGGGCAAGGGGTCCAGCAGCAGCTAATATCACTAAATATACCAATAAAGAAGAATACTCTTTACAAATACATCAGTTAAATGGGATTGATATTGCAACAGGTTCTCACACAAATGCAATCAATACAACATTGATTAAATGTGTGAGAGAGAGATCCACACATTGTCAATTGTTATAACAGATAATCAGAGAACGTGTACATGTGCGATTTTTAGAGCAGGCTGTGATTTAATCAAAAGATCGGAAACGTTGGTGATGCTTATACTCTGTGTGCTCTTTTCATGTGGAAACAAACTGACACCACTCAATCTTACAGCAGCAAATCCATATGCACAAAGTCAACATTATCATGAACGTACAGTGATGAAAACGGTGTCTAGACCCAGCAGTTGCCCCTGCCGTTGGTGAAACCTTGGTGAGAAAAAACTGGAGTGAGTAATGATTGCTTAAAGCCGCATCTGTCATTTTTTGCAGCTAATCTTGCAGAGGGGAGACTCGTGGTTCAAATCCGGGAAAAACGTGGGAACTTAAAGCGACTACACCCACTGCCAACGCGAGGCGGAGGATGTTTTTATCAGGACGTGCCTTCTGTTGACTGGGTTAAATGTGGCATAAAAATGACAAAGAGAGATCCACACATTGTCAATTGTTATCACAGATAATCGGAGAACGTGTACATGTGCGATGTTTCGAGCAGGCAAGATCGGAAACGTTAGTGATGCTTATACTCTGTGTCCTCTTGTCATGTGAAAACAAATTGACACCATTCAATCTTACAGCAGCGTATCTTGTACCACCGTCAAATTTGGAAATGTCCCCCACACGTCTGTTATAAAACTTTTTGAAAGCATTACCGAGGCATTGAATATTGTAACCATGATCAAACAACTTCTGAGCAAGAGTCGTATGAAACTCGTTGAATTCTTCGTTGAAAGAACAGGCTCGATTATACCGCAACAGTTATGCAATGTAGACACCAAATGCAGGAGCTGCCAAAGATTTTTTTTCCATATACCATAGGTATACAATGGTTGACATAACTGGTGGCTATCAAGCTGAATTGAAAACACAAATGCCATTTAACCTTTGTCTGAGAAACAAGTAGATACAATTACACTGTCTAATATGTATTGGGTTGTCTGACCAAATTCCATATATTGTCTTTAGAACATCCATGTAAGTGCTATGACGCCACGAGACCTTATGAAGCAACACAACCCACAGCGCTGTTAAACAGCATTACAATTATCTTGTCAGTGTGGGCAGCTGGGTAGTAGTTAAGTGCTCGCCCATCACTTCTGGAACTCGGGTTCGATTCCCTGCATAGTTAAAGTCACGTTTTCCCCCTGTCATTTTAATGTGAAAATTTGCTTACGCCATTATCTAAACAGAGGTTGTTTTTCAAGATTTTACCACATCCTTGGGTACACGGTTGACCCAGTCGTTTAGTTCAGAGTTGCATCCTTTAGTTGTGTCAGAATCCTATAACATTACATCGTAAACCAGATTGTTCCTAATTTTGATTGTTGTTGTGTAATAATCAAACCATGCTTGTGGGTTATACCAAAGTGGTTATTGTCTAATGAGATAGGTTATACTGCAAGCTTACCTCCAGATCCAGTTGGTAGGCATTTATGTAACCTAAACAGTGTTACAGTAATTCTGCTGCACGGAAACACTCCCTCACCAAACCCTATGCATCTTTTCCATGATGTCCATTCCATGTCATAACTTTGCCGCAGTGTAAACTGCTTGAGTGTACCGCTAGAGACACACATCGATTTATGCACTAGAGTCGCCCACCTATTACACCAGAAATACGAATACCAGCAGAGACCAAACAAGAAACCTCGCAATGTCGTTATCAAGTGATCATGCACAGCGAGAGTTAGCAGCTCGTCAGGAACATGTGATTTTCTTAGTGTTCCTACTTGGTGTATGTACTTTTCTGTCAAGAATGTGTTCTTATATGAGAACTGATTTAGTCTACTTATTACCAAAATTAGCTGCAAATGTCTGTCTGAAATGTTCTCTCTTATGAGAACATATAGTACTCACAAAAGAAAATATTCCAAAATCATCATTACTCATAACGGGAAAAGAAAGTATCCTATGATTATCAATCCCGTTATGTTTATTGAGACAACTTACCAATACAAAATAACAGATCACTTGCTTGTCACGTCATAATCACCTCACCGTGAGACCTTCGGCGGATACTGTGTAGATCCATACAAGTATGTCATCAGCTGATGTAACTTGTCAACTCGTAGTGAGGAATTCGTTACTTGTGTCAGTAGCGTGGTGTCTTCGATTCAGTTAGCTGGAGGTGTTTAGTAAGAAGAAGCTGCGAGGGTCCAGTCCAAGGTCTTGAGTGACCCCAATTTTCCATCGGTCGAAGCCTTCAAATGTGAAGAATATTTGCAAATGTGGACATCGTTGGATTGCAATTGATCCCTGGTGTTGTTTCAATATATCATATGATTTAATTTACTTTTGGGGAAGTTCAAGTTAGAATGGTTGAAACATTACGATTATTTGTCCATAGGGTTCTGTGCCAGGGTGTGCTGATCACTATTTAGAATCACAATTAGACACAACATATATTGCATGGAGCATAAACATTGACTAATGTATGGTGAGGCTAAAATGGTACCAGCAGTCACCTGTGTTAATCGATAGATTCAGTGACTTGCTTGGTTGCGCGTCAAGGATCCACGACAGCTTTTTGACAACATCGATGACAGATTTGTCTACGCTCGTCCACGTGTTGTATGTATATTTTTTGCTTTGTCCCATTGTCGATATTATGTTGCTTTTGAAACACTTTGAGGTTGTTGTGATGGCAAAGATGTCATGGCAAAGAGGTCATGATATATCACAAGATCACCATACCCATATCATCTCTATAATGAAAGCGTAAAAAATATGTCCACTAAATCTCTGTCCATTGTACGATTCCGACTACACCATGAACATCAAATAGTGATGATATCAGGTGTACCGCTAAAAGGTGAGCTTATCCAGCCATATCCAGTGGCATCCATGACAAAGGCATGTAAAGGCAAGCCAATTGTTAACCTGAAAAAACACGTTGATAAGACATGTGAAAATGGTATTTGAGATTAGCGTCTCATAGAACAGTATTAAGCGTAGTCTGCCTCACAGTCCCTAAACCATATTGTTTCCCTTCTGCTCAGCCCTTTCTGTAATGGAAATGCCTTAAATGAAGCAAGTCTTTTTGTTTTGGTTCAGTCTCTGTTATCTGCAAGAAAACTAACCCATGATCACTTCAGGGTTCGGAGTTCAGGGTAAACATATCAAACTGCCACGACAGGCTGGACCAACATCTTCACCAATGGTCAGGAATCGTCTCTGTACCTGTCAATGCTTAATTAGCAGGAACAGAGTGAAACAAGAAGCTGGTGAGGCTCGGACCAGGTCCTGCAGTATGTGTGTGAAATATGTAAGAGACTCTTTGAACGCAGTCTAAAACGTTCGATAGGCAAGTCTAGCTATACCTATCTAGAAGTTACTCCATGGAGAAAGGCTTCTTATTAAATATATTTAGTTAATATTAGTATATCTATCTTCAATGACTAAGCGTTAGTCCAAAATGAGCGTTGAGCAGTGATCACATCTTATAACTTTCAAAGCTCTTTGACGCTTCCTTTTACATTTTTGAGAACACTGCGACATACATTGACCTGACGTTCAAAGTCGACAACGTGTGGTCTCAAATTTACTTTAGAATTCCACTCGATAACTTAAGAATAAGCTACTCGAAACTTGTAATAAAGTTTTAATGGTCCCTAGTGGGGAAACGCAGTTCTCCGCCTTACACTAAGTCTATTTATTCAGAACTCATCCATCGTTGTTAGTTCTTTCTCAAATTGATTGCCAAGTATGACGTCCTTTGTCAAACAGTGCTGTCCGGTACAATCTACGTACACCCTGGGAATGTTTTATATTCCAAGTGATGGATGTGCACAAGTATGTCTACACCATGGGTGTCTGGGGCAGAATGACCCTGCTTTTACAACACACCTGCTTCCCGTGAGTTTGTTAAGTGCTTAGATAGCCGAGCATTAGGTCAACCCAAACAAACGGGAATGAAAGTACGAGAGGGGTTTAAATCTTCTTCAAAAAGCTAATAAATAAATTGTAATTGATTACATGGCATTTGGTGTCTAATTATACAATTTTTGGGGCAGGTGGGCGAGCTTGTATTATTATCAGTGTGTTGAACTGTCGCTGGTTTCAAATCGTCGTCTTTTGTGCAGATGATTGATAAGAAATCTGTGAAAGTTTTATGGTAGACCTTTCCGTTTATAACTATTGACTTCAATATATGTTTCTTCGTGTAAGGTGGCTAAAAAGTAAAAACGTTTTGGGGAAAAAATACTGCCACACCCGTGAAGATCTGGGGTAGAATAGGTCTTCAGCAACCCATGCTTGCTGTAAAAGGCGACTAACGGGATCGGGTGGTCAGACTCGGCGACTTGGTTGGTGCATGTCATCGATCCCAATTGCGTGGATGAATGCTCATGATGTCAATCACTGGATTTTCTGGTCCAGGCTCTACTATTTACAGACCGCCGTCATATAGTTGAAATATTGCTGAGTGCGGCGTTAAACAACAAACAACATTATGTTGATACTCAAATGACTGAAAACGAAACAGTTTTGCCTGAAAGGGGGATTATATCTGTCATTTAGAATGTCTATGGGAAAGAATAGCGCCCTGCTGACTTTTTGAGAATATACAACATGTGGTTTGAATGTTCCTTCTCCCTTGGATTATATATTAAGTATGTAGTATGATTCTGGTCTATATCTAATATTCGTCAGTTGTTCAGTTGTCTAAGGCGCCGCGATTCGCTGTGCAGAGTTGCGCCCATTGGGCACGCCAGAAACCTATAATTATGGGTTCGAGTCCCGGTTGGCCCCGATTATGTTCGAGGTTTGGTTGCACCATACGCGTGCTCGTGGGTTTCACCGAAGTGGTAAACGTCTGAGACCTGTATCACCTCGGGCTTTCCTCCCACATTAAGCTGATACGCCTTGCACTCACTCTTGTTGACAGGCCAAGGGAAATAACTGATGCCTGGAGCAAGCTATTTCAATCTGGGAATCTAAAAGCACACCCTCAGATCAAGAATCTGCGCCTTGCAGCTGTCATGGCGTCAAACGTGTCTGTGAGAACGGTGGCATCTCAACAGACGTTATCGAAGTTCTGTGGAACTCGTGGAAACCAAGTACCAGAAAGCTTAATTCATATTGGGAAAGATGGTACATTAAGCTCCTACATTAAGCTGACACGGCGTGATATAACTGGAATACTGCTAAAGCGGCACTAAACCCAACTCACTCACTCACTCACTCGTGCAATCATCCGATGATCGTTTATCGATTACTAGTTTCACCCTGAATATCATTCTTGGTTTGTCAGCAATATTTTATCTGTCTAGAACCTGCATCACTTCGGGCTTTTCTCTCCCAAATTAAGCTGACACTCCGTGATATAACTCAAATACTGTTCTTGGGGCGTGAAAGCACACTCGTACTCTCTCAGTTGCATTTTGTTATATTTATCTTTGTCATTGTGTCTAGTTTGTTCGCGTACTGGAATATGTGCACCATGTACAATCATATGGCTCGATTCGGGATGGCAGTCATTCCTGATGACATTTCATTACCTTTTAGCCTAAAATATCTGTCCATAATAAAGGGATGGAACTGTTTCTTAGATCATCGCAATTAGCACACCACATTCATCCTTTCGATTCTGTGTGAGTTCCAAAACAAATCTTGTAAATCAACTAACATTATGCCTTCACAGAAAAATTCATCTGTCACAAAGACGCGCGTGTTTGATTGTCTGTTTAGGCAGATAATTGACACTGGTTACTCTCTGGCGCTGACTTTTTCTATTTACATTATAGCACAAAACGGGGGAACCGTCTCCAGTCACCTGTATTATGGCATCACATAAATGATCCAGTCCGACCCAGGAAATCGACAGGTTGTCACCACGACCAACGATCAAAGCCGTGAGGATACCACGACACATAGGGGCAGATCATTCACTGTAACTATCAGATCATCATTAGTCGGATCTTAACACAATCATAGCCTACAGGGGACCTAATCAGCACTGGAATCCTCACGCGAAACAAGCTTAGAGAGCTCGGGACCAATTTAGCCCTGGAATCCCCAGGTGAGAGAGCGCGGGATACTGACTGAGTACCATTCAGCCCTGGAATCTTCACGTGGCATTGCGGCTATCCTTTGGAGAGGCATTGTAAATGACGCAACATTTTTAACTATCCTAATGCCATTCCAATTGATTACGTTTTTGAAATGCTTCAACAAAATATCACTTAGTCCTGCTGTTAGAGTGGTTTGTAAAATATGTTGACAATGTGTCTTGTCTCATTTTCATGCAAACCATCCCTATACTTAAGAGTTTGACATGAGTGATAAATGTGCACGACTCCCATCACTTTGGGTTTCCATTCTGAAGTGCTGGATTAAGCGGCGTTATCCTATACACACTCAAGCGCCCAACACAATACAATCCAATGAAATCCAAAAACAGACAATCGCCATATGAAAGGAAGTATTTCAAAATCTCAGAGTTGTTGTTTATCGTTTAACAATGTTCTTTCAGAGATAGGCCAGTGAATATTTTCTTCCATTATGTAATCGTTAAGTTGAATAGTGATCATACAAGGTGTTCGCGAGAAGGTGAGAGTATCCTGCTACACCTGAGGCACACCCGTCACAAATACACGCAAAGGTAAGTTTATTTTCACCTGAAAGAAAAAAACCACGAGAACATGTTGTACAATTAAAAGTAGGGAATTGCACTGGATATCATTTCTGTCACTGATGCGTCAAATTTGGAAATTCCCCCACGTGTCTGCCATAAAAAATGGAAGCTTTACTCAGGTCTTGAATGTTGTCAGCTTGATTAACCAACTTCTGAAAGAGTTGTATGACGCTTTAAGAAATGCAATCGGATTGTAATATTTATGACATTCACTGGGTGTGTTTTATGTTGTTTCCTTGCATGACAATACAGCAATCCAATCAAGAGCCATCTGAAGAAAATGTACATGTACACAATATCGTTTAACAAGGTTCTTTCAGAGATAGGCCAGTGAATATTTTTTTTCCATTATGTAATCGTTAAGTTGAATAGTGATCATACAAGGTGTTCGTGAGAAGGTGAGAGTATCCTGCTGCACCTGAGGCACCCGTCACAAATACACGCAAAGGTAAGTTAATTTTCACATGAAAAAAACAACAACCAACGAGAACATATTGTACAATTAAAAGTAGGGCATTGCATCGGATATCATTTCTGTCACTGGTGCATCAAATTTGGAAAGAGTTGAATGACCCTCTGAGAAATGCAATCGGGTGGTAATATTTATCACATTCACTGGGTGTATTTTATGTTGTTTCCTTGCATGACAATACAGCAATCCAATCAAGAGGCATCTGAAGAAAATATAGATGGGTTTCCCAATAATCGGTGAACCAATAAACAATCAACAGTTCAGGTGGTCATGGCGCTTTCCCTGGTTTATGTCCCCAAGGAGGTCAGTAGGTAACTGGAAACATGTACAATGGTGTTAACAAGTCTATTTCAGGAATGCCGCTCAAGTAAAATGTACGTGTGAAACGAATGCTATTCACATTTTAGTGCAAGTATTGTGACTGAAGCGTGATACTTGAGTGCACCATGTCAGGATCCAGACGAATGGATTGCTGTTTTATTTCCCTAGTTCATATTACCGCGCCTGCTGATGAAAGCTTCTATGGTTCTTAGTATTAGGTACAATTTATCACGTCCACTTCACGGCCCAAGTGCATTTTGATATAGACCAATGTCTTCTGCATCAGAGTTTAAATTACGAGTGTTATATCGTTGTCCTTTCTGGACATAATGCCAATCAGGGGATATGTAGACGTCTTTATCCACTCCATGTATGAGATCATCCAAGTAACCAACTGGGCAAGGGGTTCAGCAGCAGCTAATATCACTAAATATACCAATAAAGAAGAACAGTCTTAACAAATACATCAGTTAAATGGGATTGATATTGCAACAGGTTCTCACACAAATGCAATCAATACAACATTGATTAAATGTGTGAGAGAGAGATCCACACATTGTCAATTGTTATAACAGATAATCAGAGAACGTGTACATTTGTGATGTGTCGAACAGGCTGTGTAAATTAATCAAATGATCGGAAACGTTGGTGATGCTTATACTCTGTGTGCTCTTTTCATGTGGAAACAAACTGACACCACTCAATCTTACAGCAGCAAATCCATATGCACAAAGTCAACATTATCATGAACGTACAGTGATGAAAACGGTGTCTAGACCCAGCAGTTGCCCCTGCCGTTGGTGAAACCTTGGTGAGAAAAAACTGGAGTGAGTAATGATTGCTTAAAGCCGCATCTGTCATTTTTTGCAGCTAATCTTGCAGAGGGGAGACTCGTGGTTCAAATCCGGGAAAAACATGGGAACTTAAAGCGACTACACCCACTGCCAACGCGAGGCGGAGGATGTTTTTATCAGGACGTGCCTTCTGTTGACTGGGTTAAATGTGGCATAAAAATGACAAAGAGAGATCCACACATTGTCAATTGTTATCACAGATAATCGGAGAACGTGTACATGTGCGATGTTTCGAGCAGGCTGTGATTTAATCAAAAGATCGGAAACGTTAGTGATGCTTATACTCTGTGTACTCTTGTCATGTGAAAACAAATTGACACCATTCAATCTTACAGCAGCGTATCTTGTACCACCGTCAAATTTGGAAATGTCCCCCACACGTCTGTTATAAAACTTTTTGAAAGCATTACCGAGGCATTGAATATTGTAACCATGATCAAACAACTTCTGAGCAAGAGTCGTATGAAACTCGTTGAATTCTTCGTTGAAAGAACAGGCTCGATTATACCGCAACAGTTATGCAATGTAGACACCAAATGCAGGAGCTGCCAAAGATTTTTTTCCATATACCATAGGTATACAATGGTTGACATAACTGGTGGCTATCAAGCTGAATTGAAAACACAAATGCCATTTAACCTTTGTCTGAGAAACAAGTAGATACAATTACACTGTCTAATATGTATTGGGTTGTCTGACCAAATTCCATATATTGTCTTTAGAACATCCATGTAAGTGCTATGACGCCACGAGACCTTATGAAGCAACACAACCCACAGCGCTGTTAAACAGCATTACAATTATCTTGTCAGTGTGGGCAGCTGGGTAGTAGTTAAGTGCTCGCCCATCACTTCTGGAACTCGGGTTCGATTCCCTGCATAGTTAAAGTCACGTTTTCCCCCTGTCATTTTAATGTGAAAATTTGCTTACGCCATTATCTAAACAGAGGTTGTTTTTCAAGATTTTACCACATCCTTGGGTACACGGTTGACCCAGTCGTTTAGTTCAGAGTTGCATCCTTTAGTTGTGTCAGAATCCTATAACATTACATCGTAAACCAGATTGTTCCTAATTTTGATTGTTGTTGTGTAATAATCAAACCATGCTTGTGGGTTATACCAAAGTGGTTATTGTCTAATGAGATAGGTTATACTGCAAGCTTACCTCCAGATCCAGTTGGTAGGCATTTATGTAACCTAAACAGTGTTACAGTAATTCTGCTGCACGGAAACACTCCCTCACCAAACCCTATGCATCTTTTCCATGATGTCCATTCCATGTCATAACTTTGCCGCAGTGTAAACTGCTTGAGTGTACCGCTAGAGACACACATCGATTTATGCACTAGAGTCGCCCACCTATTACACCAGAAATACGAATACCAGCAGAGACCAAACAAGAAACCTCGCAATGTCGTTATCAAGTGATCATGCACAGCGAGAGTTAGCAGCTCGTCAGGAACATGTGATTTTCTTAGTGTTCCTACTTGGTGTATGTACTTTTCTGTCAAGAATGTGTTCTTATATGAGAACTGATTTAGTCTACTTATTACCAAAATTAGCTGCAAATGTCTG
The DNA here is from genome assembly GCF_022045235.1 of Haliotis cracherodii. Taxonomy (NCBI): domain Eukaryota; kingdom Metazoa; phylum Mollusca; class Gastropoda; order Lepetellida; family Haliotidae; genus Haliotis; species Haliotis cracherodii. The sequence continues at coordinate 11,869,583 of NW_027266274.1, forward strand.
TCTGAAATGTTCTCTCTTATGAGAACATATAGTACTCACAAAAGAAAATATTCCAAAATCATCATTACTCATAACGGGAAAAGAAAGTATCCTATGATTATCAATCCCGTTATGTTTATTGAGACAACTTACCAATACAAAATAACAGATCACTTGCTTGTCACGTCATAATCACCTCACCGTGAGACCTTCGGCGGATACTGTGTAGATCCATACAAGTATGTCATCAGCTGATGTAACTTGTCAACTCGTAGTGAGGAATTCGTTACTTGTGTCAGTAGCGTGGTGTCTTCGATTCAGTTAGCTGGAGGTGTTTAGTAAGAAGAAGCTGCGAGGGTCCAGTCCAAGGTCTTGAGTGACCCCAATTTTCCATCGGTCGAAGCCTTCAAATGTGAAGAATATTTGCAAATGTGGACATCGTTGGATTGCAATTGATCCCTGGTGTTGTTTCAATATATCATATGATTTAATTTACTTTTGGGGAAGTTCAAGTTAGAATGGTTGAAACATTACGATTATTTGTCCATAGGGTTCTGTGCCAGGGTGTGCTGATCACTATTTAGAATCACAATTAGACACAACATATATTGCATGGAGCATAAACATTGACTAATGTATGGTGAGGCTAAAATGGTACCAGCAGTCACCTGTGTTAATCGATAGATTCAGTGACTTGCTTGGTTGCGCGTCAAGGATCCACGACAGCTTTTTGACAACATCGATGACAGATTTGTCTACGCTCGTCCACGTGTTGTATGTATATTTTTTGCTTTGTCCCATTGTCGATATTATGTTGCTTTTGAAACACTTTGAGGTTGTTGTGATGGCAAAGATGTCATGGCAAAGAGGTCATGATATATCACAAGATCACCATACCCATATCATCTCTATAATGAAAGCGTAAAAAATATGTCCACTAAATCTCTGTCCATTGTACGATTCCGACTACACCATGAACATCAAATAGTGATGATATCAGGTGTACCGCTAAAAGGTGAGCTTATCCAGCCATATCCAGTGGCATCCATGACAAAGGCATGTAAAGGCAAGCCAATTGTTAACCTGAAAAAACACGTTGATAAGACATGTGAAAATGGTATTTGAGATTAGCGTCTCATAGAACAGTATTAAGCGTAGTCTGCCTCACAGTCCCTAAACCATATTGTTTCCCTTCTGCTCAGCCCTTTCTGTAATGGAAATGCCTTAAATGAAGCAAGTCTTTTTGTTTTGGTTCAGTCTCTGTTATCTGCAAGAAAACTAACCCATGATCACTTCAGGGTTCGGAGTTCAGGGTAAACATATCAAACTGCCACGACAGGCTGGACCAACATCTTCACCAATGGTCAGGAATCGTCTCTGTACCTGTCAATGCTTAATTAGCAGGAACAGAGTGAAACAAGAAGCTGGTGAGGCTCGGACCAGGTCCTGCAGTATGTGTGTGAAATATGTAAGAGACTCTTTGAACGCAGTCTAAAACGTTCGATAGGCAAGTCTAGCTATACCTATCTAGAAGTTACTCCATGGAGAAAGGCTTCTTATTAAATATATTTAGTTAATATTAGTATATCTATCTTCAATGACTAAGCGTTAGTCCAAAATGAGCGTTGAGCAGTGATCACATCTTATAACTTTCAAAGCTCTTTGACGCTTCCTTTTACATTTTTGAGAACACTGCGACATACATTGACCTGACGTTCAAAGTCGACAACGTGTGGTCTCAAATTTACTTTAGAATTCCACTCGATAACTTAAGAATAAGCTACTCGAAACTTGTAATAAAGTTTTAATGGTCCCTAGTGGGGAAACGCAGTTCTCCGCCTTACACTAAGTCTATTTATTCAGAACTCATCCATCGTTGTTAGTTCTTTCTCAAATTGATTGCCAAGTATGACGTCCTTTGTCAAACAGTGCTGTCCGGTACAATCTACGTACACCCTGGGAATGTTTTATATTCCAAGTGATGGATGTGCACAAGTATGTCTACACCATGGGTGTCTGGGGCAGAATGACCCTGCTTTTACAACACACCTGCTTCCCGTGAGTTTGTTAAGTGCTTAGATAGCCGAGCATTAGGTCAACCCAAACAAACGGGAATGAAAGTACGGTTTCAAATCGTCGTCTTTTGTGCAGATGATTGATAAGAAATCTGTGAAAGTTTTATGGTAGACCTTTCCGTTTATAACTATTGACTTCAATATATGTTTCTTCGTGTAAGGTGGCTAAAAAGTAAAAACGTTTTGGGGAAAAAATACTGCCACACCCGTGAAGATCTGGGGTAGAATAGGTCTTCAGCAACCCATGCTTGCTGTAAAAGGCGACTAACGGGATCGGGTGGTCAGACTCGGTGACTTGGTTGGTGCATGTCATCGATCCCAATTGCGTGGATGAATGCTCATGATGTCAATCACTGGATTTTCTGGTCCAGGCTCTACTATTTACAGACCGCCGTCATATAGTTGAAATATTGCTGAGTGCGGCGTTAAACAACAAACAACATTATGTTGATACTCAAATGACTGAAAACGAAACAGTTTTGCCTGAAAGGGGGATTATATCTGTCATTTAGAATGTCTATGGGAAAGAATAGCGCCCTGCTGACTTTTTGAGAATATACAACATGTGGTTTGAATGTTCCTTCTCCCTTGGATTATATATTAAGTATGTAGTATGATTCTGGTCTATATCTAATATTCGTCAGTTGTTCAGTTGTCTAAGGCGCCGCGATTCGCTGTGCAGAGTTGCGCCCATTGGGCACGCCAGAAACCTATAATTATGGGTTCGAGTCCCGGTTGGCCCCGATTATGTTCGAGGTTTGGTTGCACCATACGCGTGCTCGTGGGTTTCACCGAAGTGGTAAACGTCTGAGACCTGTATCACCTCGGTATTTCCTCCCACATTAAGCTGATACGCCTTGCACTCACTCTTGTTGACAGGCCAAGGGAAATAACTGATGCCTGGAGCAAGCTATTTCAATCTGGGAATCTAAAAGCACACCCTCAGATCAAGAATCTGCGCCTTGCAGCTGTCATGGCGTCAAACGTGTCTGTGAGAACGGTGGCATCTCAACAGACGTTATCGAAGTTCTGTGGAACTCGTGGAAACCAAGTACCAGAAAGCTTAATTCATATTGGGAAAGATGGTACATTAAGCTCCTACATTAAGCTGACACGGCGTGATATAACTGGAATACTGCTAAAGCGGCACTAAACCCAACTCACTCACTCACTCACTCGTGCAATCATCCGATGATCGTTTATCGATTACTAGTTTCACCCTGAATATCATTCTTGGTTTGTCAGCAATATTTTATCTGTCTAGAACCTGCATCACTTCGGGCTTTTCTCTCCCAAATTAAGCTGACACTCCGTGATATAACTCAAATACTGTTCTTGGGGCGTGAAAGCACACTCGTACTCTCTCAGTTGCATTTTGTTATATTTATCTTTGTCATTGTGTCTAGTTTGTTCGCGTACTGGAATATGTGCACCATGTACAATCATATGGCTCGATTCGGGATGGCAGTCATTCCTGATGACATTTCATTACCTTTTAGCCTAAAATATCTGTCCATAATAAAGGGATGGAACTGTTTCTTAGATCATCGCAATTAGCACACCACATTCATCCTTTCGATTCTGTGTGAGTTCCAAAACAAATCTTGTAAATCAACTAACATTATGCCTTCACAGAAAAATTCATCTGTCACAAAGACGCGCGTGTTTGATTGTCTGTTTAGGCAGATAATTGACACTGGTTACTCTCTGGCGCTGACTTTTTCTATTTACATTATAGCACAAAACGGGGGAACCGTCTCCAGTCACCTGTATTATGGCATCACATAAATGATCCAGTCCGACCCAGGAAATCGACAGGTTGTCACCACGACCAACGATCAAAGCCGTGAGGATACCACGACACATAGGGGCAGATCATTCACTGTAACTATCAGATCATCATTAGTCGGATCTTAACACAATCATAGCCTACAGGGGACCTAATCAGCACTGGAATCCTCACGCGAAACAAGCTTAGAGAGCTCGGGACCAATTTAGCCCTGGAATCCCCAGGTGAGAGAGCGCGGGATACTGAGTACCATTCAGCCCTGGAATCTTCACGTGGCATTGCGGCTATCCTTTGGAGAGGCATTGTAAATGACGCAACATTTTTAACTATCCTAATGCCATTCCAATTGATTACGTTTTTGAAATGCTTCAACAAAATATCACTTAGTCCTGCTGTTAGAGTGGTTTGTAAAATATGTTGACAATGTGTCTTGTCTCATTTTCATGCAAACCATCCCTATACTTAAGAGTTTGACATGAGTGATAAATGTGCACGACTCCCATCACTTTGGGTTTCCATTCTGAAGTGCTGGATTAAGCGGCGTTATCCTATACACACTCAAGCGCCCAACACAATACAATCCAATGAAATCCAAAAACAGACAATCGCCATATGAAAGGAAGTATTTCAAAATCTCAGAGTTGTTGTTTATCGTTTAACAATGTTCTTTCAGAGATAGGCCAGTGAATATTTTCTTCCATTATGTAATCGTTAAGTTGAATAGTGATCATACAAGGTGTTCGCGAGAAGGTGAGAGTATCCTGCTACACCTGAGGCACACCCGTCACAAATACACGCAAAGGTAAGTTTATTTTCACCTGAAAGAAAAAAACCACGAGAACATGTTGTACAATTAAAAGTAGGGAATTGCACTGGATATCATTTCTGTCACTGATGCGTCAAATTTGGAAATTCCCCCACGTGTCTGCCATAAAAAATGGAAGCTTTACTCAGGTCTTGAATGTTGTCAGCTTGATTAACCAACTTCTGAAAGAGTTGTATGACGCTTTAAGAAATGCAATCGGATTGTAATATTTATGACATTCACTGGGTGTGTTTTATGTTGTTTCCTTGCATGACAATACAGCAATCCAATCAAGAGCCATCTGAAGAAAATGTACATGTACACAATATCGTTTAACAAGGTTCTTTCAGAGATAGGCCAGTGAATATTTTTTTCCATTATGTAATCGTTAAGTTGAATAGTGATCATACAAGGTGTTCGTGAGAAGGTGAGAGTATCCTGCTGCACCTGAGGCACCCGTCACAAATACACGCAAAGGTAAGTTAATTTTCACATGAAAAAAACAACAACCAACGAGAACATATTGTACAATTAAAAGTAGGGCATTGCATCGGATATCATTTCTGTCACTGGTGCATCAAATTTGGAAAGAGTTGAATGACCCTCTGAGAAATGCAATCGGGTGGTAATATTTATCACATTCACTGGGTGTATTTTATGTTGTTTCCTTGCATGACAATACAGCAATCCAATCAAGAGGCATCTGAAGAAAATATAGATGGGTTTCCCAATAATCGGTGAACCAATAAACAATCAACAGTTCAGGTGGTCATGGCGCTTTCCCTGGTTTATGTCCCCAAGGAGGTCAGTAGGTAACTGGAAACATGTACAATGGTGTTAACAAGTCTATTTCAGGAATGCCGCTCAAGTAAAATGTACGTGTGAAACGAATGCTATTCACATTTTAGTGCAAGTATTGTGACTGAAGCGTGATACTTGAGTGCACCATGTCAGGATCCAGACGAATGGATTGCTGTTTTATTTCCCTAGTTCATATTACCGCGCCTGCTGATGAAAGCTTCTATGGTTCTTAGTATTAGGTACAATTTATCACGTCCACTTCACGGCCCAAGTGCATTTTGATATAGACCAATGTCTTCTGCATCAGAGTTTAAATTACGAGTGTTATATCGTTGTCCTTTCTGGATCAGGGGATATGTAGACGTCTTTATTCACTCCATGTATGAGATCATCCAAGTAACCAACTGGGCAAGGGGTCCAGCAGCAGCTAATATCACTAAATATACCAATAAAGAAGAATACTCTTTACAAATACATCAGTTAAATGGGATTGATATTGCAACAGGTTCTCACACAAATGCAATCAATACAACATTGATTAAATGTGTGAGAGAGAGATCCACACATTTTCAATTGTTATAACAGATAATCAGAGAACGTGTACATTTGTGATGTGTCGAACAGGCTGTGTAAATTAATCAAATGATCGGAAACGTTGGTGATGCTTAAACTCTGTGTACTCTTGTCATGTGGAAACAAACTGACACCACTCAATCTTACAGCAGCAAATCCATATGCACAAAGTCAACATTATCATGAACGTACAGTGATGAAAACGGTGTCTAGACCCAGCAGTTGCCCCTGCCGTTGGTGAAACCTTGGTGAGAAAAAACTGGAGTGAGTAATGATTGCTTAAAGCCGCATCTGTCATTTTTTGCAGCTAATCTTGCAGAGGGGAGACTCGTGGTTCAAATCCGGGAAAAACGTGGGAACTTAAAGCGACTACACCCACTGCCAACGCGAGGCGGAGGATGTTTTTATCAGGACGTGCCTTCTGTTGACTGGGTTAAATGTGGCATAAAAATGACAAAGAGAGATCCACACATTGTCAATTGTTATCACAGATAATCGGAGAACGTGTACATGTGCGATGTTTCGAGCAGGCTGTGATTTAATCAAAAGATCGGAAACGTTAGTGATGCTTATACTCTGTGTACTCTTGTCATGTGAAAACAAATTGACACCATTCAATCTTACAGCAGCGTATCTTGTACCACCGTCAAATTTGGAAATGTCCCCCACACGTCTGTTATAAAACTTTTTGAAAGCATTACCGAGGCATTGAATATTGTAACCATGATCAAACAACTTCTGAGCAAGAGTCGTATGAAACTCGTTGAATTCTTCGTTGAAAGAACAGGCTCGATTATACCGCAACAGTTATGCAATGTAGACACCAAATGCAGGAGCTGCCAAAGATTGTTTTCCATATACCATAGGTATACAATGGTTGACATAACTGGTGGCTATCAAGCTGAATTGAAAACACAAATGCCATTTAACCTTTGTCTGAGAAACAAGTAGATACAATTACACTGTCTAATATGTATTGGGTTGTCTGACCAAATTCCATATATTGTCTTTAGAACATCCATGTAAGTGCTATGACGCCACGAGACCTTATGAAGCAACACAACCCACAGCGCTGTTAAACAGCATTACAATTATCTTGTCAGTGTGGGCAGCTGGGTAGTAGTTAAGTGCTCGCCCATCACTTCTGGAACTCGGGTTCGATTCCCTGCATAGTTAAAGTCACGTTTTCCCCCTGTCATTTTAATGTGAAAATTTGCTTACGCCATTATCTAAACAGAGGTTGTTTTTCAAGATTTTACCACATCCTTGGGTACACGGTTGACCCAGTCGTTTAGTTCAGAGTTGCATCCTTTAGTTGTGTCAGAATCCTATAACATTACATCGTAAACCAGATTGTTCCTAATTTTAATTGTTGTTGTGTAATAATCAAACCATGCTTGTGGGTTATACCAAAGTGGTTATTGTCTAATGAGATAGGTTATACTGCAAGCGTACCTCCAGATCCAGTTGGTAGGCATTTATGTAACCTAAACAGTGTTACAGTAATTCTGCTGCACGGAAACACTCCCTCACCAAACCCTATGCATCTTTTCCATGATGTCCATTCCATGTCATAACTTTGCCGCAGTGTAAACTGCTTGAGTGTACCGCTAGAGACACACATCGATTTATGCACTGGAGTCGCCCACCTATTACACCAGAAATACGAATACCAGCAGAGACCAAACAAGAAACCTCGCAATGTCGTTATCAAGTGATCATGCACAGCGAGAGTTAGCAGCTCGTCAGGAACATGTGATTTTCTTAGTGTTCCTACTTGGTGTATGTACTTTTCTGTCAAGAATGTGTTCTTATATGAGAACTGATTTAGTCTACTTATTACCAAAATTAGCTGCAAATGTCTGTCTGAAATGTTCTCTCTTATGAGAACATATAGTACTCACAAAAGAAAATATTCCAAAATCATCATTACTCATAACGGGAAAAGAAAGTATCCTATGATTATCAATCCCGTTATGTTTATTGAGACAACTTACCAATACAAAATAACAGATCACTTGCTTGTCACGTCATCACCTCACCGTGAGACCTTCGGCGGATACTGTGTAGATCCATACAAGTATGTCATCAGCTGATGTAACTTGTCAACTCGTAGTGAGGAATTCGTTACTTGTGTCAGTAGCGTGGTGTCTTCGATTCAGTTAGCTGGAGGTGTTTAGTAAGAAGAAGCTGCGAGGGTCCAGTCCAAGGTCTTGAGTGACCCCAATTTTCCATCGGTCGAAGCCTTCAAATGTGAAGAATATTTGCAAATGTGGACATCGTTGGATTGCAATTGATCCCTGGTGTTGTTTCAATATATCATATGATTTAATTTACTTTTGGGGAAGTTCAAGTTAGAATGGTTGAAACATTACGATTATTTGTCCATAGGGTTCTGTGCCAGGGTGTGCTGATCACTATTTAGAATCACAATTAGACACAACATATATTGCATGGAGCATAAACATTGACTAATGTATGGTGAGGCTAAAATGGTACCAGCAGTCACCTGTGTTAATCGATAGATTCAGTGACTTGCTTGGTTGCGCGTCAAGGATCCACGACAGCTTTTTGACAACATCGATGACAGATTTGTCTACGCTCGTCCACGTGTTGTATGTATATTTTTTGCTTTGTCCCATTGTCGATATTATGTTGCTTTTGAAACACTTTGAGGTTGTTGTGATGGCAAAGATGTCATGGCAAAGAGGTCATGATATATCACAAGATCACCATACCCATATCATCTCTATAATGAAAGCGTAAAAAATATGTCCACTAAATCTCTGTCCATTGTACGATTCCGACTACACCATGAACATCAAATAGTGATGATATCAGGTGTACCGCTAAAAGGTGAGCTTATCCAGCCATATCCAGTGGCATCCATGACAAAGGCATGTAAAGGCAAGCCAATTGTTAACCTGAAAAAACACGTTGATAAGACATGTGAAAATGGTATTTGAGATTAGCGTCTCATAGAACAGTATTAAGCGTAGTCTGCCTCACAGTCCCTAAACCATATTGTTTCCCTTCTGCTCAGCCCTTTCTGTAATGGAAATGCCTTAAATGAAGCAAGTCTTTTTGTTTTGGTTCAGTCTCTGTTATCTGCAAGAAAACTAACCCATGATCACTTCAGGGTTCGGAGTTCAGGGTAAACATATCAAACTGCCACGACAGGCTGGACCAACATCTTCACCAATGGTCAGGAATCGTCTCTGTACCTGTCAATGCTTAATTAGCAGGAACAGAGTGAAACAAGAAGCTGGTGAGGCTCGGACCAGGTCCTGCAGTATGTGTGTGAAATATGTAAGAGACTCTTTGAACGCAGTCTAAAACGTTCGATAGGCAAGTCTAGCTATACCTATCTTGAAGTTACTCCATGGAGAAAGGCTTCTTATTAAATATATTTAGTTAATATTAGTATATCTATCTTCAATGACTAAGCGTTAGTCCAAAATGAGCGTTGAGCAGTGATCACATCTTATAACTTTCAAAGCTCTTTGACGCTTCCTTTTACATTTTTGAGAACACTGCGACATACATTGACCTGACGTTCAAAGTCGACAACGTGTGGTCTCAAATTTACTTTAGAATTCCACTCGATAACTTAAGAATAAGCTACTCGAAACTTGTAATAAAGTTTTAATGGTCCCTAGTGGGGAAACGCAGTTCTCCGCCTTACACTAAGTCTATTTATTCAGAACCCATCCATCGTTGTTAGTTCTTTCTCAAATTGATTGCCAAGTATGACGTCCTTTGTCAAACAGTGCTGTCCGGTACAATCTACGTACACCCTGGGAATGTTTTATATTCCAAGTGATGGATGTGCACAAGTATGTCTACACCATGGGTGTCTGGGGCAGAATGACCCTGCTTTTACAACACACCTGCTTCCCGTGAGTTTGTTAAGTGCTTAGATAGCCGAGCATTAGGTCAACCCAAACAAACGGGAATGAAAGTACGAGAGGGGTTTAAATCTTCTTCAAAAAGCTAATAAATAAATTGTAATTGATTACATGGCATTTGGTGTCTAATTATACAATTTTTGGGGCAGGTGGGCGAGCTTGTATTATTATCAGTGTGTTGAACTGTCGCTGGTTTCAAATCGTCGTCTTTTGTGCAGATGATTGATAAGAAATCTGTGAAAGTTTTATGGTAGACCTTTCCGTTTATAACTATTGACTTCAATATATGTTTCTTCGTGTAAGGTGGCTAAAAAGTAAAAACGTTTTGGGGGAAAAATACTGCCACACCCGTGAAGATCTGGGGTAGAATAGGTCTTCAGCAACCCATGCTTGCTGTAAAAGGCGACTAACGGGATCGGGTGGTCAGACTCGGTGACTTGGTTGGTGCATGTCATCGATCCCAATTGCGTGGATGAATGCTCATGATGTCAATCACTGGATTTTCTGGTCCAGGCTCTACTATTTACAGACCGCCGTCATATAGTTGAAATATTGCTGAGTGCGGCGTTAAACAACAAACAACATTATGTTGATACTCAAATGACTGAAAACGAAACAGTTTTGCCTGAAAGGGGGATTATATCTGTCATTTAGAATGTCTATGGGAAAGAATAGCGCCCTGCTGACTTTTTGAGAATATACAACATGTGGTTTGAATGTTCCTTCTCCCTTGGATTATATATTAAGTATGTAGTATGATTCTGGTCTATATCTAATATTCGTCAGTTGTTCAGTTGTCTAAGGCGCCGCGATTCGCTGTGCAGAGTTGCGCCCATTGGGCACGCCAGAAACCTATAATTATGGGTTCGAGTCCCGGTTGGCCCCGATTATGTTCGAGGTTTGGTTGCACCATACGCGTGCTCGTGGGTTTCACCGAAGTGGTAAACGTCTGAGACCTGTATCACCTCGGGCTTTCCTCCCACATTAAGCTGATACGCCTTGCACTCACTCTTGTTGACAGGCCAAGGGAAATAACTGATGCCTGGAGCAAGCTATTTCAATCTGGGAATCTAAAAGCACACCCTCAGATCAAGAATCTGCGCCTTGCAGCTGTCATGGCGTCAAACGTGTCTGTGAGAACGGTGGCATCTCAACAGACGTTATCGAAGTTCTGTGGAACTCGTGGAAACCAAGTACCAGAAAGCTTAATTCATATTGGGAAAGATGGTACATTAAGCTCCTACATTAAGCTGACACGGCGTGATATAACTGGAATACTGCTAAAGCGGCACTAAACCCAACTCACTCACTCACTCACTCGTGCAATCATCCGATGATCGTTTATCGATTACTAGTTTCACCCTGAATATCATTCTTGGTTTGTCAGCAATATTTTATCTGTCTAGAACCTGCATCACTTCGGGCTTTTCTCTCCCAAATTAAGCTGACACTCCGTGATATAACTCAAATACTGTTCTTGGGGCGTGAAAGCACACTCGTACTCTCTCAGTTGCATTTTGTTATATTTATCTTTGTCATTGTGTCTAGTTTGTTCGCGTACTGGAATATGTGCACCATGTACAATCATATGGCTCGATTCGGGATGGCAGTCATTCCTGATGACATTTCATTACCTTTTAGCCTAAAATATCTGTCCATAATAAAGGGATGGAACTGTTTCTTAGATCATCGCAATTAGCACACCACATTCATCCTTTCGATTCTGTGTGAGTTCCAAAACAAATCTTGTAAATCAACTAACATTATGCCTTCACAGAAAAATTCATCTGTCACAAAGACGCGCGTGTTTGATTGTCTGTTTAGGCAGATAATTGACACTGGTTACTCTCTGGCGCTGACTTTTTCTATTTACATTATAGCACAAAACGGGGGAACCGTCTCCAGTCACCTGTATTATGGCATCACATAAATGATCCAGTCCGACCCAGGAAATCGACAGGTTGTCACCACGACCAACGATCAAAGCCGTGAGGATACCACGACACATAGGGGCAGATCATTCACTGTAACTATCAGATCATCATTAGTCGGATCTTAACACAATCATAGCCTACAGGGGACCTAATCAGCACTGGAATCCTCACGCGAAACAAGCTTAGAGAGCTCGGGACCAATTTAGCCCTGGAATCCCCAGGTGAGAGAGCGCGGGATACTGAGTACCATTCAGCCCTGGAATCTTCACGTGGCATTGCGGCTATCCTTTGGAGAGGCATTGTAAATGACGCAACATTTTTAACTATCCTAATGCCATTCCAATTGATTACGTTTTTGAAATGCTTCAACAAAATATCACTTAGTCCTGCTGTTAGAGTGGTTTGTAAAATATGTTGACAATGTGTCTTGTCTCATTTTCATGCAAACCATCCCTATACTTAAGAGTTTGACATGAGTGATAAATGTGCACGACTCCCATCACTTTGGGTTTCCATTCTGAAGTGCTGGATTAAGCGGCGTTATCCTATACACACTCAAGCGCCCAACACAATACAATCCAATGAAATCCAAAAACAGACAATCGCCATATGAAAGGAAGTATTTCAAAATCTCAGAGTTGTTGTTTATCGTTTAACAATGTTCTTTCAGAGATAGGCCAGTGAATATTTTCTTCCATTATGTAATCGTTAAGTTGAATAGTGATCATACAAGGTGTTCGCGAGAAGGTGAGAGTATCCTGCTACACCTGAGGCACACCCGTCACAAATACACGCAAAGGTAAGTTTATTTTCACCTGAAAGAAAAAAACCACGAGAACATGTTGTACAATTAAAAGTAGGGAATTGCACTGGATATCATTTCTGTCACTGATGCGTCAAATTTGGAAATTCCCCCACGTGTCTGCCATAAAAAATGGAAGCTTTACTCAGGTCTTGAATGTTGTCAGCTTGATTAACCAACTTCTGAAAGAGTTGTATGACGCTTTAAGAAATGCAATCGGATTGTAATATTTATGACATTCACTGGGTGTGTTTTATGTTGTTTCCTTGCATGACAATACAGCAATCCAATCAAGAGCCATCTGAAGAAAATGTACATGTACACAATATCGTTTAACAAGGTTCTTTCAGAGATAGGCCAGTGAATATTTTTTTCCATTATGTAATCGTTAAGTTGAATAGTGATCATACAAGGTGTTCGTGAGAAGGTGAGAGTATCCTGCTGCACCTGAGGCACCCGTCACAAATACACGCAAAGGTAAGTTAATTTTCACATGAAAAAAACAACAACCAACGAGAACATATTGTACAATTAAAAGTAGGGCATTGCATCGGATATCATTTCTGTCACTGGTGCATCAAATTTGGAAAGAGTTGAATGACCCTCTGAGAAATGCAATCGGGTGGTAATATTTATCACATTCACTGGGTGTATTTTATGTTGTTTCCTTGCATGACAATACAGCAATCCAATCAAGAGGCATCTGAAGAAAATATAGATGGGTTTCCCAATAATCGGTGAACCAATAAACAATCAACAGTTCAGGTGGTCATGGCGCTTTCCCTGGTTTATGTCCCCAAGGAGGTCAGTAGGTAACTGGAAACATGTACAATGGTGTTAACAAGTCTATTTCAGGAATGCCGCTCAAGTAAAATGTACGTGTGAAACGAATGCTATTCACATTTTAGTGCAAGTATTGTGACTGAAGCGTGATACTTGAGTGCACCATGTCAGGATCCAGACGAATGGATTGCTGTTTTATTTCCCTAGTTCATATTACCGCGCCTGCTGATGAAAGCTTCTATGGTTCTTAGTATTAGGTACAATTTATCACGTCCACTTCACGGCCCAAGTGCATTTTGATATAGACCAATGTCTTCTGCATCAGAGTTTAAATTACGAGTGTTATATCGTTGTCCTTTCTGGACATAATGCCAATCAGGGGATATGTAGACGTCTTTATCCACTCCATGTATGAGATCATCCAAGTAACCAACTGGGCAAGGGGTCTAGCAGCAGCTAATATCACTAAATATACCAATAAAGAAGAATACTCTTTACAAATACATCAGTTAAATGGGATTGATATTGCAACAGGTTCTCACACAAATGCAATCAATACAACATTGATTAAATGTGTGAGAGAGAGATCCACACATTGTCAATTGTTATAACAGATAATCAGAGAACGTGTACATGTGCGATTTTTAGAGCAGGCTGTGATTTAATCAAAAGATCGGAAACGTTGGTGATGCTTATACTCTGTGTACTCTTGTCATGTGGAAACAAACTGACACCACTCAATCTTACAGCAGCAAATCCATATGCACAAAGTCAACATTATCATGAACGTACAGTGATGAAAACGGTGTCTAGACCCAGCAGTTGCCCCTGCCGTTGGTGAAACCTTGGTGACAAAAAACTGGAGTGAGTAATGATTGCTTAAAGCCGCATCTGTCATTTTTTGCAGCTAATCTTGCAGAGGGGAGACTCGTGGTTCAAATCCGGGAAAAACGTGGGAACTTAAAGCGACTACACCCACTGCCAACGCGAGGCGGAGGATGTTTTTATCAGGACGTGCCTTCTGTTGACTGGGTTAAATGTGGCATAAAAATGACAAAGAGAGATCCACACATTGTCAGTTGTTATCACAGATAATCGGAGAACGTGTACATGTGCGATGTTTCGAGCAGGCTGTGATTTAATCAAAAGATCGGAAACGTTAGTGATGCTTATACTCTGTGTACTCTTGTCATGTGAAAACAAATTGACACCATTCAATCTTACAGCAGCGTATCTTGTACCACCGTCAAATTTGGAAATGTCCCCCACACGTCTGTTATAAAACTTTTTGAAAGCATTACCGAGGCATTGAATATTGTAACCATGATCAAACAACTTCTGAGCAAGAGTCGTATGAAACTCGTTGAATTCTTCGTTGAAAGAACAGGCTCGATTATACCGCAACAGTTATGCAATGTAGACACCAAATGCAGGAGCTGCCAAAGATTTTTTTCCATATACCATAGGTATACAATGGTTGACATAACTGGTGGCTATCAAGCTGAATTGAAAACACAAATGCCATTTAACCTTTGTCTGAGAAACAAGTAGATACAATTACACTGTCTAATATGTATTGGGTTGTCTGACCAAATTCCATATATTGTCTTTAGAACATCCATGTAAGTGCTATGACGCCACGAGACCTTATGAAGCAACACAACCCACAGCGCTGTTAAACAGCATTACAATTAACTTGTCAGTGTGGGCAGCTGGGTAGTAGTTAAGTGCTCGCCCATCACTTCTGGAACTCGGGTTCGATTCCCTGCATAGTTAAAGTCACGTTTTCCCCCTGTCATTTTAATGTGAAAATTTGCTTACGCCATTATCTAAACAGAGGTTGTTTTTCAAGATTTTACCACATCCTTGGGTACACGGTTGACCCAGTCGTTTAGTTCAGAGTTGCATCCTTTAGTTGTGTCAGAATCCTATAACATTACATCGTAAACCAGATTGTTCCTAATTTTGATTGTTGTTGTGTAATAATCAAACCATGCTTGTGGGTTATACCAAAGTGGTTATTGTCTAATGAGATAGGTTATACTGCAAGCTTACCTCCAGATCCAGTTGGTAGGCATTTATGTAACCTAAACAGTGTTACAGTAATTCTGCTGCACGGAAACACTCCCTCACCAAACCCTATGCATCTTTTCCATGATGTCCATTCCATGTCATAACTTTGCCGCAGTGTAAACTGCTTGAGTGTACCGCTAGAGACACACATCGATTTATGCACTAGAGTCGCCCACCTATTACACCAGAAATACGAATACCAGCAGAGACCAAACAAGAAACCTCGCAATGTCGTTATCAAGTGATCATGCACAGCGAGAGTTAGCAGCTCGTCAGGAACATGTGATTTTCTTAGTGTTCCTACTTGGTGTATGTACTTTTCTGTCAAGAATGTGTTCTTATATGAGAACTGATTTAGTCTACTTATTACCAAAATTAGCTGCAAATGTCTGTCTGAAATGTTCTCTCTTATGAGAACATATAGTACTCACAAAAGAAAATATTCCAAAATCATCATTACTCATAACGGGAAAAGAAAGTATCCTATGATTATCAATCCCGTTATGTTTATTGAGACAACTTACCAATACAAAATAACAGATCACTTGCTTGTCACGTCATAATCACCTCACCGTGAGACCTTCGGCGGATACTGTGTAGATCCATACAAGTATGTCATCAGCTGATGTAACTTGTCAACTCGTAGTGAGGAATTCGTTACTTGTGTCAGTAGCGTGGTGTCTTCGATTCAGTTAGCTGGAGGTGTTTAGTAAGAAGAAGCTGCGAGGGTCCAGTCCAAGGTCTTGAGTGACCCCAATTTTCCATCGGTCGAAGCCTTCAAATTTGAAGAATATTTGCAAATGTGGACATCGTTGGATTGCAATTGATCCCTGGTGTTGTTTCAATATATCATATGATTTAATTTACTTTTGGGGAAGTTCAAGTTAGAATGGTTGAAACATTACGATTATTTGTCCATAGGGTTCTGTGCCAGGGTGTGCTGATCACTATTTAGAATCACAATTAGACACAACATATATTGCATGGAGCATAAACATTGACTAATGTATGGTGAGGCTAAAATGGTACCAGCAGTCACCTGTGTTAATCGATAGATTCAGTGACTTGCTTGGTTGCGCGTCAAGGATCCACGACAGCTTTTTGACAACATCGATGACAGATTTGTCTACGCTCGTCCACGTGTTGTATGTATATTTTTTGCTTTGTCCCATTGTCGATATTATGTTGCTTTTGAAACACTTTGAGGTTGTTGTGATGGCAAAGATGTCATGGCAAAGAGGTCATGATATATCACAAGATCACCATACCCATATCATCTCTATAATGAAAGCGTAAAAAATATGTCCACTAAATCTCTGTCCATTGTACGATTCCGACTACACCATGAACATCAAATAGTGATGATATCAGGTGTACCGCTAAAAGGTGAGCTTATCCAGCCATATCCAGTGGCATCCATGACAAAGGCATGTAAAGGCAAGCCAATTGTTAACCTGAAAAAACACGTTGATAAGACATGTGAAAATGGTATTTGAGATTAGCGTCTCATAGAACAGTATTAAGCGTAGTCTGCCTCACAGTCCCTAAACCATATTGTTTCCCTTCTGCTCAGCCCTTTCTGTAATGGAAATGCCTTAAATGAAGCAAGTCTTTTTGTTTTGGTTCAGTCTCTGTTATCTGCAAGAAAACTAACCCATGATCACTTCAGGGTTCGGAGTTCAGGGTAAACATATCAAACTGCCACGACAGGCTGGACCAACATCTTCACCAATGGTCAGGAATCGTCTCTGTACCTGTCAATGCTTAATTAGCAGGAACAGAGTGAAACAAGAAGCTGGTGAGGCTCGGACCAGGTCCTGCAGTATGTGTGTGAAATATGTAAGAGACTCTTTGAACGCAGTCTAAAACGTTCGATAGGCAAGTCTAGCTATACCTATCTAGAAGTTACTCCATGGAGAAAGGCTTCTTATTAAATATATTTAGTTAATATTAGTA
Organism: Haliotis cracherodii; assembly: GCF_022045235.1. NCBI lineage: Eukaryota > Metazoa > Mollusca > Gastropoda > Lepetellida > Haliotidae > Haliotis > Haliotis cracherodii. Next base: position 11,887,061 of record NW_027266274.1, read on the forward strand.
TATCTATCTTCAATGACTAAGCGTTAGTCCAAAATGAGCGTTGAGCAGTGATCACATCTTATAACTTTCAAAGCTCTTTGACGCTTCCTTTTACATTTTTGAGAACACTGCGACATACATTGACCTGACGTTCAAAGTCGACAACGTGTGGTCTCAAATTTACTTTAGAATTCCACTCGATAACTTAAGAATAAGCTACTCGAAACTTGTAATAAAGTTTTAATGGTCCCTAGTGGGGAAACGCAGTTCTCCGCCTTACACTAAGTCTATTTATTCAGAACTCATCCATCGTTGTTAGTTCTTTCTCAAATTGATTGCCAAGTATGACGTCCTTTGTCAAACAGTGCTGTCCGGTACAATCTACGTACACCCTGGGAATGTTTTATATTCCAAGTGATGGATGTGCACAAGTATGTCTACACCATGGGTGTCTGGGGCAGAATGACCCTGCTTTTACAACACACCTGCTTCCCGTGAGTTTGTTAAGTGCTTAGATAGCCGAGCATTAGGTCAACCCAAACAAACGGGAATGAAAGTACGAGAGGGGTTTAAATCTTCTTCAAAAAGCTAATAAATAAATTGTAATTGATTACATGGCATTTGGTGTCTAATTATACAATTTTTGGGGCAGGTGGGCGAGCTTGTATTATTATCAGTGTGTTGAACTGTCGCTGGTTTCAAATCGTCGTCTTTTGTGCAGATGATTGATAAGAAATCTGTGAAAGTTTTATGGTAGGCCTTTCCGTTTATAACTATTGACTTCAATATATGTTTCTTCGTGTAAGGTGGCTAAAAAGTAAAAACGTTTTGGGGAAAAAATACTGCCACACCCGTGAAGATCTGGGGTAGAATAGGTCTTCAGCAACCCATGCTTGCTGTAAAAGGCGACTAACGGGATCGGGTGGTCAGACTCGGTGACTTGGTTGGTGCATGTCATCGATCCCAATTGCGTGGATGAATGCTCATGATGTCAATCACTGGATTTTCTGGTCCAGGCTCTACTATTTACAGACCGCCGTCATATAGTTGAAATATTGCTGAGTGCGGCGTTAAACAACAAACAACATTATGTTGATACTCAAATGACTGAAAACGAAACAGTTTTGCCTGAAAGGGGGATTATATCTGTCATTTAGAATGTCTATGGGAAAGAATAGCGCCCTGCTGACTTTTTGAGAATATACAACATGTGGTTTGAATGTTCCTTCTCCCTTGGATTATATATTAAGTATGTAGTATGATTCTGGTCTATATCTAATATTCGTCAGTTGTTCAGTTGTCTAAGGCGCCGCGATTCGCTGTGCAGAGTTGCGCCCATTGGGCACGCCAGAAACCTATAATTATGGGTTCGAGTCCCGGTTGGCCCCGATTATGTTCGAGGTTTGGTTGCACCATACGCGTGCTCGTGGGTTTCACCGAAGTGGTAAACGTCTGAGACCTGTATCACCTCGGGCTTTCCTCCCACATTAAGCTGATACGCCTTGCACTCACTCTTGTTGACAGGCCAAGGGAAATAACTGATGCCTGGAGCAAGCTATTTCAATCTGGGAATCTAAAAGCACACCCTCAGATCAAGAATCTGCGCCTTGCAGCTGTCATGGCGTCAAACGTGTCTGTGAGAACGGTGGCATCTCAACAGACGTTATCGAAGTTCTGTGGAACTCGTGGAAACCAAGTACCAGAAAGCTTAATTCATATTGGGAAAGATGGTACATTAAGCTCCTACATTAAGCTGACACGGCGTGATATAACTGGAATACTGCTAAAGCGGCACTAAACCCAACTCACTCACTCACTCACTCGTGCAATCATCCGATGATCGTTTATCGATTACTAGTTTCACCCTGAATATCATTCTTGGTTTGTCAGCAATATTTTATCTGTCTAGAACCTGCATCACTTCGGGCTTTTCTCTCCCAAATTAAGCTGACACTCCGTGATATAACTCAAATACTGTTCTTGGGGCGTGAAAGCACACTCGTACTCTCTCAGTTGCATTTTGTTATATTTATCTTTGTCATTGTGTCTAGTTTGTTCGCGTACTGGAATATGTGCACCATGTACAATCATATGGCTCGATTCGGGATGGCAGTCATTCCTGATGACATTTCATTACCTTTTAGCCTAAAATATCTGTCCATAATAAAGGGATGGAACTGTTTCTTAGATCATCGCAATTAGCACACCACATTCATCCTTTCGATTCTGTGTGAGTTCCAAAACAAATCTTGTAAATCAACTAACATTATGCCTTCACAGAAAAATTCATCTGTCACAAAGACGCGCGTGTTTGGCAGATAATTGACACTGGTTACTCTCTGGCGCTGACTTTTTCTATTTACATTATAGCACAAAACGGGGGAACCGTCTCCAGTCACCTGTATTATGGCATCACATAAATGATCCAGTCCGACCCAGGAAATCGACAGGTTGTCACCACGACCAACGATCAAAGCCGTGAGGATACCACGACACATAGGGGCAGATCATTCACTGTAACTATCAGATCATCATTAGTCGGATCTTAACACAATCATAGCCTACAGGGGACCTAATCAGCACTGGAATCCTCACGCGAAACAAGCTTAGAGAGCTCGGGACCAATTTAGCCCTGGAATCCCCAGGTGAGAGAGCGCGGGATACTGAGTACCATTCAGCCCTGGAATCTTCACGTGGCATTGCGGCTATCCTTTGGAGAGGCATTGTAAATGACGCAACATTTTTAACTATCCTAATGCCATTCCAATTGATTACGTTTTTGAAATGCTTCAACAAAATATCACTTAGTCCTGCTGTTAGAGTGGTTTGTAAAATATGTTGACAATGTGTCTTGTCTCATTTTCATGCAAACCATCCCTATACTTAAGAGTTTGACATGAGTGATAAATGTGCACGACTCCCATCACTTTGGGTTTCCATTCTGAAGTGCTGGATTAAGCGGCGTTATCCTATACACACTCAAGCGCCCAACACAATACAATCCAATGAAATCCAAAAACAGACAATCGCCATATGAAAGGAAGTATTTCAAAATCTCAGAGTTGTTGTTTATCGTTTAACAATGTTCTTTCAGAGATAGGCCAGTGAATATTTTCTTCCATTATGTAATCGTTAAGTTGAATAGTGATCATACAAGGTGTTCGCGAGAAGGTGAGAGTATCCTGCTACACCTGAGGCACACCCGTCACAAATACACGCAAAGGTAAGTTTATTTTCACCTGAAAGAAAAAAACCACGAGAACATGTTGTACAATTAAAAGTAGGGAATTGCACTGGATATCATTTCTGTCACTGATGCGTCAAATTTGGAAATTCCCCCACGTGTCTGTCATAAAAAATGGAAGCTTTACTCAGGTCTTGAATGTTGTCAGCTTGATTAACCAACTTCTGAAAGAGTTGTATGACGCTTTAAGAAATGAAATCGGATTGTAATATTTATGACATTCACTGGGTGTGTTTTATGTTGTTTCCTTGCATGACAATACAGCAATCCAATCAAGAGCCATCTGAAGAAAATGTACATGTTCACAATATCGTTTAACAAGGTTCTTTCAGAGATAGGCCAGTGAATATTTTTTTCCATTATGTAATCGTTAAGTTGAATAGTGATCATACAAGGTGTTCGTGAGAAGGTGAGAGTATCCTGCTGCACCTGAGGCACCCGTCACAAATACACGCAAAGGTAAGTTAATTTTCACATGAAAAAAACAACAACCAACGAGAACATATTGTACAATTAAAAGTAGGGCATTGCATCGGATATCATTTCTGTCACTGGTGCATCAAATTTGGAAAGAGTTGAATGACCCTCTGAGAAATGCAATCGGGTGGTAATATTTATCACATTCACTGGGTGTATTTTATGTTGTTTCCTTGCATGACAATACAGCAATCCAATCAAGAGGCATCTGAAGAAAATATAGATGGGTTTCCCAATAATCGGTGAACCAATAAACAATCAACAGTTCAGGTGGTCATGGCGCTTTCCCTGGTTTATGTCCCCAAGGAGGTCAGTAGGTAACTGGAAACATGTACAATGGTGTTAACAAGTCTATTTCAGGAATGCCGCTCAAGTAAAATGTACGTGTGAAACGAATGCTATTCACATTTTAGTGCAAGTATTGTGACTGAAGCGTGATACTTGAGTGCACCATGTCAGGATCCAGACGAATGGATTGCTGTTTTATTTCCCTAGTTCATATTACCGCGCCTGCTGATGAAAGCTTCTATGGTTCTTAGTATTAGGTACAATTTATCACGTCCACTTCACGGCCCAAGTGCATTTTGATATAGACCAATGTCTTCTGCATCAGAGTTTAAATTACGAGTGTTATATCGTTGTCCTTTCTGGATCAGGGGTTATGTAGACGTCTTTATTCACTCCATGTATGAGATCATCCAAGTAACCAACTGGGCAAGGGGTCCAGCAGCAGCTAATATCACTAAATATACCAATAAAGAAGAATACTCTTTACAAATACATCAGTTAAATGGGATTGATATTGCAACAGGTTCTCACACAAATGCAATCAATACAACATTGATTAAATGTGTGAGAGAGAGATCCACACATTGTCAATTGTTATAACAGATAATCAGAGAACGTGTACATGTGCGATTTTTAGAGCAGGCTGTGATTTAATCAAAAGATCGGAAACGTTGGTGATGCTTATACTCTGTGTGCTCTTTTCATGTGGAAACAAACTGACACCACTCAATCTTACAGCAGCAAACCCATATGCACAAAGTCAACATTATCATGAACGTACAGTGATGAAAACGGTGTCTAGACCCAGCAGTTGCCCCTGCCGTTGGTGAAACCTTGGTGAGAAAAAACTGGAGTGAGTAATGATTGCTTAAAGCCGCATCTGTCATTTTTTGCAGCTAATCTTGCAGAGGGGAGACTCGTGGTTCAAATCCGGGAAAAACGTGGGAACTTATAGCGACTACACCCACTGCCAACGCGAGGCGGAGGATGTTTTTATCAGGACGTGCCTTCTGTTGACTGGGTTAAATGTGGCATAAAAATGACAAAGAGATCATACCATGCTTGTGGGTTATACCAAAGTGGTTATTGTCTAAGGAGACGAGGTTTTACTGCAAGCTTACCTCCAGATCCAGTTGGTAGGCATTTGTGTAACCTAAACAGTGTTACAGTAATTCTACTGCACGGAAACACTCCCTCACCAAACCCTATGCATCTTTTCCATGATGTTCATTCCATGTCACAACTTTGCCGCAGTGTAACCTGCTTGAGTGTACCGCTAGAGACACACATCGATTTATGCACTAGAGTCGCCCACCTATTACATCAGAAATACGAATACCAGCAGAGACCAAACAAGAAACCTCGCAATGTCGTTATCAAGTGATCATGCACAGTTTAATCTTAGAATATGATCTAGACACGAGTGTCCCTTCCTGAAGCCACTTTGGTCAGGTTTTATGTGATTGCCAGTTTCAAGATGATGCATGAGCCTTTTTGTAACCATGGCTTCCATGGCTTTGCACATGTTTGAGGTGAGTGAAATCGGTCGATAAGAGTTTGGTAGGGTTTCTTCTTTCCCTTGCTTTAGCAGCGGGATAACCGCAGCATGTTTCCATGCTTTTGGGACTTCTCCTTTGGACCATATCGTGTTATACAACTCAGTGAGTAAGCCTTTGGTTTGATCAGGTAGGTTTTTCAATATCTCGTAGCTGGTTGTGTCAAGACCAGGTGCTGTGCCGTTTCTATGTTGTATCGCATCATCAAACTCTGTCACAGTAAATGGTATATTGTATACCAGATGCTTGCTTTGAGGCCGTTTTGAGATCTTAGGCATAAGCATTTTTTCCTGTTTGAATTCTTCGCTGCAATTTGTGTTGCTGCTGACAGATGAGAAGTGCTCAGCTAGAATGTTGGCCTTTTCTTTGACTGTATGGGCGTTGGCTAACTTGGGAATTTTTGTGGGTTTCCGCTTACCCCTGATTGCGTGTATTTTGCTCCAGACTGTTTTAGCATTTGTTTTCTCATTAAGGGATTTGCAGAAGGTCTGCCATGACTCTTTTTTAGAATCGTCTATGAGTTGTCTTACTTTCGTCCTGGCTGCTCGGACTTGGGCAAAGGCTGATTTATCCCTTTTTGACCTATTTAGGGCTTTCTTTCTCACTCTCCTAGCTTTTGCTATTTCCCTGTTCCACCATGGTACCGGCGTTTTGCCAGTTTTGTGGTCTTTTTTGGGAATTGATTTTTCAGCTGCGGCAATAATTGCTGAGGTGAGATTTTGGCAAAAAAGATCAGGATCATCCGAGACAATTTCTGAGGACTTGAATGATATACATTCCTTCCTGCATTTAGGCCAGTCAGCCTTTGCATAGTCCCCTGTGGGCTGAGGATCGGGCTGTTCCTCTAATTGTGGTGGGCTACCTATGTAGGTGAGTATAGGAAGGTGATCGCTTCCCCAAGTGTCGTCATGGACTTGCCATTGGCAATGTGAGGCGAGGTGTTTGGTGGCAATTGTAAGATCAATTGAACTCCACGTGTTGTGGACTTGGTCATAACGTGTGTGACTGCCGTTGTTCAGAGTTATGAGATTGTCGTCCTCAACCCATTTCTCTACCATTTTGCCGTATTTGCATGAATCATTCCTGTCTTCCCAAAGAGGGCTGTGGGCATTAAAGTCACCAAGGATTATCCCATTTTTGCCTACTATTTGAGCTAGTCTTGTTAGCTCTTCCATGTTCGTTTCATGGGTAACCCTGTGATATATGTTAGCTATGCGTAATTCGTTGCCATTTGCCAGTTTTAGGGAGATTACTTGGGTTTCAAGGTTTCCTACGTTTGCTTCAATATTCTTGGAGGTACAGCTGTCGTGGACAAGGGTGATTAGTCCTCCTCCCTTGTTGCCAGGCATAAGTCTTTTTCTGTCTTTTCTATGTTGGGTGTACCCAGGTAGTGTGAATTTGGCTTTTTCACTGAGTTTAGTCTCCTGTATTAGAATGACATGAGGCTTGATCACCTTTTTTTTGACGAGTGCAGTCAGTTCATTGCCGTGGCTCTTAAGGCCATTTGCGTTCCACTGTAGTAAAAGCAAGTCCATGATAATTTACAGATGAGCGCTTATTGAGTTTTAGGGCATACCCTATTTAGGAACTGTTTCTTTGTTCCTTTGTATTTCATTATTTTGGAAGCCAGTTTGAGGATGCAGGTGGCTTTGGCTTTGACACTCATTTTTCTTCTTGTAATTTGGATCAATGCCGTTGCAATGAACTCTACAACTTTGTTTGTGTTCTGAGCCTTTTGTTTACCATGAGCTGGTGTTTTCTTTGCCTGACTGATTCGTTTGCTGTGTTCCTCAGTTTGAGGATTAGAAGGCATGGGGTTTGATTGGGGAGCTTGGGTCTTTTTCCCCTTGCGTTTTGCAGTGGCTTTGTGCCTGTGAGCAGGCGGATCAGTGCTCACAGATTCGATTGTGTGCTCAGTGCTCACAGATTCGATTGTTTGCTCAGTAGAGTGATCAGTAGTCGCTTGGGTTTTTTCGACCTCATTGGGTTGAATAGATTTGGATTCAGATTGCTGAGTAGGTATTTTATTTATACGTTTGCTGATGAGCAAGCGTTTAGGACATTTCGGCGCCAAGGATGAATGACCCTCTTTCCTGCAGTTTGTACACCATGTGTTGCAGTTTTCTTTGCAAGAAACTCGGGAACAGTTTTTGCACTTGGGTGGCTGGTTACATGATGTTTTTGTATGTCCATAGAGCATACAGTTTGTGCATTGGGTTGGCCTTTTCCTGTATGGCATGGTTTCTATGTCCTTACCACCTAGATTAAGGTGGCCGGGGACTGACTGTCCAAGTAATGTGAGTGTGTTGTTTGTGCCCATTGATTTAATCCTGAATTCCGACAGGATTGTAGGTTGGGTGTCTTTCTTTTGAGCTTGACAGACAATTTGATAAAGCTCGTCGTCATTAATTTTTTTGTCTAGATGTACCGCACATCTGACATTGCTAAGCCACTTTGGGGTATCCCATTTTAGTTTGATCCCGTTTATGCTTTTGGGCATATCAATTGACTCTGTGAGGTTGTCCCCGACAACAACATACCCTCTTCCACACTTATTTATTCGATTAATATTTTTGTGCTTCAGCTCTTTGGCAATATCTTGAGCTGTTAGGATCTTATTAAGATCTTGGGAGAAGTCTGCGCTAAAGACTACTTTTTCCCATTTGGTTTGTGGTCTTCTATTTTGTTGTGTCTTTGATTCTGATGAGACCATTTTTTGTCTTTTCTGTACCATTTTAGCCTTAGGTGGGCTAGATTGAGGCTGTTTGCGTTTAAGCATGCCTTGAGCCCATAGGGCACTATAATCGATATTTTCTTTGTTTTTAGTTCCTGAGAACGTGAATCTGTCCTGAAAACGGTCAGGGACATTTAGCGCGGCTTGACTATAAGTCAAGTTGGCTGTTTTTTTTGGCAGTTTTTCTGGTGACAAGAGTGAAGGGATTCCCTTCATTTGGGTTGGGCTGACCCTTTCGAGAACTGGGCTGGTTCTCTTGAGAGTTGGGCGAACTCTCAACAATTGTAATTTCTGGACATAAGTCCGCCATCTCCATTTCCAAGTTCATATTTGTCAGTCCCAGGGGCCTGGGTGATTGACAACCGTGCAGTTTAAGCTGGTGAGCGAACCGAGCTTGGTAGGCACGGAGGGTTGTGTACAGTACGGGACCTGTTACACAACTGAATGATCTTGTACTTACTTACTTACTTTGGAGATTTAACGTGCGCTTTCCGACTGATGCGTATTTCGCACACGGGCCCGGCCAGGCCATTTAATGTGTTTCCGAAAGGGGCGAGGGTGGTCTGTGCAACCCAAGAGGGGGCTTTAGGGGTTGCTTATATAGAATTTGGGAATTTTGAGATTTGGAATAGATGCCGATGGGGTTGGGGAGGAGAACTAAGGGAGCTGGGTATGGTGGATGATTGTTTGTTTATGTGATTTTGATTTGGTAGGTTATTATGGTTTTAGATGCGTTTTATTAGTTCCGTTTTTATTAAGAATACGCCTAAGGCCTTGAAGTTTTCTAGTTTATTTTGTGGGTTTAGTATTGCTTCTAGAGTGAGAGCCTTGTTTAGATTGAGGGTGGTTTGTAATGCGGTTCGATGTGTTAGGTAGTGCGTGTTCTGGGGTTTCTGGTTGTTTGCAGTGTGGGCAGTTACCTGTAGTGTGTTTTTTAATTTTTTTTAGGTGGTTATTTAGGTTGGTGTGTCCTGTTTGGAGTTTAGTGATTACTCTGTCGATTTTTTTTGATGGATGGAGAATTTTTGGTTTGGTTAGTGGTTTGCTGAGCACTCTTTTGATTTGGCTATTTGAGTTTAGATATAGGTTATGCCATTTTTTTGTGATTTTTTGTTTGTTTACACTTTTAATTTCTGATTTTGAGATGGGTAAGTTTAAGCTTATTTCTGGGATTTTGAGGGATAGTTTAGCTGCTTTATCGGCGTTTTCATTACCGTATATTCCTACGTGGGCGGGTATCCACAAGAAGGTTATTTGTTTGCCTGCTTTTGTTAGGTCGTTGGAGCTTTTAAGTATTTGATTTATTAATTTAGGTCGGTTTTTGGTATTTTTGTTTTGGAGGGCTTGTAGTCCACTTAGGGAGTCAGTAAGTATTAGGATTTTTTGGTTGTTTTGGATTCTTGATTGTGGAGGGCTGAGGCCATGCCCATTAGTTCGGCCGTGAATATTGATTGGTTATTTGGGAGTCGGAAGGATTGTGTGGTTTTAGTTGGTTGTGTGGTATGGACTCCGAAACCCGTGTGTTTGGAGGTCGGATCTGAGGATCCGTCCGTGTAAATGTGACACCAATTTGGCCAATTTTTGTGTATATATGCTAGTGTGGTAGTTTTAGCTATGTTTGGGTCGGTTTGTTTATTTATTTGGCTAGCTAGTGTTGTGTCTATTTTGGGTATTTTAAGTTTAGGGGTGAAGATATTTGATTGTTTGCAGTTTTATTTAAGATTTTTAATTTGGTGTTCATTTAGGTAGTTTGTTATTCTTTGGGATATTGGGGTAAGTAAGGGGTGTTTACGAGCTAGAGCTTGGTTTTTAGGGCTGATGTTTTGGTTTATTAAGTTTTGGATGAGAGGGTTTGATTGGGACGCGGCCCAGAAATTTAAGCTTAGCTGTTCCCTGCGTAGACTTAGTGGCATTTCTCCTGTTAAGGCCTGAAGTGAGGTGTAGGAGGTGCCATGTTGGGTGCGTGTAATGAGTTTGAGAGCCTGATATTGTATTGAGTCAAGTTTTTTAGATAGAGAGTTGTTTAGGGTGTTGTATATGGCGCAGCCGTAGTCTAGTTTTGATCTAATTAGGCATATGTAGAGAGAGAGGAGAGTATCTTTGGAGGCTCCCCAGTTAGAGCCAGTTAGGCATCTTAGGGTGTTTAGGTCTTTACTGCATTTAGTTGTTAGGTTTTGGATGTGAGCATCCCAGGTGAGATGTTCATCGAAAATAAGTCCTAAGAATTTGGTTTGTTTTTGAAATTTGATTGTTTGATTGTTTAGCTGGAGGATTGGGGAGGCGGGTTTCATGTTTTTATGTTTGAATACTATTCCTGTTGTTTTTTCTGAGTTAAGGGAGAAGCCCCATTTGTCAGCCCATTGTTGTATTTTATTAAGAGATTTTTGGAGTAGATTTTTGGCCATTTTCATGCTTTTTGTGCGGATCCAGATGGCTCCATCATCCGCGAATTTTGATGTGTTTACTTTAGGGGATAGACCCTCGAATAGATCGTTTATCATTATATTGAAGAGGGTGGGGCTGAGGATACTGCCCTGTGGAGTGCCATTTTCTAGGGGACATTGGTCCGATAGAGTTTGGTCTATACACACGGTTATTTTACGATTGTTTAGGAAGTCCTGGATGTAGTTTATTATCTGACCTTTGAGTCCTATTTTTTTAAGTTTTTGTATTAGCCCATCGTGCCATACCATGTCGAAAGCTTTAGAGAAGTCTAAGAAGATGCCTGTGGTATATTGTTTATTTAGTTGTCCTGTCTTAATATCTTGTTCTAGTCGGGCGAGGTTATCTAGGGTTGAGCGGCCAGGAGTGAAACCGCTTTGATCTGGGTTTATGGTGTTATTTTGGGTTAAGTAATGTTGTAATCTATTTTTAGCCATTGATTCCATTACTTTACATAAGTTTGAAGTTAGGGATATTGGTCTATATGAGTTAGCTTGATTAGCTGGTTTATTAGGTTTAGGGATTGGTATGACTAGGGCCTGTTTCCAGGGAGTAGGAACCTGTCCGTTTAGGTAGATGAGATTGTATAGTTTGAGTAGTGCCTGGAGCAGTTTTAGGGGGAGTTTTTTAATTATTTGGTAAGAGGTTAGGTCTAATCCTGGGGCTGTGCCCTTTTTCCTGTTTTGGATTACGTAGAGGAGCTCCTCCATTGTGTAGGGTTGATTTATTTCTAGATTGTTATTGTTTGGTTCTTTTGTGGGTTTGTTTTCTGTTTTAAGTTTATCTTGGAATTTTTGGCTGAAGTTGCTGTTACTGCTAACGGCCGAAAAGTGGTTGGCGAGATTATTTGCTTTTTGGGCGGGGTTGGTTGAGTTGTTAATGTTAGTTTTTTTTTTTATGTCGTCTTAAGCCTCTAATGGCGTGGATTTTGCGCCAGACCGTTCTGGCATCTGTACGGTTATTTATACCTTCGCAGAATTTTTTCCAGTCTCTACTTTTGGCTATTTGGACTAGTTTTTTGAACCTGGTGGTTTAGTTCGTGGGCTATGTTTAAATATTTGTAGTCGCGTTTTGCTTTATTGAAGGCTGATTTACGTTTTCGTCTAGTCTGTTCTATTTCCTCATTCCACCATGGTACCGTCGGTTTGCCTGTCTTAGATGTTTTGAAGGGGATGGAGGTTTTGGCTGCGTTTATTATATAGTCTGTTAGGTTTTTACAATAGGTTTTTGATCTTGTACATATAAAAATCTTATATACTTCTAACTTGGGTTTCAGAACAAAGAGACATCCAACTCACAATTCAAACAACTTTTGCGTTAATGTCGCATCTTCTCAATACAAGATATAGTAGTAGAGATTAACTGATTCCCGCGTGTTGTTATAGTTTCATCGTTTTTTTACTAGATTACTTAATCTGAGTTCAATGGAAGTTAGTAATCACATTCTCTGAGTTCAATTTTAACAATTTTAGTAGATTATCTCTTTCTTTATTTTTCCATCTCACGAGTTCAATGGAAGTTAGTAATCACATTCTCTGAGTTCAATTTGTTTTATCTCTTTCTTTATTTTTCCGTCTCACGAGTTCAATGGAAGTTAGTAATCACATTCTCTGAGTTCAATTTGTTTGATCTCTTTCTTCACTTTTCCGTCTCACAACACCCCAGTGTCCTCAATGTATAAGTGTCCGTTGTATACATAACGAGGGTACACATCACTGATCTTTTCATTCGCCTTCCCGGTCCCCAGTCCCTTACCCCTCCATTCGCCTTTCCGGTACTACTGGTAAATAGATTTTCGACTTCCCGGGCCGACACCTGATCAGGCTACCAACTCTGAACTTACAACAACTACTGAACAAGCTAATATCTCTAACATCTAATAGATGAACAGTTTGCAGTCTCTGCCCTGACAATAGCGCAATCAAAGTCACAGTTTTAAGTGTCAAATCTTTCAACGACAGTTCCTTCAAGGCATCAATGTTTTCAGATAACTTAGAACAACACTGGTATCCCACCTCACGGAGTTTCTGGGCAGTGAGGGGCGAGTCTGAAAAACTCCCTTCATGAAGCGGTTAATGAGAGGATGAGATCCAATGGTGACGTTATCTGCTGATGTAACACAGGACAGAGCGGATCTGGCTGTGGTAAGTGCACTGTAACCAAGGTTGTGTAACTCATAGAGTTCCGTCAGAAAATCTAACACCTCGGTCACAGATGGACACAGCGTATCAATTCCCCTTTGATTACAAAACGCAACCCATCTCTTGATGTATGTGGAGTACTGGTCTCTAGTGGATTTGCGCCAGGATTGGAGGATAACACTGGCAGCTCTGTCCGAAACTCCTCTCCGTGTAAGAGATTGCCTGATAAGGGAAACACTGCAAGTTTCATTCTGTCGAGAGAGTGTCTCGCCTCCTTGTTGTGTGGAAGGCGTAGGATCTGAGAGACTGGTGGTAGTATGACGGTAGTATGGTGGATGGATGAGGAGTCTGAAGAGTCGGGAGAACCATGGTTGTGTGGGCCACACTGGGGCCACTAGTAGTCCTCTTGCTTGGTCTTCTTCCACTTTCTTTATCACTGCATTGAGCATGCTGAAAGGCGGGAAAGCGTAGAAGTAAGTATTCCATGCAAACGTAAAAGAGTCAATGGCACATGCATCTGGGTCTGGCTTCCAAGAAGCATATTTCTCAAGTCTAGTATTAAGTCTTGAGGCAAACAAATCTATGTCAGGTTTTCCAAGTACCCTACATATTTCACTGAACACTTCATCAACGATGTACCACTCAGTATTGTCTTTCATTATTCTAGATTCTCGATCCGCAATCACATTGTCTTTACCCGGAACATGGCAAGCACTTAACCACAAGTTTCGATGCAGACCCCATAGCCAAGCGTATTTCGCACACGGAAGCCGCAAGTAACTCAAGGTAGTTTAAATGTTTAACGGTTTCATCACGTGACCACCGGCCGCCGGTGGACTGTTTCCCGCGGGCCCCACCCCACCCGGTGTCTGACGCGTCAGAGGTCAGGGTAATTACCGGAGGTGTGACACTTATCGGCTTGCTACTTGTACACACATTATCTACCCACCATTGTAGATCAGCCGTTTGATCTGTGGTGACTTCCAATACCTTGTCAAAATTGCCTTTCGCGTTTCGAAGAGCCGTTGTCAAGGCGACGGAAGTTAAGGGGACCTAATCGAACTCCGGGAAAGCACGCTACCATGTAACCAATCACCTCGGCTAGTTCCCGGATCGAACACAACTGTTTCTTGAGTAATGCTTCACAGGCTTGTTTCACGAACTGAGCTTTAGATGGAACTGGAAAACGGTCATTGATGACGAGTTGATTACAAAACCAAGAAAAGTGATTTCCTGTGTAGGTGACAGTGCCGATTTTTCAGGGTGTAAAACAAAGCCTAGTTTGGTGAACAAGACAGCAGTTTCCGAAACAAACGTTGAACATTCTTTCTTATCATCACCAACGATGAACGAATCATCAATGTATCCGACATTAGTGTGTCCCCGTGTTCTCAGAAATGAAAACGGCACTCTGAGTAATTTTGTGAAGTATCTAGGAGCACAACTAAGTCCATTTGGCAGAACAGTAAACTGGTAAAGCTGACCTTGCCAGAAGAATTTAAGGTATTTCTGATGATTTGGATGAACAGGCACAGTGTAGTAGGCATCTTTCAAATCTATCGATGCCATGTAACAGTCCTTACGCACTAATGAGAGGGCAGTTGTAAGGCTCTCCATCTTGAAATGGACATAGTCTACACTTCCATTTAGTTGCTTCAGATTCAGGATAAGTCTGCATGTCCCGTTTTTCTTAAGTCTAATGAAGATTGTGGATATGTATTAACCATGTTCACGACGTGATGGAACGATAACTCCCTTAGCTAAAAGTTTAGCAATTTCTCCACCTATGATGAAATGTTCTTGGGGTGAGAAGCTAATTTCTTTGGGAATATGCAACTGGATGGGCAACGAAGTAAAGTCTATGTAAGAACCAGTTACAGTCTGCAAGATAAACGGGTCTGAAGATAGTTCTTGCCAGCTCTGAACGTGAAATCGTAGTCTACCCGCAACAAATACATTGTTTGGTATATTGCAAGTGCTCACCTCTCTTGGGGTACCAGTTAGTGCCTCCCCCCTTCGAATTTCCTCTTGTGGAAGGGGCGACTCCTGTCTAAAAAAACCCTTGCTCTCACCGGGTTGCCATGGTTACGGCTGGTTGCATAAGAGGGAGTCTTGTATGCAGTAAACGGCTTGTGGTAGGGCGCCGGGCGCTGCTGACTGTAGGTGAGTTGTTGAGCCAATCTGTTGGTCATACTCATTGACGTGATCGTTTCCGCCAAGTTGTCTCCAAACAGCAGGGTAGACATAGGCGTCTGAGGTGAACACAACTGCTGGAATTGCTTATTGAGATGTGGTCTGATCATTTCCCGTCGGCGGTAGTTTAGCTCTGTGTTCACGTGAGCGAGCAGACTAATGGCATCAGTGGCCTGTTTCGCCAGTTGTTTGATGTCTAATTGCTGCACTGACATTTCCTTGTTCTAACTTTTAGCAGGTCGCTGGCCAGGTGTAGCAATGGCACAGCTGCCCTAAGGACAGGAGCTTGGAGTTTCTGCATCTTTATGTCATTTGACCGTTCTTGTGATTTGAGCTTAGTCCAGATTTCTGGGTTGACTTTGCTCGTTTTCACCAACTCACAGTTGTGGGGAGACTTGTAAACTGAAAGTTTCTCTTTCAACTTTTCTTCAGGCATTTTCTTGAACATCATATTGTTCATTGCCTCTGCCAACTTTGGTTGTATGGGGGGGCCTAAGAGATCTCCGTTGGTATAATCCTGAAGCGGGGAGTCTAAGAGATCACTACTCTCATCCATTTGCGTGGAGTCATCCGCTGTTCCCAGAGCACCTGCAGCCTCTTCAGCTGCCACCGCGCTAGAGTCGGCATCATCAAAGAGGTCTTCCATGGCGCCGTTCCCGCAATGGTCAGAGAGCTCGTCGCTAGACTCATGGCCCATGGCGCTCCCACCCCTCCCCTCTTTCATCATATGGAGGACGGGTCACAGTTGCACTGGCAAGGCTGAGGGGTGGCGTCTGATTCACAAATGAAGCTATAGTGTCTCCAAGTTTGGAAATAGATGATGTCATACTGGATATCAGCTGCTGAGTGTTCTTATTCTGTTGCATGACTTGGGCTAGGAGCCAGTCTTGACTCTCATTAGAGGGTGTAGTCGTAGACTTGCCGTTGGAGGCCTGGTTATCTGCCGAGTTACTAACCTCTTTGGCTTGTTTGGAACTGGATTTGGGTTGTTCCTTAGATGCCAGGGAGCGCTTTTTAGCGCATTTAGGACGTGGCTTTGGACATCCTTCTCCACCTTTAGATGATGAAGCATTCATGTCATCCAAGATTTGGCAACAATGCAGTTTCCCGGGCGCAGCCCGAGCTCTACCATCCGCTCAATTGCCGCGCTATAGTGCCACCGCTGTCTCGTTATACCGTTACCGTGCCTCACGCTCTGGTCTTTTACGATCCAAAACCCCATTTCGGTCATTAGGGTCAGCTGGCTTTGGGCAAGGGTTAGCCATAAATTCTTACCTTTTTTAAGCGTTAATCCAGTTAATCCGATTGGTCGGTCAACTGCGGGTGTGGTTTCAAGAAAAGATGAATGGGAGAGCGGGCAGTGACGTCACACGCATGCGCAATTCATTGTTTACTGAATTACGCATGCATGTCAATGGGGATTCTAATGACCTGTTAAACGAGCACTGATTACATGTGATAGCGCCTGTGGTCCAGTGGTAGAGCGTCGGCTAATTAACCCATTAATTAGCAGAGCCGGTGAGCCGTCGAAGCGCGTTCGAGCCCTCACAGCGCTAATTGGATCTGAAAAAGTGCGCCCGGTAAAGTGCACTACTGACTATATAACGATATGTAGTAGTGCACTTTACCGGGCGCACTTTTTCAGATCCAATTAGCGCTGTGAGGGCTCGAAGTCACTGAATTGTCAGAGCATAATCACACTTGTCTTCTTCCTGCAAGGTTCGTTAACGCACTGACGCCTGGCTCGCTCTCGCTATCTTACGTGATCACGATCTACGTCGTGATTGGTTGAAATATAATTAACTTGTTTTGCTGAAGGGTCTGTGTTCTGGGTTCAAAGTGAGGTCCATTTCTGGCGTTCGCTCCATTGTGAGATAAGGCCCACGCTCTAATTCACTAGTCTACATGCCCTCTTTTTTGTTTGTTGTTGTTGTTGTTGTTTGTTATTGTTGTTATGATGAACACTGAGGGAATATGTAGACATACGAGATTAATTAAGGATCATAAAGATTATTGTGCATCCGGCAAATTTATAGTAAACTATACATGTATCATTGATTACCTCCCTTTGCAACCAATATGTCAAGATATCAGTACCAATGTACTCATTTTTTTATTCCCAGGGTATCCAAGTGGGCTGTGTCCTGCCACATTCAGGAAATTTGAGGTGCAACCCTTGTAGGAAATCAGGTATGTTGTATTCTACACCTATACATGTTGGGAATTTATATTATTATACTAAGGCTAATTTACTGTTGTATAGATTTAGCACAAGCTAAGCACAGGTGCTGTGAACATTTATATTTATGCAGTGCCACCATGATAAAGTCAGGGATAACAATAGAGGAATCATCATACATCAAATTAAATCATGGATGTCATGATATGAAAAAACACATTTGTAGTATTATCGGTACCTCATTATAGTCTTTCCTCACTGGATCATCAGCTGAAACACTGTAATATTACTGAAACACTGTTCTCAGTTGCATTAAGCCAACTCAACCATTCACTATGCAAACTCGCTGACCTGATTATGGCAATTGTGAAAGTATTACTTTCCCTCAGACCTTAGGACATTTATTAAGTTATGAGGTGTGAGTTGGTATACTGTAATCAAACTACAGGCTATCATGAATACAGGAATATCCAATTTGAAGTCAAATGAGCTTATGTCAGGGTGCATTATCTGTCATCTGTCCATAACTAACATGTACACTTTCAAAACCTCCTCTGAATCTACAAGGCCTATGAAACTGAAATCTCAGCAATGATATTCTAAAACATGAGGCCATTTACAAAATATCGCTTTTGCATATTACACAGCCATTTCAGATGTGGTATTATGAAACTTGATATGTGTTATGGGGTTTACATTGGTGTATTTTTTGCTTGATCTGGGAGGAACATCTTAGATATTTACCACTTGATGAGACCCACCAGCGTGGAAATGGTGCTGACAAACCAAGGAAAATAATCATGGTAATTATGGGATTTGAACCCATTGTCATAGATTTCTGGCATATGAAAGGGATGCAGCTTAGTATCTGAAAATGTAAAATATTGATAGAAACATTTTATATTCATTTTTTGTTTAAAAGTAGACCCAGTGAGATGGGCTGGGCGGAAGGGAAAATAATATGGTTCAAGGACTGTGAGACAGACAGGGATGCAACTCTGCCCAGCAAATTGAGGTGGCTTCTTGGATGACTGTATTACCTGTGCCTTCTATGGCCTTAAAATTTCACATACCTTATGAAGTTTGTTTGTGTTTTCAATATCTTCTCTGAAAATCATATTTTCAATAAGCTGAGATTTTGTGTATTTGATCCCACTAGCATGATGCCAATACAACTTCAAGCTGTCAAGACATGGCAACTATATTGAACATATACTTTTCACCCTTTAGAAAGCCACTTTTGCATTTACGTTATCCAATTTGATATACAGTAATTATTTGCTAAACCCAACAACAGGGTCATATTTTGCAAGTTTTTCTTATATTTGGAACTGCAACATTTTGTCTTCATGCGCTGCTGCAGCAGTCATGATGAATGTGTTCTTTGACTCGTTTCATTACCAATTATTATCCCCCACAACATGTTTTGCGGGGGTATTAAAATGGACATGGTCAGTCCTTGCATTCATACTTCTGTGTAAGATTTTGAAAAAACTTTTACTATTTTCTTCACCAATCATGGTACATGGATAGGCCTAGTGGTGACTTGGTGCCAGTTGATAGTTTTGGATTTTTGTAAAATGTATCTTTTTAGTTTCCATGGCAACAACTTTGACTGAAATAGGAGGGTAGTGATCGTTCTTGGAACATACCTTAAAAATCTACAATATTTCTTCACCAAACTTGACACACAGATCGGTCTAGTGGTGAACTGGTGCCTTTTGATAGTTTAGGATTTTTAAAAAATTAATATTTTGAGATGCCACAACTTTGACTCATACTGAAAATGAGGGTAGTGCTCCTTTCTATGCAGATTAATTTTTTTTAACAATATTTCCTTAACAAGCATGGAACATAGATAGGTCTAGTGTTGAACTGGTGCCTTTTGGTAGTTTAGGATTTTTTAAAAATTGATTTTTTTGAGAAGCCACAACTTTGACTCATACTGAAAATGAGGTTAGTGCTCCTTTCTGGGCAGATTAAAAAAAACCTCACAATATTTCCTTAACAAGCATGGAACATAGATAGGTCTAGTGTTGAACTGGTGCCTCTTGATAATTTGGGATATTTAGTTTCCATAGCAAGTATTTAATATTTAGGGGATAATGGTGAATTTGTCTTCTTGCATATACTGTCATCCTTTTAATTGGTCAAGATGCTGTGAGAAAGTCTGTTCTGTAGATAAATAGTTTTGTTTCTTTTGCTTATTTATTATACCCTTGTATTGCCTTTTTGTTGTAATAATATATTCCGTGAAAAAGTACAGGGAAGCTACAGATGCAATTTTAACACCTATACCCAGGGTAGTTTGTTCGAACAGTATTTCTGTCAGTCATGTGAGGGGACAGCCAAAAGGTAATGAAGGGAAAAATGATTACATCAGAGCTACAGATAAAAAGCGTATTTGTGTACAATACCCCCAAAAATTATTTAAACCCAATTACTTTCCATTAACTTGTGTACAGAAACGCATGCATTAAATGAAAAACTCAAATAATTATAACAGCTCGCGTAAATGCCCAACAAAGCTTTTTCAGCATGCATACAATGGAGCTAATTGCTGAAACCCAATTACAAGCTAATTTACTTTCTGAGTCAAACCTATGTATTTAGAACATTATTTCATTTTTTTGAAATCTTAAAATGTTCACTAATTTGGGGAAAGACCCAAGAGAGTGATGAATAGATGAGTGAAAAAAATATTGGTTACCCAATGAAAAATGTAAAAACTGAATTGCTCAAAAAGTTATCTGGAGCTCTGTTACATGAGTCAGTTTAATGGCACCAATACAATGGGCACATCTGGCCTCCATTAGGTTGAATCTGGTAAACTGTGTCTGTGATTTTTTGGGGTGACGACATTGCAGCCATATTGAATGTTATTTTGACCAGGTACTCATGTATCATGGCGTTATTCATTTATCAGGCTGTAATACTATATTTCAATCTCCAATGTGCTATGTTTCAGTGATCATATGTTCCATTTGGTCATGCCATCAGCTTTCACCTTTTTGTGTCCTAATAATGGAATGTACCAGTAAGTGTAATAACCTTGTACCTGCAATATTTCCTATGAATCTTTTTGGAAGTGAAGCTATGATTGGTTATATATGTGTGTTATCATGCACTCCAACAATGGTATAAAATAGATCTACTGTTCTTTTCAGATTTCAGATTCAGATTATCATGCCATGGTCATACCCTTTGCATGCACCCTTGTATCTAGATTACAGGTATACTAACACTGTTTGGATTGTTACGGACATGATCCAAACAATTCAGTCTCAAAAACGTAGTCACAGAATTTGATTCTTAACATTCCCAAAGGGCAACTATATGGAATGTCAGTTTTGTGTGACCTGGCTGATTTGGTGACATTACACCCCAATTACATGGATAGTTGTTAGTGCTATCAACCTCTTGCCTGCCTGCCTGGACCAAGCACCATTAATTTAAGTGGTCATAAACAATTCACTCGTTTTTCTTCATTTGTCAATCATTATTAAATATTCATATCATTTGGTGTATCTGAACATTTGTTACTTATTTCTGCATAATCTTGTTAATCTATTTATGATGACCTTTACCAGTATTTAATTCCCTAAAATTCTGATCAGTTTCAGGCCCATTCAAACGGTTCGTAGTGAGGCATATTTTTGTTAACCTTAGCAATGTTGTCATGGAGAGGTTGATGGATGTTTATTACACTTTTTTAACCTTCATTTGCAAAGGTATTTTTGTAGCTTCCAATTCTGATTTGTTCAACTTTAAGAACTTTCTTCTCAGAAACCAAGGAAACTAAAACTTAATGACACCTGGCATGTGTAGCACCACAATGGGACTCGGATTAAGTTATGTGGTTGTCCCAGTGTTTTATTTTACAATTTGTTCATTCAGTTCTGTGGTGTCATGTGTTGTGTTTATTCTTATGAAGATTTTCATTCTTCGCATACCATGTTCACAGGTTTCACTGTCCAGTTACAAGAAGCCTGGTGTAAATAGCTTGTTTGGTCCAGTTGCACCCAACAAAAGTAACATTGATCACCTCGAAACGTTAAACAAACTGGTTGTAATATAGCATAGACTATTTTTCCAGATAAGACAAATATACAAAATAAAACAAAATTCTTTTTGAATACAAACAACATGGCCTGTTTGTCTGGTGTTTGTCATCCTGACACAACTATTCGCTCACCAAGGTGAGCTTATGCCATACCGTAGGGTCCGTAGTCCGTATGTCAACGAATTTTTCAAAAAACTTCTTCTTTTGACCACAAATTGACAATTAACGAAATTTGACTGGAAGCATCCCTAGGTGGTGAGGATTCAAAATTGTACAAATGGTGGGGCTGACCCCCCAAAGGGCTGGGTGGAGGGGCCAAATAGGAGTAATTTGGCTATATTGCTTTAAACGACTTCCTCTCTGGAACTAAGAGATAGACATCAATCATATTTGGTTGGAATCAATTCTCCAATGGTGGGGATTCAAATTGGAGAAATGGAGGGGCTGAAATTGCTTCTTGAAAAACAATTAAGAATGAAAATAAAAAAAGAGAAACTACACTCTCCAAGAAGCTGAAACTTAACTTTGTAGAAATGATGATGATCACTTGTAGCTTACCGGTACACAAAGCGAAGGTTCAAATAAGCTTATGTCATGGCTGTGTTCATCTATACTAATGGAAAAAAGTAACTGCTGTGTATTAAGTAGTGTAAATGTTATGTTATTGTATATTACAACATAATATTTGGTCTTTTGTCTCATCAATGTTTTATCATAACAAATTCATTGACAAAATCCATTCCTGGTAATTGGAGACGGAGAGACACGCCCCCAAAGAGGGGTGCAACTTGTAGGCGGGCACTATCCTGCTGCAACATGACATTACGTCCCTGCATGTGCACTCATAACAATGATGAGTCGTGTTTTCCCATGAGTTTTGATGCCACCCCATACCATTACAGTTCCACCCCAAAACTGATTATGATAAGTAATGCAAGAGTTGCTAAAACATTCTCCAGTATGCATGTAGAACTTTGCACGACCATCAGAGGTGTTCAGATGAAACCCTCACTCATTTTTGAACAGTGTACTGTCCCTGTTTTTCTTCTGAACCTCAGATGCTGTCTACACCAAGTGTGACTGATAGTCCTGTGTAAGCAAAATTAGGCATATTGCTGAATGTTGGGACCTGATGTTGTGCTCTCTCAACCGGTAACGTACAGTTCTGCCACTAATTCGTCTTAACCCAAGAATTGTCTGATTATTAATGTGGCAGATGATATTTGTGATTCGATGAACATTAAAAATGTTTGGCAACTTCGTTTTGCGCATTTCGTGTTTGCAACATGTCATCAAGCCGTGACAGCATTATTAATTACAGTTGAACAAAAAGAAAAAAGATTTTATTAGACCCAGAGAGCTAAACAATCATTGTTTGCTGTTTACATTATGAAATCGTGTGTAAATACCTTGCTCCCAACGAACATGCAAACACACAAATTATGCGCAGTCCATAAACATTTGCATGCAAATTGTGAATCACGACCTTAAAACTGAGGAGATGTCTTCATCAATATGCATATTGAAAGATGCATTATTTAATTTCAGATAAAACTTAGTTTTGTTCAATCTCATTAAAATCTGATCTTAGTTTTCGCTACCGCTAACCAAAAATCTGAGGACATCCCATTACGGGTCACGTAGGAACGACCTTTCGCGATCATTGACCGACCAATGAAATGACTGAAATCGACATTTGCCAATCAGAAGGTAGCAGCTATCTGAAGCTTTACTGCACTAGTTTCAAACTGGCGACTACGCCTCGAAACATATTTTGACGTATTCTCGATTAAATAAATTTAAAACTGACCAAAAACAACATTCTGGAATGACTTATAGATGGCCTAAATTGTATGGATATAATCATAAAACCTGTAACTGTCGTTCGGAATACCCTCTGTTAAATATTTCGAGGATGCATGATTAGAAAACACATTTGGACTGTCACTTTCAGGATCTGGTAAGTGATGCTCTGATTGGTTGGATGAAAGGTCATGCTGACGTGACCCATAATGGGATGTCCTCAGATCATTTTTTAGCGGTAGCGAGAACTAAGATCTGATTTTAATGAGATTGAGTTTTGTTGGACTTTTTATGAAGAAAAGTTACCTTTTTCTGCTAGTATGTATGTCGTTAACGATTACACTTTCAACATCTCCTCTAGAGCTACAAAGCCTATGAAGCTGAAACTTGGCATGAATCATCCCAGCAATGATGTCAGAATTGTGATTTGATGTTAAGCGTGTCGCTATGTAACAGCAGCGTATAAAATTCCCGGAAGGGCAACTTTGCAAATATTCCTGTCCAGATAAAATGCTTCCCGTCCAGAATTTTCTACACCAATGAACATAAGTAACAAAATGGTGAACATAAGAAAAGTACTGTTGATTGTTAGTTCTCAGAAAATAACAATAAACTGGTGGATTGTCAACTTAGTTACTTTAACTCATTGAAATTCATCAAATTCCAAGTCTGATTGACTGCCTCTATGGTGTACTGGTAGAGTGTCTGCTCGGAGAGCGGAAGGTCAGAAATTTGATCCCTTGAAGCATCATTCCAAAAGACGTTAAAAGATGGTACTTGTTGTTACCCTGTCTTGCTCTCGGTAGTAAGGGCTAAAAGAAGGAATGGTCCACTCGGAGTCAGTATACTGTGTATAAAATTTGTTTTGCAGGTTTTTGCTGAAGTATATATTTTTTCGAAATTCATGTCTGACTGTATTAGTCATCTCCCTCACAAAATGTTAGAAATTTGGTTGTATTTTAAGAACCTTACACTTACATACTTTGAAAATAACAAAATCAGATCAAATTATCATCTGTTATCGGATTTTTCCTTCACACGAATATCCAGATACAAATTATGAGTCTGTGTCCAGAAGCCAGAAATCTTTTACCAAAAAATATATGCATATCAGTTTCTGGATGTGAATTACAAAAAGTACACAAATTATCATCAGATATTTTCATTTTTGTTCAAGAAAATATTTGTGTTAAAAACACCATCTCAATTTTGTAACCTGGACACATTTAACTGGCTTGAGAAAAATTCCTTGCCAGTTGAGATAACTGCAAATAATAACTTCCCATTAAGTTTTGAATTTAAGTGAGAACATGATATTAAACTATAATATCTTTACAGGCATTTTTAATGGAACATATCTTGATGTTGCCATGAACCTAAAATAAATGTATGCTACTGTCAACTGTTTCCTGATTGGCTGATAATAGAATGGGAGGGGCTTGTTTTTCATTATATTGGGTTTAACAATGTCACTGATTTATGTAAATGTAAAAATAAGGTGCACTATGTGGATTTATTTATATTGAAGTTAAATCATAAGTTATTTTTCCATGAAAAATGTTCAATCAATGGTGATGACATCACTTATGTGAATATTTTCAACCTTTTCAGGGCAACTACCATGCTGTAATGAAACTTGATGGTATCAGTTTACACCAACGCTAAACTACATATACAGCTCCCAATACAGTGTGCTTTGAGAAGGGAGAGCAACTATGCCCTGTCAGCATTGACATCCTGAGTAGTGAAAAGATCAGCAGGGAGTAGCATCAGTTTGCTACTGTGTGGAGGGACAGTGTTTCTCCCTATTCTCATGGACAGTACTGTACATCTAAACATATGATTCATATTATATATTGTTTCATAATGTGAGGAGTGTTTTTTTCATTCATAATATCAATTATCATATATGGTGAATTTAGCATCTTACAAATATACTGTGCATGGAATTTCTTCACTTACACTGTTTTCAGCATTTTGAGGCAAAACTCTTTTCATGTGTTACATTTATGTTTATTGTTTCCTCAACAATAAAGAACTAGCAAAATGATGAATTTTGTTTGTAGTTGATTGATTATGACAAGGATAAACAGTATTATGTAGGCATGAATGTGTTCATGTATTCATCACCGAACGACATGATGTCAAATGGCTGATTGTGTTAATGTGCCCAATGGCATGGGTTTTGCTGATCTTGTCAGCCACTGATTTTCCTTATCCACAATACATTTACCAGCGGCCTTGATACAGCCTACATTACAATCCTGGCAATCAATGCTACAGATTATGATTTTACATCAAAACAGATGGTAAGTTAGACAGTACCAAAATAATGATGTCACCATATTATCTCAACAGAAACATTAATCGCGAGGTGCTTTGGTAATGGTTACTACCCAATATATGTCCGACAGTGACATAAAGCTGCATTTTTCTTGAATCAGACGCTAATGTCGCTAAATATCAACAGAAACATGAATCACATGGTTCTAGGGTTAGGGTTTCTGCCCAATATATGTCCGACGGTGAAGTTAAACTGGGTTATTCCTGATACAGACGCTGATGTTATCGTATTTCATGAATCATGAGGTGCTAGGGTTAGAGTTTCCACCCAATATGTGTCCAACAGTGATGTAAAACTGGATTATTCTTGAATCAGACGCAGGTATCACGAAATCTCTACAGAAACAAGAATCATGAGGTTCTAGGGTTAGAGTTTCTGCTCAATATATGTCCGACAGTGATGTAAAACTGGGTTATTTCTGATACAGACGCTGATGTTAACGTATTTGACAGAAACACGAATAATTAGGTTCTAGGGTTAGGGTTTCTACTCAATATATGTCCGACAGTAATGTAAAACTGGGTTATTCCTGATACAGACGCTGATGTTATCGTATTTCATGAATCATGAGTTGCTAGGGTTAGAGTTTCCACCCAATATGTGTCCAACAGTGATGTAAAACTGGATTATTCTTGAATCAGACGCAGATGTCACGAAATCTCAACATAAACATGAATCATGAGGTGCTAGGGTTAGGGTTTCCACTCAATACATGTCCGACAGTGATGTAAAACTGGGTTATTCTTGATACAGACGCTGATGTTATGAAATCTCAACATAAACATGAATCATGAGGTTCTAGGGTTCGGGTTTCTACCAAATATATGCCCGACAGTGATGTAAAACTGCGTTATTCTTGAATCAGACGCTGATGTTATCGTATCTCAACATAAACATGGATGATAAGGTGCTAGGGTTAGACTTTCTACCCAATATATGCCCGACAGTGATGTAAAACTGGGTTATTCTTGAATCAGATGCTGATCTTCTCGTATATCAACAGAAACATGAATCATGAGGTGCTAGGGTTAGGGTTTCTACTCAGTTTATGCCCGACAGTGATGTAAAACTGCGTTATTCTTGAATCAGACGCTGATGTTCTCGTATATCAACAGAAACATGAATGATAAGGTGCTAGGGTTAGGGTTTCTACTCAGTATATGCCCGACAGTGATGTAAAACTGCGTTATTCTTGAATCAGACGCTGATGTTCTCGTATCTCAACATAAACATGAATGATAAGGTGCTAGGGTTAGGGTTTCTACCTAATATATGTCTAATTGTGATGTAAAACTAGGTTATTCCTGATACAGACGCTGATGTTATCGTATCTCAGCAGAAACATGGATGATAAGGTGCTAGGGTTAGGGTTTCTACTCAATATATGTCCGACAGTGATATAAAACTGGATTATTCCTGATACAGACGCTGATGTTCTCGTATCTCAACAGAAACATGAATGATAAGGTGCTAGGGTTAGGGTTTCTACCTAATATATGCCCGACAGTGATGTAAAACTGGATTATTCTTGAATCAGACGCAGATGTCACGAAATCTCAACATAAACATGAATCATGAGGTGCTAGGGTTAAGGTTTCTACCCAATATATGTCCGACAGTGATGTAAAACTGGATTATACCTGATACAGACGCTGATGTTCTCGTATCTCAACATAAACATGAATGATAAGGTGCTAGGGTTAAGGTTTCTACCCAATATATGTCCGACAGTGATGTAAAACTGGATTATACCTGATACAGACGCTGATGTTCTCGTATCTCAACAGAAACATGAATGATAAGGTGCTAGGGTTAGGGTTTCTACTCAGTATATGCCCGACAGTGATGTAAAACTGCGTTATTCTTGAATCAGACGCTGATGTTCTCGTATCTCAACAGAAACATGAATGATAAGGTGCTAGGGTTAGGGTTTCTACCTAATATATGTCTAATTGTGATGTAAAACTAGGTTATTCCTGATACAGACGCTGATGTTATCGTATCTCAGTAGAAACATGGATGATAAGGTGCTAGGGTTAGGGTTTCTACTCAATATATGTCCGACAGTGATATAAAACTGGATTATTCCTGATACAGACGCTGATGATCTCGTATCTCAACAGAAACATGGATGATAAGGTGCTTGGGTTAGGGTTTCTACCCAATATATGTCTAATTGTGATGTAAAACTGGGTTATTCCTGATACAGACGCTGATGTTCTCGTATCTCAACAGAAACATGAATGATAAGGTGCTAGGGTTAGGGTTTCTACTCAGTATATGTCCGACAGTGATGTAAAACTGCGCTATTCTTGAATCAGATGCTGATGTTCTCGTATTTCAACATAAACACGAATCATAAGGTGCTAGGGTTAGGGTTTCTACTCACTATATGTCAGACAGTGGTGTAAAACTGCGCTATTCTTGAATCAGACGCAGATGTCACGAAATCTCAACGGAAACATGAATGATAAGGTGTTAGGGTTAGGGTTTCTACCTAATATATGTCTAATTGTAATGTAAAACTGGGTTATTTCTGATACAGACGCTGATGTTATCGTATCTCAACAGAAACATGAATCGTGAGGTGCTAGGGTTTGGGCTTCTTCCCAATATATGTCCGACAGTGATGTAAAACTGGATTATTCTTGAATCAGACGCAGCTGTTACGGAATCTCAAAAGAACAAGAATCGTAAGGTTCTAGGGTTAGTGTTCCTACCCAATATATGTCTAATTGTGATATAAGACTGGGCCGAAAAGTGACAAGAAACTGCTTTATTAGTCACACAGACCCTACTTATTAATTTCTGCCTTTATGGTACTGCAAATTTGCTGAAGTAGAGTGAGAGAAACTTGGGTGCACAGGTGTCCCAATTGTCATGGTTGATGGAACTTGATGTACTGGTCATGGGTTCAAATCCAGAATATGATCCTTCGTTTCAGCACCACAATACCTCATGTGGTTGCATAAATTTGTGTCTCACTTTCAAATCACACTGCCACATGTCAATCTGTTCAGCTTAAGGTCACTATTCTCCAAACCAGTGATCAGAATGGATCCTCTCATAACCAATTGACACAACTCTGCAGTGTTGAAGCATTTTAGACCATTAGGCCAACTTTTCTCTCAAACAGCATAAAACATCCACACTATGGTGACGACAATCTCATTAAAATCAGACCTTAGTTCTTGCTACTGCCAAACAAAGATCTGAGGACATTCCAGTACGGGTCACGACAGACCAACCTTGTGCGAACTTTGACCGACCAATAGAATGACCAATCAGAAGGCAGCTTTCTCGTGCTTTACGGCACTAATTTCAAATTGGCGACTACGCTTCGAAACATATTTGGACAAATTCTCGATTACAAATTTGAAAACTAAACAAAAGAACATTCTGGAGTGGCTAATAGATGGTCTAGATTGTATGGATACAGTCGTTAAACCTGTAACTATCTTTCGGAATACCCCGTGTTAAAGTTTTCGAGGTTGTATGATTAGAAATCACATTCTGACTGTCACTTTCATGATCTGGTAAGCGACACTCTGATTGGTCGAATGAAAGGTCGTTCTGACGTGACTCCTAATGGGATTTCTTCAGGTCTTTGTTTAGTGGTAGCGAGAACTAAGGTCTGATTTTAATGAGATTGTGGTGACGGAAACACAACTAGTATCACATGTATTCCAATACTTTATTCTATTCTATACAGAAATCCATTTTTTTATACAATATATACATCAGTAGTGACAACAAAAAACTTCTGAATATCATATTTGTGAAACTTATACTTAAAGATGGTGTCAGTTATCTTCAACTTGCTGAATATGAACTTTAACATTTGGTCATGACAATATTAGTGTTGGAATCAAGAGTGCAGCGTCCAGTTCATGACATCACTTTAAAGCAGATATCTGAAACCACAAAAAACTGAATCAAAAATCTTATCTGGAGCTCTGTTAAAATACTGTAAAATTTACATTTTATCTCAAACCTCAAATAAAATATTTCAAATATTTTAAATTCACACATTTCTCAGCCCATTTATAGACTTTATTAACAACAATTAGTGAAAGCACACTTTCAAGATTTATTTTCTGGCATATTTCTCAGCAATGGTGCCCCAAAACTGCTACCCTTTTGATGATTCCAACCCAATAAGTACATAGAAAGTTGCATGATCAAAAACATAAGAACAAATAGTTGAAGGCAAGTGTTTTAAGAAGCACATAGTGTTTCAAATAAAGAATATGACTAAACTTAATCAAATCGATTGCAAACATATGTCCTAAGTCTAGATGTATACAATGAACACTTCTCAAGAACATCTGTGCATCCTTACAACATGACTAACTTGCATAATTTCAGAGCAGATTTGTTGATATGCTATTTCCGATGACCTAAAAATGCGTTTGTGGGGGAAGTATTTAAATGTATGCATGGGACCCATGTATTTTACCTGAAGTTTAACCCAATCTGTGGTATTTCATGAAGGGTGTTTTAGCAAGGGATGACTGTATTTATGTTTATGTTGCAACATTACAAAAAGAACCAACATCAGATATTTCAAATCCTTATCTTGAACAAATATACAGTTTGGAATCCCAATACAATTCACATTTCTAGAACTGATCTGCCGCTCTGATAAAGGGTACTTATATATTTTATTATGTGGCTGTTTTCTCAATATCATTTTCATTTTAACACTTAGATCAATTCATAACATTTAATACACTCCTGTGTCACCATTTACAGTGTTGATATTTTCCATTCATCACTCCAATTTACCGGTATATGCATAAAACCTAAAGGACTAAACGAAAATGCAGTAAATGTAGATAAGGGGGCACATGTGAAGTATGTGCAGTTAAAGTCACAGCAGTTAAAAAAATAATACTATGCCCCAAAGTACAATGTTATATAATTTAGCATCGACGACAAATTCAATATGGTTGACATGGTGGCCATAGTTTTGTGTCGTTATATCCGCAGCCATGTTATTTTCGACCACCTTAAAAGGAAGATAAATTTGAAAGTGACTATTGAACATAACATGTCTTTACACACATGACCATTCTATTTTATGTTGTAATTTAAATTTCATGTCCATTATTCATGTGTTCAATCATTTTCAGATGACTTTTGGACCCCACAGCCCCTCAATACCTGAAAAGTTCATGGTGAATCTCAAACCTGAACTGTGTTCAGATAACAGCAGTTACGTGGGTGATTTCTGACCTGCTGACAGATTATTGTTCAGATCAATATTTGCTTCAACTCAAACGCCCACCTCAATGTAGTTATGTTTGCGATTTCAGACCTTCTTGATTTTGACTGATTTTGTTGACTTTTTACCTAGTTTTACATTTAATGTAATTTTATAAAAATAAAAGTCCAAACAAAGGAAACAGTGGATAAATAACACACAACAAGCCATGAGGAATTTATCATACTTTAATTTTCAAACCCCTGATGAAATTTGGAAGTTTAATCTTACCCAAAATGTTGAAAAACTTACTTTTCAACATAATTTTTTTAACCAGATGTTATTCTTCCACCTTATTTGATTTGCAGATTTCCATGTCAGACAAAGATCAAGCGGTGTCATAGGATTCCTTTTCACTTGATCAGGAGGGATGCTGCTGTGTGCCAACTGAAATAAAAAATATGATGATGATAATCAATGCTACTCCATAGTCATAGTCATCGGGGCCTTGGTCTATAATTCAGGGTACGATTTCATTTTTTTCTGTCTTACCACCTGCACCAGGTGCGACAAAGTGAACTAAGCAGGTTGCACCACCAAAATGTTCTGTTATTTTGAATTTTAAATAAATTCAAAGAAAAAAAACCCTTGAGAATGTGCTCCAGAATTTATTTTGAGGTGAATCTGTACATGCCTTTTCATATCATGATATCGAGTAAACAACTTTAAACAGAAGTCTCAAAGTGTCTGTTGTGATTGTAACCTCATGAGTGACTGTTCTATTGGTAAATGTGAAGAATGAGTCCTGCAAGTTCAATGCATTCAGACCACCTGTGTATTTCACTATTTTCATGAACTTTTGTTTCCTGGATTCGAAAAGACTTGCAGCCAGTTCTAAAAGAATTCAGTTTTCCACTTATGGTTGGAAATGTTACCTGCACTGGGTGCGACCTAACCTCACCTAAAAGTTACCGACACCTGGGCCTACTTGCACAGAACAATCTTAGTTACAATCGATCTTAGGCGGCTACAATCAATTTTACAATCACCATACAATTGTCCTATTTCACTTGCACAAACCCATCTTAGCACGATTGTAAGACGGCTCATCTATGATTGAAATCTTCAACGGTGGAGGTACAAATATCTTAAACTCAACTCCTGTCTACAGTTGTCTGCAAACGCGCATAGCTTTCTGCGTATACAATAAGTGGAACTGTTCACGACACAACATGTACCTCCCTCCATGGCACCTTGCACAGTTTCAAGAAAGGTGCCAATTATTTGAAGGAAACGATTACTAGAATGATGGCATATATTTTTGTCGAATTGTTATCTGTTTCAACTTGAGAAATACCTACTCATGTTTTTTTTATCAAAAGTATTGAAATACGAATAAATATATTATTTAGTGACACAATCATTATGAAAATTAAAATACATAATACTAAAAATATTTCCAAATAACATAACATGGGGGAGCTTTTCCTAAAATCCTAAATATATCCTTCATGCTTTCATTTCGTTGCTGTGACAAAGGATGTTATGAGTACCTTTTCAAAACACAGGAAGACGCAGGATTTCAAGAACGCATGGGAAATAATAATAATGAATAATGTATCGAGAAAGCAGGTGTTTAATATATATTCACTTGGTGTTAATTATATTGATAATTATTTTTAAAAGGTGTAAATTTTACTTTTGCTATTTATGGTATATTTTACACAAATTTCAAATGTCTCATCATGTGTATTTGCTTGTTTAATAAATACTTTTCTTTTCTTTTTAATTCAGATTTTAAAATCCCTCGTCCCCTGCCAACTCGATTTTAGATTTAAACATGTTTGACTTCATCTAATATTTATTTGTAGATTAATTTAATGATGAACTAAAGACAAAATAACTGACACGAATGGGACCGAAAAGAATAACAGGGGGAGCTCAGCGATTCTACAACATTAATACACTGGGCAAGGTAGATTCTACGCTACATGCTTACACAAAGGGAAACCACTCTCATCTAGAGTATAAACTATGATTAGCTGCCCTTGAGTTATCGAAAAGGTCACTGACGTTACTAATCGCCTTTCATACAACTTTTTATCCTTCCCTTGATTAGTGAAAAGGTATGTTGTTTCCCACTTCTTTCAGCATTGAGTCCGGTGGGTAGAGTACTTTTACTTTTAGCTATCGATTCGATAGTTAAGTGGTTCACTATTGCAATTAACGATATTTCTGACGTTAAATCTGAAATTTAAGTGTTGATTTGAATCATAAAGTTAACAAAATAACGAGGCAATATTTGAACATAAGGCAGAATATTTATGTGAATTAGATGAGGTCCTGCACGCCATTTTGTCAAGTTTATTCAGGGACCACAACGATCTTAGCTACTTAAGATTGGTTTGGACCAATTGTAGGTTTCGCTTGTAGCTTACAATGATCATAGCCTACAATCCCTTTGATCAGTTTGACAGTGATTGTAGCTGAAGCCTAAGATCGTGATCTTAAGGATTTACAATAATTGAAGTGCTAAGATTGTTCTGTGTAAGTGGACCCAGCAATGCTTTTACCTGCACTGGTGGGGCTTGTATGTAGAGAAATCGATCCCTGTAATTGAATGTGATTATGGCTATTAATGTAGTATTTAAGTAATAGTATAGACAAATACTACAATGACAATGACAGAATTTGCTGCGTATATTTCTTATGTATCAATAAGTCATTAAAGCCTTAATCATGTTAATGATATTTAACATAACCCTAAGATAATGATTGTTCTCTTCCTGTCAACATTAACAGATTTCTACATTCAACTGTTTATTACTCAAAACTGTGTATCTTATGTAAGTTAATAGGCAATATAATCAGAAACCTATTATCAGGATGAGTTGGTTTTCAAACACATAGATCCATGGAAAACGTTTGACAGTGTCCATCATACGTAAGGGCAATGTGTTGAATTGGAACCCCTTTGATCACATGTGTCTAATGGTACGCTCTCTGATTGGGTGCTGCCTAACTTCCTTCTTTCTTACATGTCAGTCACTGGATACAATAGATCATATTTGAAGATATTGATGAATTTCAAAACAATTGTCATACACACTGGTATACCATAATGACATTATAGATGGAAATAAATACCTCCTACAGCAATTTAATATCATCTAACAGTTCTGGAATAGCTAAACATGCAAACAAAAGAATCAACATGTTTTTACACTATAGATGACTTACTGTACAATAACTTACATGTCTGAGTAGTGGAAGAAAACAACATTTTAAACATATCTGCCATGTTGGTCATACTCAAACTCAGATAAAAAATTTGAATACATTTCTGGTGACTTTATTCCTGGAACCACACAAAAAATGACAGCTTCATAACAATTGTAGGTTATTAAAGAAATGTAAAAATAAAGCATCAATGGATTCAAGGATTACATTCAGGTTAAAGTTCATAAATGTGCAAGTTATTGAAATACACACAACAGAACCTCGTGCAACATTGTCACCATATATTGAATTACATGAGCAGTCTGTGCCCCAAAATGATGGGTCAACTAGTCCGAACAGGACTTTAGTGTTGTCATATTGACAATTATTAATTGGACTTACTACATCGAGCACAATATTACTAGACTTGCGTTTCAAATTTGGGGTCTTTTCAGGAAGAATTGCTCAAGCAAAACATGTTATGTGTTTACAGTATAAAGAATTAGTACATGCATTATAGTATACTTTAAAGTACCAGACAACAAGCTACCGCTTGCTACTTGAATTCCGAAATGAAAAGACGTTGATACTTCATTGTGTTCAGTAGTATACAGTGCAGAGTCTGGTGAGTCCAGTAAAGAGTCAGAATATAATATAGCAGTTGCCTTATTAGTCTATAGCAATTTGTTATCTGCAAATATATTAAAAAATATTGGACATTACTATTTAATTGGATTAGGAATTCCACAGAGTTTAGATAAGTACGTAAAACATAATTTTAACAGTATGATTAGAGAATCAAGATGATATTTTTAAGATTAGAAATTGAATTTGTCCCCAGTTTTAAGAGGCTTGGGTAAACCCTGTAGTGACCAGGCTCCATGGTCCAGTGCACAACATTTACAATGTAGGTCTAAACTAAACAGGGGGCCCTAGCACTTGACCTTACATCTTCCACAAACAGCCTGTCAGCTGAAAAGGAACATAGCAGTTTTCTTATAATGTTCAATTCTTCCAATCCAGGTGCAAAGAGTTTTAATATTTATAATATTAATAAAAAAACATATACTTTATGCTGACATCCCTAGCACCGGTTAAAATGATGGTGACTCGCTTTTATTACTTTTCCCATTTCTATTAGATTGGAGACACTTATTTCAGAATATGATGAGCAAACTTGACTCTTGTCAGGTAATATTATCAATACACCAGGTAGGCACCTTGCACAAACATAACTTGAGAAAGACAGAGACGAGTTAAACAAATAATACCACAACAAGGTAGTGCACATAAGCTCTGTTGTGAGGAAGATACTGATTTTACAACTAAAGTGGACACTTTCTAGCACATTTTACAAACATACATAACCTGAAGATACCGTATTAATTGTGTTACGACAAAGCATGTGCAGATAGTTGTGGGAACCTTGGTTTGTGTCTCTTACAAACTGATACAAACAGTCTGTATTCATGATAATCAATAAAAATAGCACATTATAATACTAGAGTATAAGATTATTTAAAAAACTGAACTGTATAACTTTGTTTGTTTGTTGTTTAATGCTGTACTAAGCAATATTCGTGCTTTGACAGCTGCCTGTAAATAATCAAATCTGGACTTGACAATCCAGTAATTGACATCGTGAGCATCAATCCATGCAAATGGGATACGATGACATGCATCAACATGGTCTCTGAGCCTGACCCCTCAATCACGTTAGTCGCCTCTTATGACAAGGATAGTCGCCTCTTAAAGCAAGCATGGTTTGCTGAAGACCAATTCTGACCCTGATCTTCACTGGTAAATGTGTATAACTAAACATGCTGAAGTAGTGCCCATGATCATGTGGCACTTGCCACCAAGACAATGACAAGAACTACAGTAACAATATTCCCTCTATTTGGGTACAACACAAATTGTCTAAAACACTGAGAAATAGGCACATTATTATTAAAGTGTGCTGGTACTATACAGACAAATCTTATTTTGGAATGTATCAGAAATAATAGGGAAATGACAAGGACAAATGCAGGCCAGTAGACAAAGTGAAAAGAAAAATATACACTATATAAAACACTGCCAAACAGATCACTATTTAAAAACAACACTATGTCATTTTTTGTATGTACAATGACATTATAATTGGGGATTCAATTATACTTACTAAAACAGGATGTTGCCAGCAGTGTTCTCTACGGTTCATGATATGGTATTCTCAGTTCTGTCCATTGCTCAAAAACAGATGTAGTGTCTGCTACTGTCAACAAAAACATTCCAACATTACACCCTACACTAAATTGTATGAGTTAAATGGAGATATATTCATCAATAAAATGTTATTTTGCCTTCAGACATTTAGTTATCAGAGGATTACAGTTAGTTAGATGCTGTAGGCCTAGTCATAATCTTAAAATATGACAACACAATTATTCAGGTATAAATGGATAAATTTGAGTTCGTTGACAGGGGTTGCAAAGAAACAATACAGATGTAGACTGACCAGTGTAATTAACTAACAGTTGGGGAATGTTGATCATGACTTGTTATAAAGTCTATCAATCAGCCTCTCTACTATCAACAAACATTTAGGCCTACAAAACAAACACTTTTACCAGCACTTTGAGAATACCAGGGTCACGTGATGGTGTTTTGGAGCATTTTCAGTTGTTTGGGACTTCAGAGCTTGAATAAATTTTCTGCCTCCGATGCATACTGCTGAAATGTAAACAAAATAAGACATATAATAGTATATATATGTAAGTACTAATTACTAGTAATTACTACTAGTTGGAAAAGGAATGTGACCCAATCGTCTTTGGATGCAATTGATTCGCGTCAAAACATGGGCGCTTGATACCAGGCAACAACTCCAATACAATATACGATAGGTAGTACTGTAGGACATACTGTTTCGGTAAAGCACTCTTTCTTTTAGAATAAACGGCATTTATGATGCGTGACCTTGCTTGTGCACGCCGACGTTGTTTCTAGGGACGTAAAGAATGCAAGGCTACCTGTAGAAAACACGCACGACATTACGTTCCCATTTGTGGCAATGGTAGGAATATTGAAGAGTATTTATTGTTATGAAAACACCCACTTTAGTTGTGCTCTATTTAGAGAAAAGACACAATTAACTGGCCTAAACTTGGCCTAGGTTGAGTGGAACAAATGACGTGACCTTACACAAAATGGCGGCGGATAATGATGCATGACGAGGTCATGTGACCAGCTGGTGATGTAATTATCAGTGGTTACTGTATAATTTTCTTCATGATAATGTAGATTCTATTTGTAATTCCAGGTGACTGGGAACATACTGGAATGGTGGTTGAAAGGTTTGCATGGCGCATTTCACCATTACGAAGCTACTTCTACATCTAGAAAGCTAGCTGGTTACAGGCTGAAGTTGCTCTGCGGTAATCTGTTTATTTTTCTGTTGAGACAGAGCCTGGCTTGCATACCGTCAACGTAGACTCGTTGACCAATGAAAATCATTTTAGACATGCTCCTTTGCCGTTAGCTAGTAGTAGCAGTAAATGTTAGTCTCCAGAGACGTAGAGACCGTCTTTGTACCTGCTAGTAGCAGGTCATAGTTGCTAACAACTCTGTGCTAGTAGTAGGTAATATTTCCTGGATCGGGTGCTCAAGGGGACCACCATTTCCAAAAGACATATTAATGACGTCACTCGCAATCAATCACACGCACTATGCATGACAATATATTGAACATATAGCACTGTGAAACGACAGTCTTGAGGCTT
Organism: Haliotis cracherodii; assembly: GCF_022045235.1. NCBI lineage: Eukaryota > Metazoa > Mollusca > Gastropoda > Lepetellida > Haliotidae > Haliotis > Haliotis cracherodii. Next base: position 11,924,693 of record NW_027266274.1, read on the forward strand.
GGGTCATTTCCTCAATTCGGGCGTCTATTAATTTCGCGCAAACCGATGATCTGGCGTGTATTTAGGGCCCCGTGTATATTCTGTGTATTGCTGTACAGTGGCAACTCACTACCTTACCAAATCCCAAATACTAAAGTCATTTGCGTACATTTGCAGGAAACGGTCGTTAATAATAAGCATATAGCAGTATTCAACACCGGGCGTTAAATAGAGGATTAGAGGCCGGCGTGTATTGGCGTCAATTAGTGGAAATAAGGTATGCATTGGTGTGGATGGCGCAATAGTTGTCAGCGTAGGCTGACCTGATTCCACCAGTTCAGTGGGTATATGTGGTTATATTTACCCCTATTGGCAGTAGACACATCAAGATACGACCGCGATGGCGCAACTACCCGCGCTGCTGGCTCTGCTGTTGACGGCCACTCACTGTAAGTGTTATCAGTGTGATGTATTTAATTGTATTGGCAGCTGTTTCTTAATTCCAGAGTATGTATAATCATGTTAAAGCAACTGTAACATACGATTATGTCAAGAAAATTACTGAATATTTTGATAGTTCATGTGGGGTACGACAAGGTTGTACTCTTTGTCCAGTACTGTTTTCTTTGTTTATCACGAATTAGTTATATGTTTGGAAAGTAAATTTCAGGATGGTGTTTTTATCTCAGAGGAAATGTTAAATAAAATTGCCCTGTTGTTTGCCGACGATTTAGTACTTGTTGCAGACAGTGTATTAAAATTACAAAAACGACTTGATGAATTATGTTTATACTCTGATAAATGGGGTTTGGATATTAATACTGAGAAGAGTAAAATCATTGTGTTTAAAATGGGAGGACCCTTGTCAAGAAATGAGAAATGGTATTATAACGGTGAGCGTATGAATACGGTTAATGCCTATAAATATTTGGGACTTGTTTTCACCCCCCAAATTAATTTGGACTAAGGCCTGTAAAACTGTATGTGAGCAAGCAAGCAAAGCACTTTGGTCCGTTAAATCGTTAATAAGACGTTATTACATTTCGGTTACGGAAGCATTCTTTATATTTGATAAAAAAAATTGTTCCGATATTAATGTATGGTGCTGAGATTTGGGACACCAAAATTGAATTCGATTGAATAGGTTCACCGCAAATTTTGTAAATTCTTACTTCACACGGGCTACAGAACTGCAAATGCAGTAGCCTATGGTGAATGTGGTAGGTATCCTGTTCATACTATATATTATGTAAAAAGCATTAAATATTGGTTTAAGATTTTGCAAATGAGTCAAAACAGATACCAACACCAGTGTTATAAAATGTTATTATCCATTGCTGATAGAAAACGTAATAACTTCAAAAAATATGATAAGTTTTGATCTAAACTACGGGTCCAGATTTTGTCAATTTGTGCACGCCCACCTTCGACTTGGATGCAGTGATCTTAATGCAGACCGGGTCGCACGATATTTATCAGATAATCCTGCATGTAGCTGTGGCCATCACACTGAAGATGCACTTCACTTCTTTCTCATATGCCCAAATTACAATGATTTAAGACAGAATATGTACTATTATGTTAAGGGATATGATCTAAATTCAATTCTATTAGGTAATCCTGAAAGGACGTCAAAAATAAACTTAGAAATTCTTAAATCAGTACAAGACTACATTCGGCTATCCAATAGGTTTTGTGATTTTACATAGCATCTTAAATTTATAATACTATTCCTTGCCGTATATTGCAGTACACTATTACTACTAAAATTGAGTGGGTGGTCTGGTAGCCTAGTGGTTAAAGCGTTCGCTCGTCACGCCAAAGACCCGGGTTCGATTCCCGACATGGGTACAATTTGTGAAGCCCATTTCTGGTGTCCCCCGCCGTGATATTGCTGGAATATTGCTAAAAGCGGCCTAAAACCATACTCACTCACTCACTAAAAATGAGACCTGACAGCGCCGACAACGTAGTTTCTATAATAAGAACATGTATACAATTGTATTCCTTGACTGTACTTTTGTCATATTATATTGTATTCTAATTCTGGAGTTGTATTCAAATAAGTTTTTGCTTGTTTACCAATCCAGTTCACAAGTTGTGAAATAAATATGTTTAAAACAAAACGTCATAACTGGGCATCGCATATAAGACTTTTGCTAAGTCACTATTGTTTGGGGGATGTATGGGCTGCACAAAGCATTGGCAATGCAGAATTATTTGTACATGTGTTCAGCGAGAAAGTTAAAGATTGTTCGTTTCAAGATTGGCATGGATCTCTAGGCAGCAAGACCCTCTCTTTCTATAAACTGCATAAATCTTATATCGTTTGTGAAAAATATTTATCAAATATTAAGCATTGTGTATATAGAAGGCTAATAACCAAATTTAGATGTGGACAGAATACTCTCTTGGTATTCAACTTATTCGTAGGGATTATGCTAATATTGAGGAGGATGCCGTCTTATGTAAACACTGTCATGTAATTGAGGATGAACTTCATGTTATATACAACTGTCCTCTTTATGCAAGTCGGCGGGAAATGGATATCCCAAAGACAGTTAATCATAATTATTTTTGTTTAGAAAATCTCTGTCAACTATCCAACAACGATATAATGATAAATTCTACAAGATTTCTAATGTACGTGTTCTCAACAAACAAAAAAAGTTGCTGCTCACAAAGGATGCAGACGTGTTGACGCAGGGGGGGCAGATTTCTTGCCGATGTTCTGCATCGTCTGTTGTACTAGCTCCCCAGGGTAGAGGGTTGAGGTTAATACAGTGTTTGAATATGTTAAAACATGCCAATAACATATAATGATAAAAAGACGAAATACGAACTGAAATCATCATTCACATCAATACATGAATAAGCATGCAGCGAAGGATGTCACGTGATGGTTGAATAGGTTGTAAAAAAAGGGTTGTGTCGTGATGACAAAGCACGGCTATATACAGATCCGTACCCTACCTGTCAACAACCGCTTCACGCAGGGTCAGCCTTTCATCTAATCTTCGTGACACGAAGTGCTTCGGAAACAACCCATTGTGGGACCAGAGAAGGTTTCGGCCGAGCGTGTTAGTTACCGCATGAGTAATATATATTAGGAATACAAACTGTATAATGATAGCATTTTTATTCGTAATATATGATAATTAACATACGGGAAAATACGAGGATGTCTTTATCATATAATGTCATTTCAAAATAATTATTTTTTTGGATACTTTTTAGACATTGTTTAAGACCATTTTGATTCATTAAAGTGACTTTAGAAATAGCGTAGTTATATCATTTAATGACATTTTCAAAATAATATTTTTTTGGATACTTTTTAGACATTGTTAAGACCATTTTGATTCATTAAAGTGACTTCAGAAATAGCGTAGTTATATAATGCCTGAGTGAACCGCCCAATTTATCATATTGTGCCATATATATTTGCAGCAATGTTTCTAAACACAAGCACTCACACATCGGGAAAATCGGGAAACCTATCTAAACTGGGAACGCCATGCAAAGATTTCTGAGCAAGTGGGCTTCGCAACGATGCATAGAGTTTACTAAAAGTTCCTGCAAGATTCCTCATTTGCATATTTATCGGTACCAAATTTATCATATTGGGTTATTGCACCGATAACACTATCCATTAGAGGATAAAATATCATACTGACTCATTGAATCCCCGTAAGCCTTGAAATCCAGTCTCAAGACGATTGTGCAGGGGCAAAGAAAAAATACACCCATCTTTAATATACGGTGGCCCATAAGGGACATGGAGTCTGTTTTTCCATATTTTTATATTTCACTTACATTTATCGTAACCTTTTGCAAATTAACACGATTTGTCTTACAAATATGTGATAAATCATGTGTAAAGAAGATATTGAATCGCTGAAAAACGAAACGAAAATGTCAAAAACTAAAATGAAAATGTCAAAAACACAAAACGAAAATGTCAAAAACTAAAATGAAAATACAGAAAACTATTTCCACCGCGGTGATAATATTTACACCGTGGTGAAAACTATTTCCACCGCGGTTGAAATAGTTTTCTGTGTATTCATTTTAGTTTTTGACAATTTCGTTTTGTGTTTTTGACATTTTCATTTTAGTTTTTGACCCTTTCGTTTTGGTTTTTGACATTTGCATTTTAGTTTTTGACATTTTCACTTCACATTTCAGCGACTCAAAAGCTACTTAAAAGTACATTTTCTATGTTTTCGGATGTTTTTATACATGATTTATCACATATTTGTATGGCAGATTGTGTTAATTTGCAAAAGGTTAAGATAAAAGTAAGTTAAACATCAAAATATTGAAAAACAGACTCCATGTCCCTTATGGGCCACCGTACATCTTTGATTGTGGCTGAAAAACAACCAAGAATTGTTTTAATGTTGATGTATTTGATACGGGTTTCATAATTGTGTTTTGGACCTTAAGGTATGGCCGGTATAAAATACCGTTGCTACAAATGACCCAACATGATATCCCTGTGACGAGATTGTCACTGGCGTGCACGGACACCAACGTCTTATGCCTCCAGTGTGACGTCAGCTTTCGCCACTCTCGGTGCAATTGTTGTCCCAGATTCTGTAGACTGGTGTCCCATGATGTCCCAGATGTGTTCTGGACTTTTGTCGGGCCAAGGGATGGTCGTGAGGGTGTCCAGATGGAGGAACCCGGTTACCTGTCGAGAGTGAGGGAGTGAGTTGGGTTTAACGCCGCTTTTAACAGTATTCCAGTTATACCACGGCGTGTGGGAAGAAACACGGAGTGATGCAGGTCTCAGATACCTGTCGGGAACAGAGTGGTCTCGCGTTGTCTTCCTTGCAGATATAGGATTGTTATTATATTGTGGTACAACGGTAGGATCCAGGATTTGACGCCTGTATCTGTCACATATCCGATTCCGCTGCACAGCGACCACCTTGCTGTCTTGGGACAGGCAACATCACATAATGACTGATCTTCCAACAAAGGGAACTGTCGGGAGAATATTCCTGGGCATGAATGCCGCGTTGTCACCAGACTTATATAAATACGCCCGTCTGAGACACACAAAAGGAACCTTTCTCTCATCCATACGCCCACAGCCTCATTACATGGAATTAGCTTAATAAACCGCCACGCAAAAGACAGCATACACTTGAACACTGGATTTGACCCAAAACTTACAAACGTTGTCGGGACGTTAGTAGACCGAAACACACTGTAAGTAACAATCAAACATGGAAGATATGTTATCGTGTATACGTTGTTGAAATGTCGTGTGTTAACTGATCTCTTGAAGTGTCGGTGTCGAATATATTAATACGTTTCCTTTTCTTATAATTCACATCGCGATTGGAATGATACGTATCTCCCATCTGTAAAGGGCTTCTTAAACCTTTTGTGCACAAGTTTGAGCGCAAACTGTAAATAGGAATGTGGCCCAGTGATATTTGCTCATGCATTCCGATCCCAGTGCGTTATACGTTGAGAGAGGTTTCTGTACTGGCAAAAATGAGAGCAGCACATGTTTGTTTACGCAGTCTAGAGGATTAGAGCAAATCTCCTGTAAATGTATATACGTCGCGAACTTCTAATTTTGCAGTTACAGATGAGAGAGAGAGAGAGAGTGTGTGTGTGAGAGAGAGAGAGAGAGAGAGAGAGAGAGAGAGAGAGAGAGAGAGAGAGAGAGAGAGAGAGAGAGAGAGAGAGAGAGAGAGAGAGAGAGAGAGAGAGAGAGATCAACCCCATTACCGAGGTCTGGAGAAATTCAATGCGTCTAAAGTGAGTTTGGTTTAACGCTGAATTGAATAGTATATCAGTTATATCCTGACTGTCAAGCCTGAAGTGATGAAACTACCGCTTTAGTGTTTGTTGTTTAACGCCGCACTCTGCAATATTCCAGCTGGATGTAAATATATGTATATAATCAAGTCTGGACAAGATTGAGATCAACAGCATCTATTTACGTAAATTCGGATACGACGACATGCATCAATCAAGTCAGGGAGCCTGACCACCCGATCCCCTTAGTCGCTTCTTATGACAAGAATGGGTTACTGTCGAAAGATGAACACTATTGTAATGTCCGTGCACGTCTATAGTGCAAAATAGACTTTGCATCGATGTATATGTCCTTCCTGCCAGGTGACCACATTTGCAATGTTGATACAATACCAAGTCAACAAGTTTATCGCACCAATATAAGTATTCAATAAATGATAAGGGTAGGTATATTATCATTTATGCCGGACGCTGCAGGCAGTCTGGGCGTGAACGTCTGTCGGGCGTTGGATTAAAACAAGAATAATGATAAGGGTAGGTATATTATCATTATTCTTGTTTTAATCCAACGCCCGACAGACGTTCACGCCCAGACTGCCTGCAGCGTCCGGCATGACGCGGCGTGTGTGGCGAAGATGAGATCCCTCTACACCAACACCTCGGCCTACTGGTTTGGGACGAGGTTTGCGACGGACTGCCCGCCGGGCAGAGGGGGAGTCTTGTTTAGAAATACTAGACCATCAGGAACCTCCCTCATCACACGACTGCTGGGGGACAACGCCAACGACCCCAACGGTCTAACCTTCGTCATCAACGTCACTTACCCCATTACTCTTCCGGGTGAGTAACTTCTTCGCTATGGCGGCGTTTTTCCTTTACATTTTACGAATTCAGTTAGAAATAAACTCAATGTTGTAGTTACGAATCACATATTGTGAGAAATTATTTGTTTCTATATATAGTGAAACAGGAAAACAGTTGACTTTACGATGGAATCCAATTCCGTTTGATTCCGACTTTTACTTAAGCTAAAGGGAGGTCACTCTTATATGATGTTGTTAGAAAACTACTACTATACCGTTGCTGAGGCAGAGTAAGACATTTTGATTTTGTGTTCTTGTATATTGTATATAGTGGGGGGGGGGGGGGGAAGCATTGTTTTACGGGGGGGGGGGGGGCATGGGCATTTAGTGACAGGTGCTAACACAGGGGGATACAGAGAATGCTGACCTATTTAGAGTTTATGTCAATACTCTGCAACGGAAACAGTCTCAGATAAACAATATACTACCCTTCACACATACATATGTGATTTCTTATATTTTCAGCTGATGGCACTGACCGTGAGTTTAACTCTCCTTGCCTACTCCAATAAGTACTCATTTAATCCATATATGAGTCGCTGTTTTGTTACCCATTAGCTATTGAATAATACCAATAATTCATACGAGTATATTGAATCACAAATTTGATTTTATTGTAGAAACTATTTCTTGATTTCACAAAAGATATCAGAAAATGAAATTGTATCTGAATATATATTTGGTGAAATCTTAAAATGTGTATTTTATAACATTAAAAATGAATTTGTGATATTACAAAATCAGAAGTATTTTTTAAATTTAAAAATATCGATTTAGTGATGTCAACTATTCATTTTGTGTTACCTTATAATACATCTTTTGATATATTCACAAAGTGAATTTGAGACATAAAAGGAAATATTTTGATATTGTGTGAACGCCCTGGACCGTGCAAGGTAAAGTCATGTGAAGATCCGGGGTAGAATAGGTCTTTAAATAGCAACCCATGCTTGCCGTAAAAGGTGACTTTGCTTGTGGTAAAAGGCGACTAACGGGAACGGGTGGTCAGGCTCGCTGACTTGGTTGAAGCATGCCATCGATCCCAATTGCGTGGATCGATGCTCAGGATATCAATCACTGGACTGTCTGGTCCAGACTCGATTATTGACAGACCGCCGTCATATAGCTGTAATATTGCTGAGTGCGGCGTTAAACAACAAACCAACCAAGTCATGTATGTAAACGCCGGGGCTTACGAAAAGTAAGTTTCGGTCGAAATCGTGTAAACGTCAAAACGTGAAGTTCATCCTTTGTAAACGTTACTTTTTAAAGTTTGTTGAAAAATGAACGGGTTATGTGAGCAGCAAATATACCAATCACATCACCGGAAACATCTTAAACTAAAAAATAAGAATATATAAACAATATATGGTAAGTTTTTTATTACAAGCTTTTTACATATGTTGCAAATCATGGTGAGCTGAGACAAGTTATGTTACAGCTCGGAGAGGACTCTTCATATTAGTCTTCAACATTTCTTAAAACCGACACACTATGCCGTCATAATTATATACGTGTCTTTGATAATCACCAGGAACATACCCCGGATGTGGGAGGATAGTGGACTTACCCTTGGCAGGACCACAATATTTATCCATCGACCCCCTCAACAGCACCGAATATCCCCCATTCGAAGTGTGCGAACTACCGGAAGTGACGTGGCCTGCTGAGGATAACGCCCTCTACACTGTTATAATGTATGACGCTGGGTTTTGCTTCACGCATGGGTTGTACGTCAACGTCGCCGGCGGCAGGCTGCAGGGTGGAGACGTGGGTGACATTTCCTCCGTACAAGATAAGCTGCCGGGCAAAAGGAAGTAAATTATACACTTGAAAATGGGATTTGACCACCAAATTATGAGTCTGAAATGGTTGCCAGAACACTGCAAAGTTAAGGTACAAAACACAACTACAATTAAGAGATAAACATACTGTGTTTTCAATGTAGAGCTAGGTTACCTGTAGATTTAACCCCGCTAAATTGAATTTGGAACCGAACGCGCATAAATAATAAATAAAATGCGAACTCTTTGGTGTTAGCAAATATACAGAGTGAAGCGGCATGGGTTGAGTTCAGTGTTTTGAGTGGGTTATCGATCTTAATTACAGAATCACCGAACAAAATATGGTGCTGTATAAACTCAAGCACTGTAATACTTCACTCGAACATATGACAGGCATTGAAAGCATTTAAGTACGGCAACTTGGTAAGCTAACATGAGGTGGGCATCCCTAAAGAAAACAAAGCAAGCTTTGCAAGGCTTTCGCTCTACAGCGCGCGTCACCATTATGACGTCATATCGCTCATTGTGACGCAAAACATGACGTCACAGTCGTATATAGAAAAGCGCCCAAATTCCAAGCTCTCTGTTGTCTCCAAAACGTAAACACATTCCCTTTGTTGATTTCTGTCGTGTTTTTCTGCATGAAATGTATTGCCACACATACTTTGAATATTGTAGTAACCGCATCTGTGCATTTTGTAACCTGTAATTGTAGATATAATTATTCAAATATGCCTACCGACAATTACTGAAAATAGTACTATTCTATGAATATTAGCTTCCGCGGTGATGCGGCCGTCAAACCAGGGGCGCGTTGCAAGCCACGAATCGCCCAGAGAAAGCAAATTAATCGCTCATCCTGGTGTCTGCAACAGTTGGAAGCGCTTGCTCACTCTTCCAAAATGGCGGCGCAACTAGCGCTTGGTTGCCTTGACGTAATGAAGCATGTAATAGAAGAGGCTCGATGACGAGCTGATGGAATTTAAGACTACTTTGAAGATGTAGAGCAGGCTGAGGATGATGGGGTCTTCGCTGCCTTTGCTGATTTCCTCGTTGATCCAGTCAAGAATTTCTTGTTCCGCTGTCAAAGTAAGCCGCCATTTTGGTTGGAGAACGAAGCGACCTCAGCCAGCGATTGTTTCGCGCACTGTTGTAAGGCGAATCGCTGTACATCGCTTGCAAGCGATTGGCGCTTTGCAACGCACCCCAGCTGTTTCAATCAGAGGGAGTTTATTGTGATTAAATAGCCTCTGATTGACCAATCAGAATCGAGTAAATTCCAAATTCATGGTAGAATACCCATTTTAAAGACATCACCATCGAATAACCATTTCTTGTTTGTTTCATATTTAGCCACCATCAAATATGGGTGTCTCCTTTCCTTTGCCTGGCAGTTTATATATTTAACTGAAAATCCCAGAATACATCACAAGATTTCGCCCCACCATGACGTGCATTTGAATTGTAACACACTTAGATTATTTCTTCTTCTTTTTCAATAAGAGAAAAGGTGAGGATGGTCCAATCATCTGAAATTGCTTGCAGAGTTGCGTGACTCAGTCGTGCCAGTATTCGCTGATCGATGGTTCGAATCCTCGATTTGACCTAAATATGTTGCATGGTTTGACAGACCAATACCCTGTCCTTGGGGTTCTGGGCCAGATAAATCAGTGGTTGACACAATGTTACATTATGTACAGCGTCCAACGACACCGGGGTGCGATAATATGTAATACGGTAACCCAATCATCGAACCACCAGGTGCAGTTCTAGTCGCCTTTAACAAGCATAAGCTGTTTGGGACCAATTTCTAACGCGCGCGGGATACAATTTGCACAATCTCATTAAAATCAGACCTTAGTTCTCGCTACCGCTAAGCGATAGCGAGAACTAAGATCTTATTTTAATGAGATTGCAATTTGCACAGAAAGTAAGTATTTATTGCCTGACCACGTCCTGCCGTGCGACGGCGGCCTGAAAACGAACCAGACAATCAAGTGACCGAAGAAACAGTAAATCCAGTGAAACGATAGTACGGAAGCACTTATTATATTGAATTTTCAAGATCATTGTCTTGAAATTTCAACTCATGTACCTCGAAATGTAAGGTTGTGTGTAGACCGTGTCGCTTGAGACTGAGAGTGATAGTACGGTGCTGTCTCCAATTCAATATTTAATCAGGAAAATTCCAAAAATGTAAGGGGAGACTACTGATCTCTTTTAGACGAAATCTGGCGGAAATCCGGGGCAGAACAAGTCTTCCTTGCTTGTCCTTCTTTGTCTTCAGAGCCTACAAATGACTACAGGGTGATAACGACGTGTGACCTGGCTAAATGTCTCCCCGTGCACTGCAGGTTCATCTTTGTTTATGCCATCAATTATGAGTAAATCTGACATTATCCGGCGTAAGGAAATACTGGCAAAAGCAACTCCAAGCATTCAAAAGGTCGCTGTGATCTGGTCATTGAAACACATAATTGGTACAAAAGGTAGATATCAAGCGTGCACTGCTTAATCCAAAAATAAGATGAAATCATCGTACTATTTTTAGAGTCATTTGCATTCCTACACATAAGTTCAAAAACTAGTAAATACGTCACAAACTTATGTGTAGGAAGACGCAAATACGTCACAAAACAGAGAATGCCACCGTGACGTATTTAGGTCGGGCGTTAGGCTTTGAGTTACTGCTCGATGGCTTCATTAAATTATACATCCTTCGTTGCAGACTATAGTTCCCCACTTTGGGCCTGGCAACCCCGTGGACCGGGTCAACCCTTACGTCTGGCTCGTGTATTAGCAACAGAGGTCACTGGACGTCGCAACTGTCAACAATCTTTACACGACACAGAGCTCCCGCAACCAATCCAGAGTCTTTGTGGATGACTTCATATCGCCACTGGGGCTTTCAAGTAAGACTTACAATTAGGAAGATTATATACTATTTATTTCTCGATTATAAAATATCATTTTAACATCACGAACCATGCTGAAAAGTCACATGTCTTTAGTTGATACACGAAGATGGGTGGTTTTACACTTCGTATAAATCGAATAAGGCGAGAAACGGCTTTAACGAAATAATTTTAGGTTCTAAGCTGTCATAAACGTAATTGGTTTGGATACAATGATATTTTATTTTGTCTTTTTTTCCCGAATCAGATGGTTTGGTTTTTTCAAACCAGGAGTAAAAGAAAACTTATCTTTACAATGGGCTACTCATTAGTTTAACAATACCCAATATACTGGACCAAAGGGTAATACTGTTTTGAATGCCTAAAAGAAAACTATCAAAACACAAAGTGAATAACGTGAGAAAATACTCATTGGCTCAAACATTCACCTGGAGCCATAGACTCACTTACTCTCAAAAGTGCACAAACCTGATTTCGTAAAGATAATACTTTATGTTCATGGTTGCAGTGCAGTCGTATGGCATCAACGTGGTCATGGCCACAACGGACGAGTACGCCAGTTTCCGCCTCCGCTCACGTGGACTTCGCAACGGATGTCCATTCTTCTATGGGCAGTATAAGTTGTACAGAAATCAGTCATTAACGTGTTTAATTTATGGTCATTTATGGTCCTTTATTTAATTACAATAAACAATAAACCAAACCAAACTATTTTATTCTGGTTAATTGTTTCGAGTCTTAATGGAGTGATTTATACAGTGAAGGAAACATCTGAAATCTCTAGCCCATCAGACATTCCAACCATCTCTCAGTGGTAATCCGGGCTTTGAACCCACACTGCCAGCGTGTGTCACCTGATACGAATCTAATCGCAAAAAAATTCGCGAAACTGTACTTTCCGAAGAAAGTTGTCCCAAATATAACATGTAACATTTGAACACTTTCTAAATGGCATCCGTGTGTTCATAGCCCTCGCTATGGGAGCCGTGCAATTTACACTTGTCAGAGGGTTAGACAAAGTACCTGATTAGACTACCAGTTGTCGGACTTTTATTTTTGATGGAAGCCTCGGTGGCTGAGTTGGGTTAGATAGCTGACTTTGTGTGCTGGCGAATAGGTGCCTCATTCTGACAGTGTGGGTTCAAATCCTGGAAGTACTTTACTAAGAAAGTGTTATCTCAATTAGTGGGGCAAATCCTAGTAAGTATGTTTCAAGTCAATCAAAATCCGCGTTGTATTTCTGCTATATCACATTCGATGTATAAAATAATATAAACATTAAGACCATTTATAATGCGTCAGATTCCATGCACAAAGTGAATTCCCATGGGGGCTACTTAAATATATACTATTCCAAAAAAGAAACGCATGTGTTTCTGAATTTATAAAATTCCACTGATCAAAGAATGTGTCAACTGAATCGATAAAATATGTTATAAATCTGTTTATAGGAGACTTCTATGCAAATCTGTATTAAAAAAACCCACCAAAACGCAATACGTTGTGTTTGATAAGACGTTTTACAAATTTCTGAAAACACATCCCCAAAAAGAAACCAAACTCATTTTGCACGTGCAAATTGGGCCATGAGTTGCATTCGTAATGTGAAATCAGTTTTGAAGAGTTTCACGACGGAATCATTTGGCCACGTCTAGACGCGATACAGCATGCAACTCATGGCCCACTTTGCACGTGCAAAATGAGTTTGGTTTCTTTTTGGGGGTGTGTTTTCAGAAATTTGTAAAACGTCTTATCAAACATTCAGTTGACATATTCTTTGATCAGAGGATTTTTAAAATTCAGAAACCCCTTTTTGCGTTTCTTTTTTGGAATAGTATACTAGTATAACCCCACATTGATCAGTGTGCACTGGAATGTCATTCTTGTACAACCCAGGCCGCCTTTACAGCACAAGAAGGTTAACAGTCACTCACCATCCCATCCAATCATCCTACCAGGTACCGATCAACTGCTGTACCTATATCTATCTAGCAGCATACGATTACCCTGCGTACCCAAGGTTGTGTTAAGACACGATTAGCAATGTACAGATCTATAGACTGGGAATGGGCAAAATCACTCTGTGAAATATGTCTAGTCCGGATGATTTACCAATAGTTGATATAAGCGTTTTATCATACGTAGAATCCAATCGAGTTATTATTTCAAACATGGGCACACATTTCTAAACAATAAATTCACTCAAAATTATAATGATTGAGTTCTGACAATATGTTTACTACGTAGGGTTAAGCAGCTACATTCAGAAAAGAGGTGGGCTCCCGTCACGTCTTGATCTCACCGTATCCACTGACGTCACCTTCACGGCCCCCGCTATAACGTACACATCGTGCGACATTGTGTATCAGAGAAGGTTGGTAATCGCATGCCCCCGCTATCAGCATGACTTACTCATCTTGCGACATAGTGAATTACTGAAGATAGGTTCTTTCATGTCCCTGGGCGGTCAGGTAGCCTAGTGGTTAAAGCGTTCGCTCATCACGCCGAAGACCCGGGTTCGATTCCCGACATGGGTACAATGTGTGAAGCCCATTTCTGGTGTCCCCCGCCGTGATATTGCTGGAATATTGCTAAAAGCGGCGTAAAACCATGCTCACTCACACTCTCATGTCCCGGCTATAACGTCCACATCGTGGGACATAGTCTATCAGAGAAGGTTGCCACCCTCTTCTCCCCTCTATAACGTACACTTCGTGCGGAATAGCATTTCAGAGGTGTGTACTCTCATACCCCCACTATCACACATATCGTGCGGAATAACGTATCATGGAAGACGATTTTTTCTCAGTGGAACTACTATTTCTATTTAGTGTCAAAATCGCGGAATTTTAGATGCATTACATCTCAGTTGAGAAGATTCCGGGGTAGAATGGGTCTCCAGCAACCCATGCTTGCCGTAAAAGGTGATTATGCTTGTCGTAAAAGACGACTAACGGGGTCGGGTGGTCAGGCTCGCTGACTTGGTTGATGCATGTCATTGATCCCAATTGCGTGGATCGATGCTCATGATATCAATCACTGGATTATCTGGTCCAGACTCCATTATTTACAGAACGCCGTCATATAGCTGGAATATTGCTGAGTGCGGCGTTAAGCAACAAACCAAACCAAAATCAACCCGATCTTTCCGTTGATGAATGATCTTAACTGCGTGTAAACAATGCCACTTGCCGTGTTAATAAGGTTACAAATGCTGGTCCAAATAGCATGTAGGTTGAAGAAGACGAAATTCTTTTTTCCAGCCCTGTGAACGTCACTGTTGATTATCGAAGCAGGATCTATTAGGCGCCGTGGAGACTCGGATGTCCCCCGAAGTCAGTCTGGTTCCCGTGGAAATCAGTGTCGTCACACTGAGAGGTGAGTGAAAAATAATAATTTCTTCCAGAAAAAGTAAACTTATTCTCAGATTTTGCACACAGAACAATGTCACCGAAGACATTTCATATACATTCAGGTGATAGAAACTGTCGGGGAAAACTTATACACTGCAAACTAAAGGTCCAAAACACAATTATGATACCCGTATCAAATACATGTACATCAATAAGGGCTATTTTTGTTGTTGTTTCATCGAAATTTTTAGCCACCATCAAGCGTGTCTTCTTTTCCCCCGGCAGTTTATAAATGTATGTTTACTTTTTGATCAAACTGATCAAAGTGACAACGTGTACTTTCGACGGATTTGATTCACAGGAAGTATGGATGTTCGATTTGACCTAGTTTAATTGAAGAAAAGAAGGAAAGACCTGTGAATTTCTCAGTCTGTGAATGAATAGGGAAAATGTTGTTTTGGCTCCACATTTTAGTGGGATATTCCGCGCAAACAGTTTGTAAACTGCACGATATTAGGTGCCGGGCAAAAGGAAGCATACACCCATGTTTGATGGTTGCTAATTGGAAAAAAACCACATCACACAAGTCAACATCCGGGGCACTGACATCACTTCCGGTAACGTGTATGAATGGCTACTGCCCATGACACCAGTATTGAATCAGCTCTACCTGTTTGCCTTGTTCGAGCAGACGACATCTATCAGTACCACAACAGCTGGAGCCTTCGGATCAACAGATTGCCGTCCAGCTACAAGGTACGTAAACTTCCCATTACACTACATGTTCTTGACCCGTGAAGATCCGTTAGAGAATAGGTCTTCAGCAACCCATGCTTGCCACAAAAGGCGACGACGCTTGTCGTAAGAGGCGACTAACGGGATCGGGTGATCAGGGTCCCTGACTTGGTTGATGCATGTCATCGGATCCATGCTCATATCAATCACTGGATTGTTTGGCCCAGACTCGAATATTTACAGACCGCCGTCATATAGTTGGAAAATTGCTGAGTATAACAAACAATAAACAAAAAACTACATGTTCTTGGATAAAGCGTTTGTCAAGATAGCGAAAGGTCGTTGGTTCGATCACTGGCCACGTCATATCAAAAGAGGTAAAAGATGCATGGTAACCCTGGCGCTCGACATATTAGGGCTGTAATAATGCTACCCCACCCCCAACTTCAGTGTGGATATTCCGGATGTCCAAGGGCGACAATTAAGTTTCTTCGTAAATCTATGTTTTACAGAGTTATGTCCCTTGTCCTATGGATTTAAAAATTCGAGTATGCTATAACAGCCAGGCAAAATAAAGTATGCACCCACTTTTGAAGGCGGTTTAATATGAAACAAACAAGAAATGGTTTTGCTCACTCTCCTACCCAGAGTTCCATGCGAGAGGCAGCCAGCCAGCATAGTACCTCTGCCATAGGCCAGTGCCACGTGACGATTCGTCACATCTTTCACAGTCCATTCAAGATATTGCATATGCTTTTCATCCGTTTCATGTTTGACAAGTTTACACATTTTCATGAACAAATGTCAAAGAATGGTTACGGTTCATTAAGAAAGTATCCTATTAAGCGAAAATCTACTTGTTTTTGCGTAGTTATCCTTTGTTTACATTGGTTGTACGACTCCACGTGCTGTCATCGAACCCATATGGGGAGATAGCGATAGGGTCACTTTGATGTATAAATATATATTGTCATGCAACTCACTATCGCAGTTGTAGCACTTCTATATAATTATGCAAAACAATATGTAAAGCGCCCCAAAAAACTTGCATTAGTCCGTTCTATACTGATTTCTGAAAAAGCGCGTTTGTTTACAAACAAGAAAAAAGTCCGGTCACGTGATATGCAAATTAGCCTGTGGCAGTGGTGTTATGCTGAGTCACCACTGTGCCGGAGTGTGGGTTTTGCTGTGCTTTCGGTGTTTTGATAACGTAAATAATTTCGTGGTCAAATTCAGTTTTCGTGTGTATACTTTCTTTTAGCCGGCAGTTTAGTTACTGTATTCACACAATGAGACAGTTACACTGGCTTTTGAAAATAATTTGTCAAGATAATACAGTAAATGAATTGTGTCTCAGGTTTTCCTCCAAAATGTTTTACTTTTCCCGAAAACGTCTTCTTTGTCTAAAATGCAATTTCACATTTCACTGTGTATACCGACTAAAATTCACTTAGATAGTACCTTTTTACAGTCACTTACCAACTTGGATTTGTTGCAGATGCAAGTTCAGGGCTGGCGACTTAATCCGCTACAACAACCTCTCCGTCGTCGGTTTGAGATACTTCAGGGTGATCCCCGACACCTACCGCCAGTACATGGCGTACACCGTAAAAAAGATTCAAACTAAGCAACAAGCCTGTTGTGGTCAGGCCAGCGAACGTCCGCAATGTCCAGTCAGTTCCGGAATGAAGCAGACAAACCCAATCGGCGTCATTTTATCTGTTCTGACAATATTGGCAACCTACTTGACCTTGATAAACTAGCCGGTGAATTTGAAGAACAATCAACCCTGTCATCTAATAATAATAATAATAGTGTATGGTACCGAATACTTGAATATGTTAATCAATGTGATTGTAAAACACCACTTCCAGAACCATACTTTTAGTGACCACTTAAGCTAAATGTACATTATCTATCTTATTATCCTTTGATTATCCTACTCGACTTCTGGGGTCGTAAATTGTTATGTTCCTCTCGATAATGCGGTATGGACATGCCCGTGCAAACTGACCTTAAAGTCGGCGTCTTCATGAAAGAGGCATCATTTAATTTCAGAATAAATTTATTTTTACTGACCTTCATTTCAAGCAGTTACTTTTTCCCCCCATTAGTATAAAACGTCATACTATTTCCCATTTCCACCCGATTTAATGACAAAGTCTTACCATCTATCATATTAATTTTATATATGATAGCAAAGCCAAAGGTAACATTACATATATGGCGGCGTAAAACCATATTCACTCGTTCACTCTATGTTCAAGGTGAACTCTCGCTAGTCCCTCTATCAAGACCGGTTATATTGCGAACATTTTAAAATGTGTGTGTCTGTTTTACTTGTAGCAATCCGGTTTTACTGTATAGTTCCAGCGTAAGAAATTGGCACTGGTCCTACAGCTTGCCAAACTGCTTAATAGTTAGGGTATCATGAGGACTAGTAGAAATTTGCCATTTTTTTTAGGGTTTTGCTATCATTAAAAGGACTAGTGAACTAAAACAGTTAGTTTCTATCCCTGTTATACTGACTCCGACCCGACCAGCCCTTGTTAATGCCGACCGCCAAACTGGGTAAACACAAGTACCATATTTTATAGTGTGTTTGGTATGATGGGCTGACAGTAACTGACGGTTTTATACAACATACTCGCTGCATGTACATTAAATACAGGTTGATATAGAGTTGAGGGTCAAATGTGAATTTGTGCCGTATAACACAACAAAATGTAAGGTGATTTTAGACATGCAACATAAGTAATGCATATAACGATTTCATAAACTTACAAAATGACATTTTCAAATGGCCACAGCTGGGTGAAAAATCAAAACACTCCAAAATTGTATTCACCCTACCAGAAACTCACTTCAAATACACATTCATTGAGCTACATGGAGAAGTGTTTGAGTTATGGGCACCATAACATTTTGAACATGGCCACAATGGCCGTCATCGAAACAGAATTCGTCAAGAATATTTGGAGACACCATAACTTACAATCCTTACCATAGCATATGCTTGGTCACCTGCATGTTTCTAAGAGAGTTGTTAAAACAACCGTACCGTGTACTATAAGGGCAAAACAATATACATGTATTTTACCAAAGAAATGATTAACGAATTACACATAAACAATACTAGGGAGAACAAATGAAGCAATGTCTATCTTTCAATTAGAAAAAGGGACACTGTACAGAAAATATATAAAAAAAGCAACAGGTATGAGTTTGCTGCTACAGTTGATACGATTCATTTGATACTTTGATACTGCCCATATCACTGCGGCCTGATGAGGAATGACTGAGGTATTCTAGTCCAAATATGCTTTGTACCTGAAACCGGAAAACCGTGATAACGGTTAACACAATGAAACACTCGACAACAATTATTTTTTTAGATAGTTTTGTTTAATTTCTGACAACTACATTAGGTGTTGTGAAGTCTCTCATTACTCGTTCCTCGGTGTAATGGTGAAACTGTCAGGGACTGAGTGGGTGAGTTACCACGGCGTATCTACGCAGCGCATGTCACTAACATCCCCTGTAAACAGAATTAAAATCAACAAATGATGCGTGCTGTTGGGTATTCCGCTCCCCTCCCCCCAAATTAGTATATGTAATATAACAGTTATTCGGTGTTTGCGATGTACCAATGTGTCAAAAGTACGCAAAACAGCAGTCGACATTCCCAGTACCTCATTCAGTGTCAATTCACACAACCCCAGCGTTAGAAATTGGCACTAGTCCTGTAGTCATTGCCAAAATTTTATATGATAGCTAAGCCCGATGTAACATACATATATGGCTGCGTAAAACCATATTCACTCATTCACTCTATGTTCCAAGGTGAACTATCGCTAGTCCCTCTATGAAGACCGGTTATATTGCGAACATTAATAGTGTGTGTGTGTGTGTGTGTGTGTGTGTGTGTGTGTGTTTTGTTTTTTTTTACTTGTAGCAGTCCGGGTTTTTTTTGGCTTGTCTACTGACATACATGTACGACGCCACTGTATAGTTCCAGCGTTAGAAATTGGCACTAGTCCTACAGTCTTTGCCAAACTGCCTAATAGTTAGGGTATCATAATGGCTAGTAGAAATTTGCCATTTGCAAGGGCTTTGCTATATATCATTATAAAGACTAGTGGACTAAAACTGTTAGTTTCTACTGCTGCAAACCACAGTCAATTCGACAACTTCGTCTAATGCTAAAGTGACCCAGATCATCCTGTTTTCGAAACCGTCTACCCCTTCTTGCAAGCTGGACAACAAAAGAAATGTATTAAAATATTACCAATGTTGATACCTCCGGCTTTACTTCTGTCGATTCCTCGGTAAAAACCTTTCTGGAAACGCTCATGTAATGTGCCACTTTGTTGCATACACGGTTTACTGTTTTCATGACATATTCCACAAAATGATACGAATTGGCAAATGGAGTCGGTAAGTGGTCAGCATCCCTGGAAATATCGATCATATCCAAATAATGTATTGAACACTACTGATACACAATACATAGGCATCAGCACTGCGCTGCATTCCACTTCGTTGTGTGGTGATTTGTACTGCCTCACGTAAATTGTCAGCTTCGAGTATCAAAAGTTTCATTCCACTAGGTCAATCGGAAGGGGGTCAGGGGAAATCTTTAATGAACACCCCTCGTATTCACAGCCAAAAAAGTGTAGGTTTCCGTCTTCCGGATACCTTCCCATTTTGGATCCGGCCCGGATACCTTCCGGAAACCTTCCAAAAAAAATGTCAAAATTTGGGGGGTGCATTTTGTTCACTTAAGTGTGAAACACATAAAAAATTAACTTGAAAATACCAAGCAATTTGAAGGTTGTTGAAGGCATCTGGAAGGTTTCCGGAAGGTATCCGGATGCAAATTTTCTTCATGACTTGCTTCTGGTAAATAATGTTAGCCTGTGCATTACAGGTACCTGTTGTAATATTCTGTGTTATTTCAATGGTAAATATCCTCCTAAAACATTTTTGGAGAAGAAAATATTTCAATTTCATATTTTGTCCTTTTCGGATGTTAATGGTATTTAATGAACAAACATCAGTTCTTGTATAATGATATCCTAAAATTTCATGTCCAGAATTCCAGTGTGTACTGAGAAAAAGAAAAAGTTACAGGTACCTGTTGTAATATTCTGTGTTATTTTAATGGTAAATATCCTCCTCAAACTGAGATATGTGGGCATGCATTGTTCACAAGTTGTTTTGCGACATGGGTCCAATGTGTGAAGCTTATTGCTGGTGTCCGCCACCATGATATTGTTGCAATATTGCTAAAAGTGGCAAAACAGCATTCTCACTCAGAAAAAAATGGAAAGTCATTGGCTATGTGATTTGGCATTTGGCCCTGGTGAGATTAACAGATTAGTTTGGAACGGTATCAGTACTTGTTATATCGGGACAGTGTAGTTTCATGGGAATATAAAACAGAATACAATTGTCCCAAATTGGTGCATAAGACTAATGGCATCCATAGAAAACACCTAAATAAAGTACAGAAAAAATATCAATGTCATTTGTCTACTATGGTGGAACTACAACTTTTGTTAAGTATTTATAGTAGGAAAACATTCAGGGCATTAGTACATTTCATATTTGTTCAGCACCTATGTTATGGCTGATCAGTATTATATATCTTTATGCTAATGAAGCAAAAGAAATCATGTTTTTGGAAAAAAATCTTATTTATTGATTATATGGCATTTCATTGGTACATATCACAAATTGAAATTTGATCAAGCAAGAAGAGGAACTAGCATAAAGTAACCAGTGGTGTTTGCAAGGCCTTACAGAACAGACGCTTCAATGCCATTTTCTAAATAAACAAATTAGTCAAATCTCAGAAGAATTTTATTGAAGAAGAATATCTAAAGTCAATTATGTTTCTGCAGTAAACCACAAAAGTCATTCAGATTTGTATGGTCAGCATCGGTGTACACAACCTGGACATAGTCACAGTGCTTTGGCATAAATTCATTCAGACTTCATTAGTGTCATAATAAAACCACCTACAGTCACATTAGTGGCATTATTCATTCAGAATCATCACTTTCTGAGGTGAATCTGTTGGTTGTTATCAGGAGTACTGTTCATCATCCGGCGAGTCCCTTGTCTGAATTGTGTGAGCAAGATCTTCTTAAATGTAGCTGGTGTCAGATTGTGAAATCCAGGTACCTGAAACATTTCATAACATCTTTAGAAACTTGTTAGTCAAAAGTTATGAAACACACACATATAAATTTACAAATGTTTAAAGTTGTTTTCTCAAACAGTGAGGTATTGACAATTTATCTTGCAACTGATATTGAACCAATCTTTGAACATGTAAATAAGCCAATGCAAACAGAAAAGTGGTCAGAAAATACAAAAATGTATGCGGTCTTCGAAAACAATACCACAAGGTTCACCTGAATTTTGCTTGAGTGTTTGCATTACATCAAAATGTAAGGAAGGGTAAACAAGACTATGCAAAACTAAGTTACATAGGTTCTTATACATAAATACATAAATGCAACTATTCATAATTATCAAAACACATGTCATGTAAGTGATCTCAAAATACAACATAATGAGCGAGTGAGTTGGTATAGTTTCATGCAGCTTGTTAGCAATATTCCAGCTATGGGCTTCACACATTGTACCCATGTGGTGAATTGAACCCGGGTTTCAGAAACTGTTTCACCCACTAGGCTACCCTTGCACACCAAATACAAAAGAAAGTATATTAGGAATTCAGACAATAGATATTCTCACCAAATTCATTAATTCATTAATGGAAGCTATATTGAAATTCAAATTTTGACAAATTAGGACGAGACTGTAGAAGCATTTATCTAAGTTATTATGGATATTAAATATCTACCGTTAATTGGTAGTCCATCATAGACAGTGATAAGAAATTCAACTGAAAAGTACAACCTGAACCATCAGTTAAAAACTATGTATATTACATTAAAGGGGCCGTTCATGTATTACCGGTATGTTCTCATTCATTTTTGACACAACCCTCACTGAAAGAAAATGCAAAGCACTTTATATTTTATTGTCCGTTTTGTCAAAAGTCTCCCCTAGAGACTCTCACATTTTGGGGTGACCCTCCCTGTTTGTTCTGATCTGAATTCAAATATTCATGACTCATTATCATATTTTATCATTCATCCTATCTTTTTTGAAAATTAACTAAATGAAGATTAACAATAACATGCAAATCTGCCAAAATATTGGCCTTGCAAAGTTTAAATTAATCATAATTACTGTTATGAAGTTTTGGATCTATCGTCTGTTTCTAAATACAGTGAAACCCAACTTTGACTTGTGTGGCATTGTTGAATCATCTACCCAATGTTCCTTATGCATTGATATGCATCTGCACAGAGTGGTCAAAGTCTGTGTCTGACACATAGTGTGCTACAAGGGAGACATCAGTTTGTGTCTAGCCAAACTGTCTGATAATCTCAAGGGCTGCCTTGGTAGCATCAAGGGATGTAGCTAATCCTAAATAAACATAAAACAAGTGACATCATCTCTTCTACAGAACACATGATCAAAGCCTGCCCCACCTTTGATGTTTATTACCTTGCTACTCTAAAAACAGCTAATTAGCAAAATGAACTCAATGTCAACTCATTGTGGACTAGGGATTAACAGGGCAATTAGTGTCGGGTGGGTATTAGTACTTGCAATTGTCTGTTAATTACTTAATTGAGTAGTGACGGCTTAGTCAGTTGTGCCTTTACAACTGCTATTCAATTATCGAGTCAGTTTACTATGTAACATGCTTCTTGGGACCAAGGAAATGTATCTTGCTGGATAACAGTTTTTTTCTAATTTATCAGAGATCAGAAATAATAATAATGACGTTTTTGATGTGCATTTCTTTGTTGTGTTCACTAGGATGATGGTGATGGTGTTTGAATTATTAGACACTATTTATTCCAAAAGAGGAATAGGGTTGGTGAAGAGGCAAAGCTTATTTGAACAAAATATATATTGAATAAACAGAAACTGTACAAAAAACAGATTAACTGTATCTACAGTTGAAACTATCATGATGCAAATTTTCACTGAATCAAAGTCATATCTTTTCAAGACTCAGATCAGGTTGTAGTGATTGAAGGTCACATTAAACTTGCTAATTTCAAATCATTCATCCCACACTTATGATTTGGTTTGCTGTTTTATGCCGCACTCAAGCAATATTCCGGCTATATGTAAATAATCGAGTCTGGATCAGACAGTCCAGTGATTGACATCATGAGCATCGACCCACACAATTGGGATCAATGACATGCATCAACCAAGTCACCGAGCCTGATCGCCGACTGATGGCGTTAGTCAACTCTTTAGACGAGTATTGTCGCCCGTTACGGAAAGTATTGGGTTACAAATATCCCTTGTAGAACCTTTCAACATGTTCAAATGACACATCGAAAGGCCATTGTGAAAAACTGCACTTACTTACTTACTTACTTACTTACTTTGGAGATTTAACGTGCGCTTTCCGTTTTTATTAAGAATACGCCTAAGGCCTTGAAGTTTTCTAGTTTATTTTGTGGGTTTAGTATTGCTTCTAGAGTGAGAGCCTTGTTTAGATTGAGGGTGGTTTGTAATGCGGTTCGATGTGTTAGGTAGTGTGTGCAGTGGATGAGTGCGTGTTCTGGGGTTTCTGGTTGTTTGCAGTGTGGGCAGTTACCTGTAGTGTGTTTTTTAAAATTTTTTAGGTGGTTATTTAGGTTGGTGTGTCCTGTTTGGAGTTTAGTGATTACTCTGTCGATTTTTTTTGATGGATGGAGAATTTTTGGTTTGGTTAGTGGTTTGCTGAGCACTCTTTTGATTTTGCTATTTCAGTTTAGATATAGGTTATGCCATTTTTTTGTGATTTTTTGTTTGTTTACACTTTTAATTTCTGTTTTTGAGATGGGTAAGTTTAAGCTTATTTCTGGGATTTTAAGGGATAGTTTAGCTGCTTTATCGGCGTTTTCATTACCGTATATTCCTACGTGGGCGGGTATCCACAAGAAGGTTATTTGTTTGCCTGCTTTTGTTAGGTCGTTGGAGCTTTTAAGTATTTGATTTATTAATTTAGGTCGGTTTTTGGTATTTTTGTTTTGGAGGGCTTGTAGTCCACTTAGGGAGTCAGTAAGTATCAGGATTTTTTGGTTGTTTTTGGATTCTTGATTGTGGAGGGCTGAGGCCATGCCCATTAGTTCGGCTGTGAATATTGATTGGTTATTTGGGAGTCGGAAGGATTGTGTGGTTTTAGTTGGTTGTGTGGTATGGACTCCGAAACCCGTGTGTTTGGAGGTCGGATCTGAGGATCCGTCCGTGTAAATGTGACACCAATTTGGCCAATTTTTGTGTATGTATGCTAGTGTGGTAGTTTTAGCTATGTTTGGGTCGGTTTGTTTATTTATTTGGCTAGCTAGTGTTGTGTCTATTTTGGGTATTTTAAGTTTAGGGGTGAAGATATTTGATTGTTTGCAGTTTTGTTTAAGATTTTTAATTTGGTGTTCATTTAGGTAGTTTGTTATTCTTTGGGATATTGGGGTAAGTAAGGGGTGTTTACGAGCTAGAGCTTGGTTTTTAGGGCTGATGTTTTGGTTTATTAAGTTTTGGATGAGAGGGTTTGATTGGGACGCGGCCCAGAAATTTAAGCTTAGCTGTTCCCTGCGTAGACTTAGTGGCATTTCTCCTGTTAAGGCCTGAAGTGAGGTGTAGGAGGTGCCATGTTGGGTGCGTGTAATGAGTTTGAGAGCCTGATATTGTATTGAGTCAAGTTTTTTGGATAGAGAGTTGTTTAGGGTGTTGTATATGGCGCAGCCGTAGTCTAGTTTTGTTCTAATTAGGGATATGTAGAGAGAGAGGAGAGTATCTTTGGAGGCTCCCCAGTTAGAGCCAGTTAGGCATCTTAGGGTGTTTAGGTCTTTACTGCATTTAGTTGTTAGGTTTTGGATGTGAGCATCCCAGGTGAGATGTTCATCGAAAATAAGTCCTAAGAATTTGGTTTGTTTTTGAAATTTGATTGTTTGGTTGTTTAGCTGGAGGATTGGGGAGGCGGGTTTCATGTTTTTATGTTTGAATACTATTCCTGTTGTTTTTTCTGAGTTAAGGGAGAAGCCCCATTTGTCAGCCCATTGTTGTATTTTATTAAGAGATTTTTGGAGTAGATTTGTGGCCATTTTCATGCTTTTAGTGCGGATCCAGATGGCTCCATCATCCGCGAATTTTGATGTGTTTACTTTAGGGGATAGACCCTCGAATAGATCGTTTATCATTATATTGAAGAGGGTGGGGCTGAGGATACTGCCCTGTGGAGTGCCATTTTCTAGGGGACATTGGTCCGATAGAGTTTGGTCTATACACACGGTTATTTTACGATTGTTTAGGAAGTCCTGGATGTAGTTTATTATCTGACCTTTGAGTCCTATTTTTTTAAGTTTTTGTATTAGCCCATCGTGCCATACCATGTCGAAAGCTTTAGAGAAGTCTAAGAAGATGCCTGTGGTATATTGTTTATTTAGTTGTCCTGTCTTAATATCTTGTTCTAGTCGGGCGAGGTTATCTAGGGTTGAGCGGCCAGGAGTGAAACCGCTTTGATCTGGGTTTATGGTGTTATTTTGGGTTAAGTAATGTTGTAATCTATTTTTAGCCATTGATTCCATTACTTTACATAAGTTTGAAGTTAGGGATATTGGTCTATATGAGTTAGCTTGATTAGCTGGTTTATTAGGTTTAGGGATTGGTATGACTAGGGCCTGTTTCCAGGGTGTAGGAACCTGTCCGTTTAGGTAGATGAGATTGTATAGTTTGAGTAGTGCCTGGAGCAGTTTTAGGGGGAGTTTTTTAATTATTTGGTAAGAGGTTAGGTCTAATCCTGGGGCTGTGCCCTTTTTCCTGTTTTGGATTACGTAGAGGAGCTCCTCCATTGTGTAGGGTTGATTTATTTCTAGATTGTTATTGTTTGGTTCTTTTGTGGGTTTGTTTTCTGTTTTAAGTTTATCTTGGAATTTTTGGCTGAAGTTGCTGTTACTGCTAACGGCCGAAAAGTGGTTGGCGAGATTATTTGCTTTTTGGGCGGGGTTGGTTGAGTTGTTAATGTTAGGGTTTTTTTTATGTCGTTTTAAGCCTCTAATGGCGTGGATTTGGCGCCAGACCGTTCTGGCATCTGTACGGTTATTTATACCTTCGCAGAATTTTTTCCAGTCTCTACTTTTGGCTATTTGGACTAGTTTTTGAACCTGGTGGTTTAGTTCGTGGGCTATGTTTAAATATTTGTAGTCGCGTTTTGCTTTATTGAAGGCTGATTTACGTTTTCGTCTAGTCTGTTCTATTTCCTCATTCCACCATGGTACCGTCGGTTTGCCTGTCTTAGATACTTTGAAGGGGATGGAGGTTTTGGCTGCGTTTATTATATAGTCTGTTAGGTTTTTACAATAGGTTTCTGGATCATTATTTTCTATTTCGTTTAAGTTAGCTTCGTTGCAGATATCTTGGAATTGGTCCCAGTTAGCTTTGTTGTAATGGAATTTTGGTTCTTGGTTTTCTGTTTGGATTGGTACGTTTGTATTTCCTATGGTTATGTTTATGGGGAAGTGGTCGCTACCTAGCGGGACGTCGTGCACTTCCCATTGAGTGCTTTGGGCTAGATCTGCGGTGCATATGGTTAGGTCGATAGCCGACATTTTTTGGTTTATCTTATCGTACCTCGTGGGTTGGTTGCTATTAAGGAGTACTAGGTCGTTTGTTTCTATCCATTCGGAGATTAATTTGCCATGAGTATCTATTTTATCATCTATGCTCCATGTAGGATGGTGAGCGTTAAAGTCTCCTAGGAATATAGTAGATTTATCGCTTATTTTGAGTAGTTTGTTTAGATCCTCAGGTTGGACTTTTTGTTCCGCCCAGTGGTAAATATTTATGATGTTTATGTTTCGGTTATTTAATGTGATTTTAATGCCGTTGGCTTCTAGGTTTGGCGTGTCTATTTTTATTTCTTCGTAATTTATATCTTCCCTGATAAATATGATTAGTCCTCCTGCGGCTCTTCTTGTTTTCGGTTTAGCTCTGTCAGTTCTAACTGAGTTGTAGTTAGGTAGTGTGAATTTCGATTTTTTTGAGAATTTGGTTTCCTGTATACAAGCAATGTGAGGGCCTTTATTTAGTTTAAATTTAGTTTTTAGTTCATGGCCGTGGGAGGTGAGTCCGTTGGCGTTCCACTGAAAAATATTTAGTCCTTCGAATATTGGGTTCGGGTGATTGGTGATTTAGTTTTTAGTTTTTATTTTATTCGGTGAGTTCTTTTAGATGGAGGTTAAAGAGGAAGAAGGGAAGATCGGTTAATTTTAGATTGAAAGCTACTTTGTGGAAGGATTCCATACTAGCTTTTGGTGAGTTTTGACTATGCATATATGCTAGGAGTAAGGTGAGGTTATTTAGGTTTGGGGTGTTGGCTGGTTGGGAAGTTTGGTTT
Organism: Haliotis cracherodii; assembly: GCF_022045235.1. Classification (NCBI taxonomy): domain Eukaryota; kingdom Metazoa; phylum Mollusca; class Gastropoda; order Lepetellida; family Haliotidae; genus Haliotis; species Haliotis cracherodii. The sequence goes on from NW_027266274.1 coordinate 11,952,587, forward strand.
GTTTTAGTTGGAGTAGTGTCTATTGTTTCCTCAGTAGTGGAGAAATCTTCGTCATGGGTTGGATTAGGTTTAGCTGGTTGAGTTTCCATGGGGGAGGCATGTGATGTGGAGGGTTGTGAAGGTGTTGGCGGGATGGGTGTAGCTGATGTTTTCTTAGTGTTTGTGTTTTGTTGTTGTGCTTGCTTGTGGGAGAGCGTTGTTGCCATATGGCCTGTAGGGTGCTTGGATGAGGGTCGTGTTGTGGTGGTCATTTTGAGGTTTGTTTTGCATGCGGGGGTTGATGTTTTGGGAGGGTTCGTGGTTGGTTGAGTGGCTGCTTGTGTGTGTGAGGTGGGTGCGGTTTCTCGGTAGGGGTCCCAGACAGAGCTGTCGGTTATGGGTGTGGTGTTTGTTTGTGGGATGGTGTTTGGGTGTGGTGTAGGGAGGAGTGGTTTAGATGCAGGTGTAGCAAATTTTCGTGTTTGGATTTTAGCCGTTTCTATGTTTATGTGTTTGTTGGCCTGCTGGGTGAGTGTGTGTCTGTGTGGGCATTGGTTTGAAAGTGAAGTGTGTTGGGTGGATTTGCAGTGGATGCACCAGGGTGTGCATGTGCCTGGGCAGTCTGTTTGTGCGCATTTTTTACATTTAGTTTTAGGGTAGGTGCATTGGGAAAACTGCACCATGTTAGGATTCTTAAATACAGTTTCAGCTTGACATTGAGTACTTTAAACTTTAAAGTGAAAAATACATTCACAACAAGTGAGCTGTGTCTGCCAATCAGAGTCGGTGAGTAAATTGGAGTAGGGGACTAATTTCGAAGGTAAACTTGTTTCAACGTTTAACAACTACATGCATTTGTGTTTGTATGAGACGATGTGTGTTTAATTCCATATATTTTACTTCAAAGCATGTTATCACAATAAATTGAGTCGGGTATAGGATAAGTTGGAGTAGAGGCTAATTTCTATTGTAAACTTGTTTTAACATTTCACAATTATTGGTCTTTGCAAGTTATCAATCCTAGTTTAATTTCATTTATTTTACCAAGGTAAAAAAAAAAATAAGGTGTCATTTTCGTCAAGTAATAATCGCTGTTTTCGCTTTCGGCGAGTATTTCGCCAGTCAGTGCTGTTTTGCTAAGGTGTCGTTTCAGCTATAACCCGCTTATTGCACATTATTAGTTTCAATTTATATTTATAATCATTTTAACCACTGTAATAAGTAAAAAATGAAATAAAAGTATATAGAAAATAAACAAGCACTTGTTATAAAATGTGCATCCGCAGGCAATATTTATAAGATAATCCTGCATGTAGCTGTGGCCATCACACTGAAGATGCACTTCACTTCTTTCTCATATGCCCAAATTACAATGATTTAAGACAGAATATGTACTATTATGTTAAGGGATATGATCTAAATTCAATTCTATTAGGTAATCCTGAAAGGACGTCAAAAATGAACTTAGAATTCTTAAATCAGTAGAAGACTACATTCGGCTATCCAATAGGTTTTGTGATTTTACATAGCATCTTAAATTTATAATACTATTCCTTGCCGTATATTGCAGTACACTATTACTACTAAAAATGCGACCTGACAGCGCCGACAACGTAGTTTCTATAATAAGAACATGTATATAATTGTATTCCTTGACTGTACTTTTGTCATATCATATTGTATTCTAATTCTGGAGCGGTATTCAAATAAGTTTTTGCTTGTTTACCCATCCAGTTCACATATAAATGTTTAAAACAATATTTAGTAAACAAATAATTTAAAACTCATGCAACAACATAGTGTGTGGAGACGATAGACCACTGAAAAGAGCATATATATGCACATCCAATGACCCCTGACATCACAATGCATTCTTTTGCCAGTGTGCCAGGCAACAGAATACTACGAATTACATCACAGGATACTGTGACCTGTTTGAAAAGTTAGGTACTGTATTCAAAAGGTAGGCCCAAAATTCTACACAATCCAGTGATTGATATTGTGAACATCAATCCACACTGTTAGATGGTCACTGTCAGATGCCATGAACCAGGTCACTGAGCCTGATCACCTGATCTATTAGGTTATCTCTTATGGGTGAGGCTAAAACGGCACCTCAGCAAAATTTCACTGATTTCTCCAACGAAAACAGCACCTTGATTTGGCAAAAAGGCTACTAATTGTTGTCTGTTATCTGGAGAGACATGTTGATTCCTGGCCGAAATATATATAAATGAAATTTCTATAAAATTACTATTTATTTCCTACTTACTAAAATAAATATGACATATATAGTATACCTGTTGTCCAGTTTCTTGACATTTTCGCCAGACTCAGGTTCAGCTTGACATTGAGCTAATCTGAGTAAAGCTACTTAAAACTTCAAAGCATGTGATCTTTCAATGATAAGTTTAGTTGCACCTCCCAATCAGAATCATGAGTAAATTTGAGCAGAGGCTAATTTCTAATGTAAACTATTTTTAGGTGACTAACATTTAACAATTATTTGTGTTTGCAAGTTTAATTGCATTTATTTTACTTCAAAGAAATCAAAGCATATTATATTTTCACAATAAGTTTAGTTGCATCTCCAAATCAGAGTTGGCAAGTAGATGCTAGTTTTTAATGTAAACCTTTTTGAACATTTCTCAGTTATTTGTGTTTACAAGTGACCATGCAAGTTTAATTTCATGTATTCGGGCATATTCAGACCCAAGGTAAAAAAAATAACAAGGTGCTGTTTTCACCAGGCAATAGTAGGCGAGGTACTATTTCCCTTTATAGTATAACCCTCTCTTACAACTAGCATAGGTTGATGGGGACCAAGTCCAACCCGGAATCCCCAAATGAGTGGGTATGGTTTTACGCTGTTTTTAGCAATACCACAGCAAGGGACACCTGACATAGACTTCACACATTGTACCCATGACAAGAATTGAACCTTGGTCTTCAGCACTTCAACCACTAGGCTACCCCACCGCCAAAATTCCCAACATGATAAAGTTGTCATCACGGTATTCTTCAACAAGTTCAAGTGAAAATATCCATACCTTTCAAATGTCTTATCTTCCACTTCACAATGTTCACTGTTGCAAAACTCCTGTCATTTAATTTGTTCTTGATTATTCACACCTGCAAAAGTAAGTTTAGTCAGTACGGTATGAACTAAAAAAATGAGTCACTATAGAGTATCTAGATAAAGGAATATAAATAAGCAAACATATTTCTACATCATATACATTAGCAAGGATTAACATAAGTTAGGTAGATTGCTTATCCTACAAAAATTAAATCACACATTTACTAACATATATAAAACATAATAAGTGGCTTACAGAAGATAAATAACTTTAATACGTGATCAATATTATTAACATATTCCTTACCTGAATCAGAGACCGTATAACAGTCTATGTATTATGGTCTCTGTCTGAATATGTCACATCTTCAGCTCCCTGCAATCGAGGTTGTGAAACATTTCTGCTGTAGGAATATTACATCCGCTGGGATATCCCTTGTCACACTGCCTGGCATGGTAGGCAAACGCATATTCCATACACCACATAGGTATACTTCCTAATATACACTGTCGAAATCCCCGCGGCTCCCAATATGGCCTGTATGAACTGTAATCGGCCAACCTCGTCTCTTTCCGTAACTGCTGCAGAAATGACCGCTCGTCATTCGTGACCAACTCGTGTTATTCCGGGACAAGCAAGTCTACCCATAATTCCCTGTATGGCCGAGGGCGCCATTTTGGAACACAAATGTAAACAAACACTCAAACCTCGTGTAATCGATGTACACCGTGATGCTTGATTGCGATATGCTTACCTCGTGTATCGATACATTTTTCTCAATCACCTCTAACTCAGAAATCCCGGTCGAAATCCACCTGAGCCATCCACAACGAGGACGTCAAGTATTTCGAAAACTTGATTGACAGCCGAAGGAAGGAAGAGCAGCTTGCAGATGCCAGGTACGTAGCAGGGCTTCGAGACATAATGTTCCATGATTTCTATACAGAGATCTTATGGAATGGATTGATTTAGATATTTTCCTGATCTCCATGTTACTACTGTAAACGTCAAGGGCCCTTTTAGTTTTGTTGTTTTCGGAAACCCTTTGTTATTATTATGATCAAGTGTTTGTTGTGACATGATATTTCTATTTGGGATTGCATAAGAGCTACAGGTGCAGGACTTTTAAGGGTCGTGTCCTTATTCTCAACATAACGCTGGGATTTGATGATGAGGGTTAGTTGCCAAGGGTATAAATCTGGCAAAGTGCATGTCAAACAAAACGTGGCATTCAATTCCAATCATGTGTTACCACCTGAAAGTGAGATATGGATTACAATGAATAATGACAGCTTATCAATCTTTAACAAATTCACACTGAAACATTGAAAGGATAAAGACAAGTTAGTTGTTTTCTGTTTCAGCATGTTCAGGGTTTGTGGGGAGGTTCACAGACATCCTCAGGGAGGATACCAAGTATTGAGTGAGTATTTTTGTTTGTGATAAATACAAACTACATGTATTCATCATGGTATATTTCAATGTAATGTGAAACATCACACTCACAATAGTCCAGCTCTGTGATGGCAGCCTGTAAATAATTGAACATGGACCAGGCAATCTAGTGATTGTTATTTTCAGCAAAGATCCATGCCCTCAGAGTATGATGACAACCTAGTCTGACCACTCAATTCATTAGTTGATTAGTGTTTGCAGCGGTAGAAACTAACACTTTCAGTCCACTAGTCCTAAAATGATAGCATATAGCAAAACCTTTAAAATGTCAAAATGACTAGTGCCAATTTCTAACCCTGGTGTTTGGATGTTGTGTTTGTGTGTGTATGTATGAGTGTATTTAGGTTGGTTTGTTGTTTAACGCCGCACTCAGCTATATGACGGTGGTCTGTAAATAATCGAGTCTGGACCAGACAACCCAGTGATTCATATCATGAGCATCGAGCCACGGAATTGGAATCAATGACATGCATCAACCAAGTCAGAGAGTCTGACCACCCGATCCCGTTAGTCGCCTTTTACGACAAGCATAATGGCCTTTTATGGCAAGCATGGGTTGCTGAAGACCTAGTCTACCCCGGAATCTTCACGGGTCGAGTGTATTTAACTTAAAGGGGCACTGATCTAACGCCATTCCCCGAACTGGTTGTTGCCTTTGTTATTGTTTTTTCCCCCGTGAGTACCCGGATGATACGCAACGCAACTGAGCGTGACCAGAGACTGGGCTACCGTCTGCAAGGACAGCTAAATAAACTTGGAGGCAATATTTGTTTTACGCATTTTTGCATAAACACTGATTGGTTAACTGTGATCTATAAAGATTCGACAAAGGGCGCATGTTAAATAATTTCTGCAGCCTAAACAAACAGACAAAAAGAACGGCTGAGCTCATCGGAAGTCGTCATTTGGAAATACCCCAGATGGTTATAGTTTAATACTAAAAAAAGTATCCATGCAGTGAAAGCATTTTCGGATTTCGGATTGTGTAATACGATTACTACTCCCTTGTTGTCATACACGTTTTCTCGTATAACCCTACACTTGTGTATTTGTCGTCATTCACTTGATGCTCAGTTAATGAATTTATTACAGGTACAATTAGTGGTAGCACCACTTAGATTACCTGACAAAGGTTCTCATTTGGCATTTATTGTGTCTGGGGTAATTATTCAATCTAAATCCAGGTTTGAAGTGAGGTTATGTAATATGCACGTGGCAGCCCAGCAAGAGATGAATGATCAGTTGATTTACTTTTTTTTGTAAATCAACGGATCGTTCCTAGTCATCAAAGGATTAACAGAAAATATGTTGATTGATTAATCACTGTTATCTTGCACAGTGGATATGTCAAAAGTGAGTGTTTACATGTCTAGGTTTACTAAAACAAAGGGAATACACTCAATCATGGCGTGAAATGCCGATGTAAAAACAACATACAATTTGTTCAAAGGGTTAACTGATAATACGTTGATTGGTTGCTCATTGTTATCAAACTCAATGGATTTTTTAGGAACCGTCGACGTAATGAAAATAGTTGTCACGTGGCCTTTCTCAGCCGACCCTTGAGACTTGACATCCGAAACGATATATATCTTTTAGAATATTTGATAGTTACAGAGACACGTGACATCGAATAAGTTATTTTGTATAGCTGCAGACGAGTGGGATATTATTCCTTTGTGTGGATATTCACGGATACATTCCTCGAATAAGGAAGCTGCCTATTTATACACATAAATCTGGTAAGTTGTAATTATGGTATTTGCATTTTGTTTTCCTTCATTTGAAAAAAATATACACACTATAAAAAAAGCAATGCTCAGGTGAAATATTTACTTTGTGTTGCAAGTCAAAATAGTGTAAACGAAAATCGCAAAATTACCAAGCAAGTGACTTATCAAAACTTCGTCACCATTACCGATGCTACCCACAAAGATGCCTACATTTCCTTATTATCTCGGAAACTGTATTTCATTTTGTTGATCAATGTGACCATACGCTCTTATTACTACCGGTATCCATAAAAGTGACTAATGCGCTTACGAATGGCGCAACAGAGGTCGCGAGCTAGTCTAGATTTCTGCTCTACATCCGGGTACTCACTGGGAAAAAACAATAACAAAGGCAACAACCAGTCCCGGGGAATTGCGTTAGATCAGTGCCCCTTTAAATCATGAATCTTATACTTGTTTCCCTGTGCTTTTACTATGTAACCCAAATTTTCTCTGGAATAATAAAGTATTCTCTTATTTATATCATTTCTGAACAAAGTGTCATATCAAGGTTAGATCTCTGTCAAAACAGTGCCATGGAAAAGCCAAACAAATAGCCTAGAAATAAAAGTAAATACTGCATTGCATTAATCTGCATTTCAAGAAAATGTGGCAATAATTCATGGAATGATATTCACCTCGGTGAGGATCTCTCTGCATTGTCGAACAAGTTATTTCCTATGTAATGTATGTGTTGAATGACCCTGACTTTGTTGTCAAAATATTGTTTTAACATTTGTTAAATATAGGGATAAATGTCATCTCTGAATGTTTGACATGAATTATTTTGATTAGGGTAGTTCTAAGTCGGAATCACAACTGGGGTTTTTTCATTTGAATCAAATGTACAACATGTACAGTTTGGACATTTCTGTGATGTGAATGCTACTTATGTTTGTAGAATGTCCGGATGAATAAAAGAGACAGTCATCCGTGCAGCATCAATGCAAAGAAAGACCATAGAAGAGCAACAGTGAGTGGTAAATATTTTGAAATTATTCTGTTTGGTTCATATGGTTATTTTGCAAATATGTCTTCAGTTTGTTCCTTATCGCTGTAGGCACGGATGTCCTATTATCTAAGGCACTACAATTTTCTGTGCAGAGTTGCATCTCTTGGGCTTAGCAGAAACCTATAGTCATGGGTTCAAATCCTGGTTCTCCCCGATTATGTTGCTAGGTTTGTCAGCATTATACACATACTCGTGGGATTCATCAAAGACCTGCATCACTTAGGACTTTCTTCCCACATCAAACTAACATGCGGTGATATATCTGGAATACTGTTTAAAGCAGTGTTAAAGCCAAATCATTTATTTAACACTGCATCCAGCAATAGTTTGGCTATGTGACAAGGATTGTGAATATATATTTTTCCATGTTGATGAGTTGAAACAATCACTAAATGACATCTCTTTAAAAGACTCCCAGCATTCCAAGCCTCATTAATAGATAAGGTTGTGATTGAGTAGGCTCATTGATCACATGTAATCATACCACAGTGATGTGGGATATTGTCCATAATAGTTATCATCGGTTTGTCTGGACCGAGTTCATAGTCACTGGTTTGTCTGGTTGAGATTTGAGATGTGATTATCTTAAATGTTTAGCATATAACAAGACTCACATATGACAACTTAAGTGATTTTGCTGCCTTCTATCTGTAAGTGCATGTGGCCACAATTCTTTTTGATTGCTAAAATCTTTTTACATAATGCTGCAGAAACTGAAGTCCTGCTTGAGATCCCTGGATGAGTACTCCAGGTTGACAGTCTGGAAGGACCAGACAAGGGAGTCCTAAACAGAGGCTGCACCCCTTCAGATATCAGAGGTGATTTGCAGACAGCGATGATGAGGGTCCTGTTATTTCAATGGAGGCCGACCGAGAAATTGTATGCCAAATGGTACTGGGACACACAAAGGCTGGTCTGGCTAATGTGAGAAGACCAACCAATGCCAAGCTGGAGTGTAATTCTTCCAGGACATTCAGGAAATTCTTGTAAACACTTGAAAGGAATGATAAATGGGACTTATTGTCTTTAAATGTGGACCCAAACACCAAATGGAAAGTTCACAATTCTACTAACACAATGCAGCAGAGATAGAGTCTAACTGTTATCCCCTCATCCTGGTTCCTGTTCATCCATGGCAATATAGAAAGAAAAGGAGGATTGAGGGAAAGTAAGTTATCTGAACTGGTGAACATAATCCGTAGGTACTGTCAAGCGAACAGTTATCACACTCTGTTATGAGTATTGAAGAATAGGATGAAATTGCATACTGCATCAGGAACCATCATGTGAACACTGTTCAATGTGCGATATACTATAGGCATATGAATAAAAGAAATTGATAATTTGATTGTTGCTTATGTTTCATTTGCCAGCTGTGTAATTGGGGATGTTTCATGATTTTGCCTCAGTTTAATAGCCACACTTATCTTATGAAACCATGCATTGCTTGGGCATCTCAGGATAAATAACACATGTTTCCTTTGCTCTGAAAACGTCTGATGACACATTGATCTGTTATGTCAAAGGTTAAAGTCACAACCAGACAAAAAGTTTGTTTGTGGTCTAACTCTTCCTTTGGGCAGGGGTCGAAGTTGGAAAAAGGTCGTGTGTGATCTATATAAACTACATTTTCCCTTAAATTGCCTTTTCTACAGAAGTCTTAGTAACTCTTATACATATACTGGTTACATTACTTCCATATTTCGGTCAATGATATGTTGAATTCTACCAAAGGACTGCATATTTGGTTTATGTGCTGGATAGCTCTTTGAAATGTTTTTGAAATATTTATCACTGATATTGAAGGTCAAATTCACACTCAAAAGTGATAACTCATGAGGGGTTGAAGTGTAAGATCAAGGCAACAGTGAAGGGGTCATTCATAAAGTATTTCTGCAATTATAACTAAAATGCCTATTTCTGGAGATATTTGTGAAGTATTAAGCACATCGTTATATATATTATTTGAATACACATATATGTGCAGTGGTTACAACTCCAGTGTCAAATTAACTGTCAATCCCTTTTAATAAAATAATTCACAGTAACTGAGGAAGAGCTTACTGTAGTACCATAAAACTAGGGTGAGGCAAATGTCAATGAAGTTAGTATTTTGGATATAACAAGTACATGTACCGTTACAAATAGTCTTATTATCATCTTACTAGGACCAAAGGCCCAAGTGAGCACATTGTCAATGACTTTTTCTTTTTCTCAGTACAAACTGGAAGTCTGGACATGAAATTTAAGGATAGCATTATACAAGAACTGATGTTTGTTCATTAAATACCAAAAAGGACAAAATATGAAATTGAAAAATTTTCTTCTCCAAAAATGTTTTAGGAGGATATTTACCATTGAAATAACACAGAATATTACAACAGGTACCTGTAATGCACAGGCTAACATTATTTACCAGAAGCAAGTCATGAAGAAAATTTGCATCCGGATACCTTCCGGAAACCTTCCAGATGCCTTCAACAACCTTCAAATTGCTTGGTATTTTCAAGTTAATTTTTTTGTGTGTTTCACACTTAAGTGAACAAAATGCACCCCCCAAATTTTGACATTTTTTTTGGAAGGTTTCCGGAAGGTATCCGGGCCGGATCCAAAATGGGAAGGTATCCGGAAGGTTTCCGGAAGACGGAAACCTACACTTTTTTTGCTGTGATTACTTCATCATCATTTTAACAAAATTAATGTATAACAGAACATATCTGAATGAAATTCAAGACCAGAATTAGTCAATGTCGAGCAAAATGGGATGAATGAGTAAATCTTACAAAAACAAATTTGAAGAAAGCTAATATCAATACATGGTCATCATGTTAGAGTTTTGCCCCATGCCATATACGTATATATGATGTCAGTAGGTTACACACTGGAGATGTCATTAAGTTGTGAAACTGAAATCTATTTATAGTACACTGAATTGTCACGAAGAATGAGTGAGTATGGTTTTACGCCGCTTTTAGCAATATTCCAGCAATATCACGGCGGGGGAACACTAGAAATGGGCTTCACACATTGTACCCATGTCGGGAATCGAACCCGGGTCTTCGGCATGACGAGCGAACGCTTTAACCACTGGGCTACCCGACCGCCCCTCACGAAGAATGAACACAAGAATGAATCAACAGCAGTATGAGATGAAAGGGGATCCTGGGGTCTTCATTATTTCCATCAAGGAACCCATCTTTAACCTTTAACATAATCATTATGAAGGGAGTCGCAACAGACTAGACTTGTATGCCTAATTTCGATTATATTTTCTACTTACTATCATATGAACTAATACACAAATGATTCTCAATGTATGTGTTACTCACTTGCGTTAAGCTTTAACATCCACTTAGTCATCCTCGTCCTTCTATTGTGCCTGTATATGAGGAATGAGTAGTACTTCCACAACATGACTTCGCGGTTTCGCATGGCAAGTTCATGACCAAACCTAATGAAGTAACCCCGAGTTACTTTTTTACGCTGAAACACGAGGAAGATACAGACCATATTGTTATGTTGTTGTTTGTTTGTTGTTTAACGCCACAATGAAGGCGGTCTGTAAATAATCGAGTCTGAACCAGACAATCCAGTCACTGACATCGATCCACGCAATTTGGATCGATGACACGCATCAACCAGCGAGCCTGACCACCCGATCCCGTTACTCACCTCTTAGGAAAAGCATAGTCGCCTTTTACTGCAAGCATGGGTTGCTGAAGACCTATTCTACCCCGGAACATCACGGGTGGAAATAGGCCTTCTTTTCATGTGGCAGGATAAGCCTACCAGTGTGGTAGGCGGTAATAAGCATGGGTTGCGGAAGACCTATTCTACCCCTTGTACTATGTATCAACAAAGGAGATCTATTAACATGGAATTTGTTCGTCCCCTGTCCCTGCTCTACCCAAATTGAATATGCAAGAAAATTAAATTGCAGTTGTTTGTGCGTTGCTTACTGCCACATTCAGCAATATTCCAGCTAAATGAGCGAGTTCTGGACCAGACAATCAAGGGATTGATATTGTTAACCTCGATTCAAACAATCGCGGCAACATGACACACAATCAACCAAGTCACCAGACGGACTGCCCTATCCATGTATTCTTTCAGTGTTAACAATTGGCACTGTTCCTATAGTTCTTGCCAAATTGCCCAATAGTAATGGTAATGACTAGTAGAAATTTGCCATTTATATGGGTTTTGCTATATGTTATCATTATAAGGACGAGATGAAACTTTGGACTTTTCAAGAAAGGATACTTACTCTGTACCTTAAAAGATGTTTGATATATTCAGCGTATGACAGACAGTAGCGCAGCATACTCTTTCTGTTGAGGTATTTCATATATTGAACTTCCACTCGTCTGTTTTAAGAGGAAACACATATTTAGAATATGTAATTCTTGCGAATGGCGAATATTTAAAAGGCTGCAACAATGCTGGTGCGACATATAATCTTACCTAACCCAACCAAGGTGAGATGAGGTGAAATTGGGTTTAACGTCGCGTCCAAGATTATTGCACTTATATAGCGACGTGCATGAACGTGTACCATGCCGCAGTTTAACACGAATACCCCACTCAGACACAGTATACTGACTCCGAGCCGACCAGTCTTTGTTTTAGCCCCTTAAAGCCCCACCCTGACTATAAATAGCCCGCAAGGTGGCGGTGTTTCAGTTTCGAACAATGACTGACAATGTAAACACAACCGAGTGTCGGGAGTCGTTTTTTGAAAACCATACGGGCACAAGATCACCATTGACCGTCAAACTTCGTATCAACTTGAATGACAAACCATGGATACATCAAATGGCTCCATATCAAGATATAAGTCAATAAATTTTCTGTAGTTTTATCCTAAAAAATCGAATCGATCGTGTTTGGCGTCTGCATCGATCACAGTGGGCGGAGCTTATTTACGTTTGCGCTATAAATAGCAAAGCACATGGTCATGTGTACATGTGGCACATTTAATGCATTTGTGGTCAAAGTGTATTGTGTTGTATATTTTTACGGCAGAACAGCAGCAGAACATCAGTTTCAGTTAATGTAACAGTAACGATACTTAAATACGAAATTGACGACGCGATTCTTTCAGTTCAATCCGAAAATTACAGATATTTGTTTAGTTTTGGTCATTTGCATTCAACAGTTAGATTTGTGCCACACAATAATCTGTATATATTCATAAAACGTAAATATTCATAAAACGTATATATTCATTCAACTAGTGTTTAGGAAGGGGCCTAATTTGAAGCACCAGAAGTTGCGCCAATATTTCTCAGCTTGACTACAATAGATGAATATGTCACGTGTATCAACATAACAATGCACATAAGCAACTGGTAAATAAGTAACTGAATATACTTGATGTTTACAGAAGGCGTATCCGGATAATATTGTACTTACGATAAACGAAAACTCCAATACACATATTCCAAGACAACTTTAATTATGAATTTCCTTTCCTTTCACAGAATTTTCACACACAAAACTGAGTTTGATCATTAGATCCACACTTGTCCCATGTATTTTTTTTCGGGGTATTTGGATACACTTCGCGCACAACTTTAAAAATACAATCTGGGATCCCTTTCCCGTTTTGTCCACACCAATCCTTCATTTGCTGCAACGCATAATTCCGTTTCTTCAAGTCCAAGTATCTACGATCCCTCCAAACACTTCGTTTATTTAGCTCAGTCCAGAAACACTGCGTTCGAATCGACGAATTTCTGCAACATGGTGGCCGCACCATTCCCTAACTGCGATTGTCTGTGCCGTGTCTCGCATGGTTGACAAAAGAAGTGTGAACATACATATTCGGCTTCATCTGGTTCCACAATGAAATCTCGCTGTGACACTGATTCACTACTCCCAAGAATCGGCACTGAATTTGAGGCAGATTATGACAGATGCTCGTCATGGATGGAGAAAAAAATGTATCTGAGAGAAACATTGTTGCTTTGAGCTTCGCGACAAAACATGTGTTCATGCAGAAGTAGTTTACAAGAGAGGATGAGCTGTGCAGCCAGCGACCTGAATAAGCTTGATGAAAAAAATGTTGAAATCCATTTTCTCGCACATGACAGAATTAATGTGAACAAATATTTATTTAAACATCGTTTCGAAGTCTGTGAGGCTGTCCGTATTTTGATATTCTTATTTCCATTGCGACGTGAAATAATATAATGTTTTCGTGTCTTAATGTTGCTGCCGCTGTGGAAAATTGCGCACCGATCTATTAAAAGAAATACTACTAGCTCAACTTTATAAAAGAACCAGATCAACTTTATCTTTGTTCCGATGTTTATTAAAAATTCGCTTCCGAAGCAAAGCGAATCGATCTATATAATAAACAAATTCATAGACTAGATTCTAGTACCAAGTGTTTAAACTAATTTTTTCAAATGTCATAAAATAACTTACACAATTATTGAAAGACATTTTTTGATAAGTAATATATATTTTATCTCGTCCAGCCGCTCTCTGGTTAAGTTTAGGCTTGAGGGGAGAAAACACATACAAAAAATATGGATGCCCTTATGCAAATGACACTAGGCATGCCAATCAAGAGGGATCTGGGTCACTGGGACCCGCCAAGTTTCACGGATCGAGTTACTTCGGCGCGAAGAGCTTCATCGGACAAGTGTGACTTTGCCAAAATACATTGCTACTGGGCAATGAAAAAATGTCACGGAAACGACAAAAAAAACCTACTTTGATCACGTGAAAATATTTTGACCATTACCAGGGTTTTTTACACGATCGTTGTCATCCAGATTCCAGATGAAGGCAAGACGAACACAACGAAGAAAAACACTGTTGAAATCACCGATTACCGTGTATATGTGAGAAATGCTATTTATAAACTGCAGATATACCGTACACCACAGGATAACGATTGGTGCCGTGACACATATTATTTTTTATTTTTGTTCAATTACACTGTTCATATTCATCACGACAAACGTATTAATTCGTTGTCGTCGGGAGATCTAGAAAAGCTCAGAACAAGAACGTCTAAAATTTCTGTGTTGGACTGCGTTGGTTATATCGTGGACATTCCGCGGTACCATTTTATGAAGATGTGAAGACGACATGGAAGGTAGGTTTTGAAACCAAAGACCTACGCGTTTGTTGGAAAGTCTTGGAATCGTTTGATAGATATTTATTACCATTAAAACTTACGTCCTTGTTGTCAAACGGCCCACGTGGGTGGGTGTTCACATGACGTCACCCGTTTACGCAATAACCAATGAAATGTGTGCGTTATCATGACGTCGTATTGACCTGTCAGATCACTCGTATAAGCTCCGCCCACTAGAGTGCGGTAGTTCCTACCGCAGATGGGGCTTTAACCCACTGGATGCCGAGTTTTTTTCTGACGCACATTTTCCTAAGATCGGAAAAGTGAAGGTGGTGCGGGAATTGCGCTAACGCGGCACTGGATCTACCTCTGGCTATAAAATTACGCAGAGGTGAAGAATATTAAATTTCCTATTTGATTGTGTAGATTTAACAGTAAACATCAAACCAGTTTTAAAAATAGACACTCTTAAGTGTTGTCCGAGAATATATTCTGCGTTGAAAAACGGTAAATTTCTCCGCTTTTTATCGTACACCGATAAAAGTACTGTGCGACAATTTTTTTAATTAAGAAGCTTCACGGAAACTGTGAGCGAGCAAAATACTGCCTAATATCTGAACGACGTAACTACATATCAAATGCAGTTATGTGCGTATGTATAACGACATACATTCAATTCCAAAAGTGGCATGCCGTAAATGACGAAAACTGCTTTTTCTCTATGACGTCAAAAGGTGACAGAGAGGTTACACACGTACAAAGAAAAGGGGACATGACTCCGCTATGCTTAGCCCTAGTTTGTTGTAACTCAGGTCACTTGGCGAGAATTAGCGGTGAGTAAGGACAATGTATTATCGTGGTGTTTTGTTCAGGAGGAACCAAACTATTCCAAAACAAATATCGATATTGAAACTGTACACGTTTAGTTATAAAATATACCCATAAGAAATTTTGAAATCGTTCTTCATAAAAAGGAGGTAATAGAGAAATGGATGGCCCTATCTAACCTATAACTTAGTCCTTAGATTCCAACATTCTCCTGATTGTGTAAGTGTAATTTGGCTAATGTTGCATCATTATTAATGGAGCACTAGCCTTATCATCAAATGTAATGAAATACCCTAAAAATAACACCATTCCTTTTGACGTCATGGCTGGTTTTATGTCTTTGATAACGTCGGAAAAAGACGACACTGGTATTTTGATTAATATATATCTCCCCTAATTTTCTTGCATGGTATGGAAAATCTCGATGTGTGGAACCGAATTTGACGCTTTTTCGACACAACATAAAATGACTGCTCTCACCTAGTAAATAATGTCTTGAATATGTAAACAATTAGATAGTTCACGTGTATCTTAATTGGACAAGACACGCACCTGTTTAGCATTAATTTACGTAATAAAATTCCCAAATAAAAATATTTCAAAACAACCAAAATTATTTTCAATATCGGACAATTATATTTGTTCATTATTATGTTATTATTTCTTACACAATAAAAGATTGGAAGAAAGCTCTATTGGTATAGAATTATGAGGATAGTCGTATACGTTTGAACCAACGGCCGGGTTACCTGGCATGGGTTATATTTTTATACATTTTACAATTCCTGGAGGAATAAAGTAAACTGTTTACTATCCTGTGATCACAATATTGAAAAAAAGAATGAAACCATTGATTATATAATGCAAAACGAGAGGAATAATTCGTAAATTGTTTGTGACTAACGCGCACCTGGCGAATCGTTAGATATCACTGTTCTCTGTATCCAACGACATAAAAAAAACAATTCCAAGACCAAGACATTTCAGAAATGTGTGCATATATTTTACCGAAAAATATTATCCATTTTGTTAAAGTAATATAGATCTATTCAAGTTTAGTTATAAAATAAAATGAAACAGCTATTCAAAGACATTGGTTATATGAACTTATGATATTGACTATTACACATCCCAAGAAATACGTACATGCTGCAGTTACCTTTACGCTTCATCTTGTAACACTTGTCCAAAGGAAAGAAACATCGTAATTGACACTAAAAACCTATCAATTTGTTATGTAAACAATGTTCAAACAAACAGGAGATTATCAAAGTTTCGTTCATACATGTTGTGGCTTATATTTGCGTATGATATAATTTTGAACATTTGACAAATATCCAAAGGGAAATTAATAGTGTGAAAAAATGTATAAAACATATGCAAAATCTACATCATTACTGAAACTGTAAACAGCATGATACAGTGATTGTGTGCACTCTCATTCAAGGACCTTCACCTCAAAGGAATTACCAAATATGTACAACAATGTTGACGTATGACATCACTACCTGTGACCCACTTTTACAAAATGGCGTGTTCACTGTCAACAGTACGCGGGATTTTACGAGGGGACTTTCGTTGATTCAGGGATCGCATATACATAAATGTGACATGTAAGTAATCAGAAACATTCTGACAATCTATGTACTGTTATTTGTTGTTATAATTTTCATTGAAAAGAACCGAAATAGGCAGAAATTCCGATAAATACCGTTGTCGTTGTGCGTGATTTTGCGTCAGTCATGGCGTCACACAGGACGGTAACTTTGACAATTTCTGTTGAAAATATCAAATCATTGCAATGTATCTATTTTTGTTTCCCTAATTCTTCCTACGATTCTCTTCCCATGCATATTCTGACAATGTTGAGCCTATATCTTGAACGAATAGACGAATGGATAGCTCAAAATAGGAGAAAATGCTACACTGTGTAAAATCTGAATTTTGCTTTGTTTACATTTCAAACAAGTGCAGTTTTTCGAGCACAGCGTTCGTTTTCACACCTAACATGTTTTGCTTGATTTAATCCAGCCACTTTGTATTGGTGACAAAGACCATTGGTCATTTGATTCTAAAATGTATGAGGAATTCAAGGATGTGTGTATGCCAGATAAGTTTGAAATATACGCGATGTTACAGGCGTCTCATAACCGGTGTACCTAAAACGTGATTTTGTAAACACTAGCCAATATGGCGGAAAGTTCACTTCGGCGTTCGTGTTTGCGTCTTTTCCAAAACATTCGAAACGATTCTCAGGTTATCGGAGACGTTTTGGAATGATAATTGGTGATTTCATAAAATACAGATACCCGTGATCACTAATATGCTATTTTTGAAATTCATTTCTCCGAGTAAATATCCTAAATATAGATTTCAAAACATTCTGTAAATAACGCCGTGAATGGTGATTTAGTAATTCGTAAAAAATGGCGACATTTACAATGTACCTAATTTTCTAAGGTCATTTTCAGTACTTTTGCTTGGCATAAAATGCCAGTGGATGATATCACAGAACAGGAAATTTCCCAGCTTATTCAAAACTGTGAAGTGTATTTGTGTTGGTGATGTATTTTGAATTTTATTCGACTTCAAAGTGAGGGTTGTAGAGGAAGGACATATATGTCCCTCTGGCATCCAGGGGGTTAATGCCGAGCGCCAGACAGGGTAACAACAAGTATTATCTTTTAACGTCTTTTGGTATGACGCGGTCGGGGATCGAACCCCGGACCTTCCACTCTCCGGGCTGACGCTCTACCACTAGACCACGGGGGCGGTCTAACCCAACCAAGAAACACTTATCGAGGTTGCTGTTCGGAGTTACGACCCTTGGTTGTGGCAGAATGCTTCCATCTGGGGTCGAAACCTTCGATCTTGGATCGAATCCCAGATAATGATTTTTCAGTACCATTTCGGTTTCATGAGTTCATGGTAAATCTCAAACATATGCTTCACTTAGGGCTTTCATCCACAAATGAAATGCAAATGATTCACACGAATTCATTTTAATACTTCATTTTCAAGGTTTTAAAAATATCGTACTAAAATAACTCACTTCAGTTTAATTCCCCCTTGGCTTAACTGTAGTCTTAATGATTCCGATAGCCCATCATAATACTTGAGGATCGTTACCATCATTGCCTGTTTATCTGCAAGTTAATGGAAAGAGTAGTTAGGGAAGGGACATTTATTGTAGGTAGGGGTGACGGTGAGATTGGTTTAAGGACTCTCATATTTTGCTGAATCCACAAGCAGTTATATAATAAATTGTTTATTTGAAAAACTCGAACAAATAAATGTCCAGTCCCTTAATCTGTCACATTTTGTAGAGCACAAAGAAGTTACTATAGTTAAGTACCGCCTGGTATCTACCAATACGACACATATCACAATAAATACTTACTGACAATACCAACAAATAGGGAAAATGATGAAGTCACAGAAATATAACTCTTTAACCTGTGGATTCATACATTCCTTATTATTATCTCAAAAATCAAAAACGTGAAAAAAACAATAAAACAAGAACCAAACAGTTTTAAATGAAGGGATTGCAATTAAATGTAATAGTTTGATAAGAAGCACGTCCTCAGTCTCGGCGTCCTCGTGTTCTGACATAATTACACTTTGCGCTATGCTACTTCAGTCATTATAGTCAGTTGGCCAGGGGTGAAAAACAAGATTTTCGTTCCCACATTTTCCTGTATACCTTAAACCTTTTCTATTACATAAAGGAGGTATCTGTACACAATTTTCATTGGGTAGTAAGCTTGCAAGTGTGTGCAGGAATTTTCAGGGGGTCAAAAGTGCATAAATTGAAGGAAAAATGCATAATTTCACAAAATTGGCTGTAACATTTTTATTAAGTCATTTTTATTTTATTTAACTATCCAAATTATGTCTTTGATTACAGGTAATATGTTCGGTTATCTGAATTTGGCACACATTTTGTTTCATTTTACTGTTATTCTAATTCTCAGTGGAAACATTGGTAAAAATCTTGTTTTTTTACTTCATTTTCAAATCTTTTGAGTAGGTAAAACACTAATTTCATTGAATTGTGACAATAAAACCACTACAACTGGGTATTAAAATCTGCCTAAACCATTGTACTATCCTATACAAAAAACAAAATGAAAATATATTACATTGGGGTTGAGATATTGTATACAATGTTACCCCACCCCCCAAAAACCAATTTTGACGAAAATTGCTTATTGAGATATGGTGGTAGATGATGTTGCTGTAGTGGATGAGTGGGATAATTGCAACAATGCTTAAAAACACCAGAATAGTAAACTCATAAAGAAAAAAGATGTTTCAAGATTTTCTGTGAGCATTTATGGTGGCCATCTTGAATTTCAAGATGGCCGCCATTTTGACCTGTTTTGTATAGGATAGTACAATAGTTAAGGCAGATTTTAATACCCAGTTGTAGTGGTTTTATTGTCACAATTCAATGGAATTAGTGTTTTACCTACTCAAAAAATTTGAAAATGAAGTAAAAAAAACAAGATTTTTACCAATGTTTCCACTGAGAATTAGAATAACAGTAAAATGAAACAAAATGTGTGCCATCAAAGACATAATTTGGATAGTTTAATGAATTAATAAAAATGTTACAGCCAATTACAGCCCCTGAAAATTCCTGCACACACTTGCAAGCTTACTACCCAATGAAAATTGTGTACAGATACCTCCTTTATGCAATAGAAAAGGTTTAAGGTATACAGGAAAATGTGGGAACGAAAATCTAAACTAAGCCTCTTTTCCGCTGGTGGCCAACTGACTATTACGGTAGGTATCTCTATCAGTTTCTGTCCTATGTAGAGGGAATCACGATTCACCAAACTGACGAGTCAAGCATCGTCTGTACCGTAGCATCGATGATATCGTTAAAGCCCTAATAGTTACTAAACAAATACACAGACTAGGGATATTATATCAACACTCAGCAACATTCCAGCTATATGACGGCGATCTATAAGTAATCGAGTCTGAACCAGACAATCCAGTCATTGACATCATGAGCAATTGGGATACGATGACATGCATCAACCAAGTTAGCAAGCCTGACCACCCGATCCCGTTAGTCGCCTCTTACGACAAGCACAGTCGCCTTTTACGGCAAGCATGGGTTGCTGAAGACCTGTTCTACCCGGATCTTCCCGGGCTGGCAGCAGCTAAGAGGCGAATGACAGACCTATTTCCCATAGCATTTTGCTGCGATGAAACGTCGACCCATTTCCGTGAAGCGGGTCTGTCTGTCGAGAGGGTCGGGGACAGGCCTGTAGCATATCGCTGTGTGGGAAACGTTGACTTTTGCACGGTGTGAATAATTGACGTGTCAGGCTACAGGAGTAAACATATTACAATTAAGAGAGCTTTCATTTGATATGCATCATGAATTCATTTAAAAATTAACTAAGCAAGAGTCATCATCAAAAATAAATAAATTCTAAAACTCCATAAATAGCAAAGGGTACGAGTGGACACCCTGGACCCTATGTGTGTGCAAACTTTCATGAAAGAATACCTATGAGTTTAAAGGATATGGTCCTGACAAACACACCACTACGAACAGAGTCTTTTTCAAACTTGATGCCATGGACAAAATATTATTCTAAAAATCTCTTAATAGGAAAGGGCATCAGTTGACAACCTGGTCTTCGTGTGTGCACAGTTTCAAGAAAGAGAAGTTAGGTTTTTTTTAGATATGGTCCGGACAAACACACCACTATGAACAGCGTCAAAGTCAAATGTGTTGCCATGAAAACAGAAAAGAATTCCTTAATAGATGAAAACAGAAATGGATGAAAAATGTTGAATATATTCTTCAGTTCTTCTCCGGAAACGACACCTACCTCCATTTCAACTAAGTCTAATTTGTCAAAATTTGAAATAGGGAAAAATAAAATGATGAAAACAGCTACAGGCATTACCTTCAGCTCAGCCCTTGGTTAATCCCCCCACCCCCTACTACTGGCAAAATTAAAAATTTTGAAAAATTCCCCAAAGCACAGGGCACCACTTCAGCCCTGGGTTAATACATAACCTGGGTGCCGTTGTACAAAACAACCTTTGCGCTACGACTGTCGTAGGTCTATGTTAAGGTATGGGATTTGCTTCCCTTGGGCACGCCAGAAACCTATGATTGTGGGTTCGAATCCCGGTTTGCCCCGATTATGTTTCTAGGTTTGTCAGCACCATACCCGTGCTCGTGGGTTTCACCGAAATGGTAAACGTCTGAGACCTGCATCACTTCGGGCTTTCCTCCCACATAAGCTGACATGATATAACTGGAATACTGTAAAAAGCGGCGTTCACTACTCTGGTTGTATAGAGCTAAACTTATTTACTACGGTTTTCCATGCTCTGTTTTTCTAGTAATCTGTGGATAACCAACATTGCAGTGTTTGTCAAGTTTAGGTCAAATACGTATTTACTATTGTGAGTCGAGTTACACTTTTCGTCAAGCATCTTTTTAATGATTTTGAGTCTATAGCGGTGTCAGAAACTCAGCAGAGTAAATAACCAAACTAAGAGACTTAAGGGCCTGCATCACTCAGGGCTTTCCTCCCACATTAAGCTGACATGCCGTGATATAACTGGAATACTGTTAAAAGCGGCGTTGAACCCAACTCAATCACTCACTTTGTACAACGGCAACCAGGTTTGGGCGAAAAGTCCACTTCACCACCCCAACCACCATCTGCTGAACGTTTTTTCGAGTTTACGGACGAACGGACGTACTGAGTCTGACTAGGCTTCGACTATAGTAGCGTATTCGACTTAAAAAGCGCCCAAAGCGCTCTCAAAATTAGAAATAGGGGGTTCTTATTAGAATGTTATTTTGGTGAAAAAAACGAGTTGAAAGATAAATTTCGTGGTTTATGCTGACAGCCTGAATTTTTTATGTACGACAGATATATTTTTCCAGAATTAAATGCCCATAATTAAGGGTGCATATAACACACACGAGTGTGTATTATACGCGAATAAATAGGTCTTGTGTACATTGATCAATAGGAAGGGGTGCTAATTTGGATTGTTCACTAGCCAATATCTTAGCAAATGTCGCCGTGGGCGCTTATTACGTCGAATACGGTATATGCTGGGGGAAGAGAAGAGAGAAGGAAAATAGTAATGCATTGTATTCTATAAATAGAACTCAAAGGTCAGGTCAGGCATCATTTCAACAGCAGCATGTCATCGTATCCCAATTGCGTAGATCGATGATCATGATGTCAACCACTGCATTGTCATATAGCTGGAATACTGTTGCGTTAAATAACAGACATCGAAATACTTACATTCCTTCTTAACCTTAATTCCATGTACTGCCACCATCAAAACACAGAGAATCACCAAACACCGCATACTAGAATTAAAACAAATATTTAGTTATTAAACCATTTTTCATCCACATATAACTTTCTCAAACCGAAGACAAATACAGCACGGCGCCTGTCGCCACTCACATAAACACATTCATTATTCACATTTACTTTGACATAACCAGTATATTCATTCAATTAAGCACTGTATGTATGCCGTTGTTACCAGTATAATTGCCAACATCTTTTCAGAAATGTATACGTCTCATTAAATATTCCGAAATGTGACAAACATATAATCAGTCACAAAACATGAACAACACCATAGAAGATCCAAGGCGGTTGTCAGCGTTAACTCTTTCATCCCTGGCAGTATTATTGGAAAATGACACCATCATTTATGATACACTTTTTCTACCAGAAACTTGCTTTTAACTCTTTCAACACGAAGCATCGGGTCCCCAGACACCATAGGCCGGTTATCACGTCATGTCAAATAATATATACTTACGTTTAACAAATCAAAACGATCGTGGTACGATGCTCATGATGTCAGTCACTGGATTTTCTGGTCCAGACGCGATTATTTTACAGATCGCCGTCATATAGGTGGAATATTGCTGAGTGCAACAATTTGCCAACAAACAAACACAGAAAACAAACGATGTCAAGACACGTGTGTTGTGCGGATTTAGTATCTTACCACCTCAGACCTGTATCGCTTCGACCGTAAATAACGAACTGCGCATGCGTGGAACGTTTTTCATTCGACAAATTCCGTAAACACGTAAAAACGTTCCTTCCGAAGTGGGGACCCAAATACTGCAGAACAGAAGCTATTTAAAGAGAGCGAAAGATATTTACAAACGCTATATTAAACCAAACATGAAAGTCACCCGCATCAAATTCGGTTTGCATTCTATAAAGTTGTGCATGGAGCTTCTACAGACATATAATCGAGCTATATATAATGCATATCCATTTACAATTTACGACTACCGATCACTTTCGCAACTGTCAATTTGATTTAACGTAAAAGGATAAGCGTGGTGAAATATGAAGTCATTTTAAACTGTCTGGACAGATGTCTTGTCTTACTTCGGTTGTAAGGTTGTGTCTCCTCGGTTGTGGCATCAGTGTCCCCTTCAAAGCGTATTTTGTGGCACTGTTTCGGGGGTTGTTTGTTCACGACTGCACGACCAGATCACTCAAAGTGAACAATTGCGATATATAAATCATTCGAAAACTCCGTAGAAGTGTGCCTGACTTCTGATAATGTGGTACAAAATATCCCAAATGTGAACAATAACATTTCCTATCTCTAGAGTATAACGTTACGAGAAGATCTCGGTTGTCTTTTCTTATTCCGGTGGTGACCTTGCCTTTCTTTCGAAGCTAGCACACCCTCCGGCGCAGTGGTGACTCTGCAAAACTCCACTGCCACAAGCTAATTTGCATATCACGTGTTCAGTAAAGAGCGGACTAGTGCAAGTATTTTGGGGCGCTTGACATATTGTTTTGCATAATTTTATAGATATGCTACTGCAACTGCGACAGTGAGTTGCATGACAATATATTTATAAATCAAAGTGACCGTATCACCAGCTCTCCTTGGGGCTTCGATGATAGCACGTGGAGTCGAACAACCAATGTAAACAAAGGATAACTACGCAAAAACAAGTACATTTTCACGTATTTGGATACTTTTTTAATGAATCATAACCACTCTTTGACATTTGTTTATGAAAATGTGTAAACTTATCAAGTATGAAACGGATGAAAATCATATGCAATATCTTGAATGGACTGTGAAAGATGTGACGAATCGTCACATGGACCTGGCCTGTGGCAGACATACTTTGCTAGCTGGCTGCCGGCCGCATCGAACTCTAGGTAGGAGCGTGCGCGATAATTCGGCTTCACTTTGTATCGTAAAACTCTCGGCCCCAACAGGGGCGGAGGTTAAGACCATACTTTTCAAGTCCAGGGTGCCGTTGTACAAAACAACCTTTACTAAGGTTGAACTTAGTTACTAAGGTTAATCTTAACTCTTTCAACACCGCAGGCCGGTTATCCGGCCAAGAAGCATCGAGTCCCCAGACACCGTAGGCCGGTTATCCGGCCAAGCCGTAGTCACGTCAAAACAGAATATATTTTTATGGACCTACCTGTGATATCATTCATTTATTAAATCTATCACATTTCACAATGTCTGAAATACGTATTCCATTTCAATTTATCATTTTTTATCGATAAATTAAAAAATTATTCACTATTTCCCGCGATGTTATTGAAAATAAAATTCTCGGACACACATTTCGACAACGGGTCCACATCGAACATGTCAAAGAGCAAAATAAAGACGTTTTAAACAAATCTTTAAATATATTAAACAAAGTAATAAATGAAATCAACAAAAATATATCTAAAAGTAATCAAACTTACATCTAAGTTATTATTTCCATCTTTTCGTGCGATCGCATGTAATGTAAGTCAAATGACATCTCGGCTTTCGTCGCCTCGAATTCTCGGCTCGGACACGATGTTTAATGCAAAAATATATGAATGAAAAATCTTTGTCACAGCTCGTAACCTAGCACGATACATTCACGAAGTTCCATATTTTTAATATATATCGTGATTTCCTGCTTAAAACGTTCAGAATAACACGATTTAACAAAAATCTTTCGCCAACTTGTGAAATTTATCAAACACGAGCTTGGTATCACAGCTGTAATTTGATTGGCTGCCTTAGGTCACGTGCTCAAAATAGACCAATCACGAAACTTGTTGCAGATTTCAGAAAGAAAGCGTCATTAGAAACCAATTTTAATCCAATGAAATCGCTTGTTATAACTACGAAAAAAACCAGGCGATGTTACGAGCATGTAGATGAAGGAATAAGCTTTCCAGCGATGTGTCACATGCCATTCTTCGACGAACGTGCTTTTCATACGAAGCCTCGAAAACGGGGGTATTTCTTCATGTTACTGAGCGGACAGCCGCTGTTATCGGGAAATGGGTGATGATATAGATACTGTTTATAATTCTTTTTAAAATGATTTTCAATCATGTAAACAATGAAAATAAAACAGAAATAGGTAAGTGGATTTTATGAAATCTTATATTTGCCGAAAATAGTCAAGTTTTCGCTTCCTTGGTCCCTAATCTGGACGTAAACAACGTGTTAGCTTACATTTTTTATTTACAACAAACTTAAATAAGTTCTAAATGCATTATTTTAAATAATGTGAAAAACATAACTTTCATATTTATAAACCATAGGATCAGACCTTTCAAATGGTGTATAACATGTAGTAGCAAATATATTTTACAAGCAGATATTTTCTTTGATAAATGTTGGCTTCATCTATCACACAAGAGTCTCTGGGAACTCGGTGTCCCAGCAGTAAACACTTCTGGTTGACTGGTGTTGAAAGAGTTAAGGTAACCTTATCAAAAAGTTTCGCCCGTTGCACAAAACTACCTTTAGACTACCTTTGGACAACCTTAACTTGGACAGGATACTTATGGTCCCGTGGCACCAAGAGGGTTAAGTTAAAGTAAATGTATACCTGAAGGAAATTCGCCACGTTATATTTTTATTAAAGGGGAAGTGTACACGCAAAAATCATTTTCTTTCTTATTTTAACAAAACGGAATTTTAGTATTAGTTAGTATCAGTGTTTGAAAATATACACTCATTTTCATCACAGTCAATGTAGCGAGCTCACAATAAGTGTGAAAATGTCATGCCGTTATGAGGCCTTCGTTTTTCGAGCTAAACAGGCCTGAGTTAACCCCCTTAGATTATGACGTAATTGGTGCCAATTTAACTGGGTCCCTGTCTTGTCACAACGCAAAAGATATCAAATACCAGTTTATGGTGAGACAACATGGCATCCGATACCTTGCCTGGTCCGAAGAAGTTCCCTTGACCCTTCAAGAAATCGCAAAACCATACGATTTTGAACCAAAACGAGCAAGCTGGAAACGATGAAAATCAAGTGGAAACAAGAGAAGACCCACATCACCTAATTTTCCACCCGACCCCGACTCGACATCTACACAATTAGGCCTACCAGTGACAACGTGGTAAGAATAACACTTTGATGTGTGTATACCTAAATTACCTATATACTCATTATTACGTTTTCAGAAGCGGAAACGTAATATGCTAAGAGATTTTTGTCACGCCTGGTGACCCGCATGTTTCGTCAGCAGGCCTATTCATCCTGTCCCACCCTGTTACGACCCTATCTCCGGTATCGGCATTGTCGTCAATCTGAGTTTGTCTGTATTAGGTTTAACTATTCCCACCACCTATAGGCTACAGATTAATGCTACTTGCCAATATCAAGAAACAAATACGATCTGTCGCCAAACGTTGTCTCAACAAGATGACACATTAGGCCTACAAGCTGATGACGAGACTATATGCTTAGAGTAACACGAAAATGGGGTACGTCCCAGTACGTTTCTAAAGTCGGTTGCCGAGTGGAAACGTACTGGGGGAAAAAAAGAATCTCTTTGATTTTTTCCCATCCGAGTTCAAAATACCTGCCATATTTATTGATAAGTAATTGGATGTCGTACTTCACACTTCACACCGTCCCCGTTTGAAAGTGAAAAGATAGATCACTCAATTGATTTGCTTAGTGTTTGAAACCAGTTACTGCAGTAGGCCTACATACAGTATCTTATTCTATTTAATAGATAATTGGTTATTGGTTTGTTCAGACAACCATTCATAGAAAATGCATTGCAACTTTGCAGGGAAACTATTTATCATCTATCATGGGGCCAGATTTTTTAAAAAAATGTTTAGAAACTATAAAAAAGAAGAAGAAATATCTAATATATAATTAATTATTAAAAACAGTGGGTTGTTTAACTGAGTGGACCAGATATATGTAAAATGTTTACAAAAAGCTCATTTACTGTCACAATCAATACATACAAATTATCTGAGAAACTATAAGTAAAACTTGTTGAATATTAGTGAAAAATATTTGAAATTGTAAATCTTGGTTTGGAAATTTAGACCTCCCAACCTGACCTTTTGAGCAAAACGTCTGTAACAACCACCCCCTAAAATGCAAATGAAACATGCAATCATTTTTTTATATGAGTTAGTGAGTAGGGTTTTACACTGCTTTTAGCAATATTTCAGCAATATCACAACTGGGGGACTCAGAAAAGGGTTTCACATGTGCCCATGTGGGGAATCGAACATGGGTCTTCAGTGTGACGATCGAACGCTTTCACCACAAGGCTACCCCACCACCTTTTTTTATATTAACACCTGAAATAAAGTTTAGAAAACATATAATATGATTTACTTTCATCAACTTATTTTATTATGCATTTTAAGATCTATCATGCGCAACAAACAAATCTGACAAGTAAAATAAGAGATTTGATTACCATAAATGTTTATTTGCCAGCAAGTTGTGAAAGCATATGTAGCTTGTAAGGTTATTAAATTACATCAGTGATATTGAAACATGCCCACAATATTTCAAGAAGTATTCAAACCTACAGTAATAAACACATCATGTCAACATGATAGAACTATAAACTGTTTTGGTATTTATTGAATTATTAACATGTAATAAAAATTATGCATATCAATACAAGTTACTTCTTATATAAGCATCCCTCCAGATTTAATGACAAAATATATAGGTAAATGATATGATATTTTTTAGTACTGTTGTGCATACATGACTAATAAAAGACACTTTTTCATTTCAGAATCTATCTACACCTCTTAAACAAGATTTGGGGATTTGCAGAAATAGTTGAAGAATCAGAGAAAAGTTATTCCATCTTGTGTTGTCGAGGTGATTCATGAAAGATTTCCTTCTGATGTATGTAATGTTTTTCTCTATGCTCATTAAAATAAACTTTTTTCATTAAAATCTTGTTTTATGGTCTCTGACAACAATCAGCCTTTGCTGTTTCATTTGATAAGTTTCTGTAATACAGGATGGCTGATGCTGGATCAGGTAGTTTCTGGGCAAGGGCGAAGGCCGGGGAAAAGACTGAAGAAAATATCACAAGCACTGGCTAAATGCTCAGTGGCAACTTGTTAGTGCACTGGTTGACTATTTCAAAAGTACAGGTCTCTTGTTGCCTGAAGCACTGTACCTCACAAGACACTCTAATATTTTATTACTTGTAACTCTGCATGAAAATAAACACAAGTTGCACACAATGAAAATGGATCTCAACACCAGGAATTTCTTGTGACACCGTTGGGGCAGGATACTCTCACCTTTCGCAAACACCTGGTATTATCACTATTTGATAGCGATTCATTAACACGTGCTCATGATTGAGTCAGAATCGTACCATCAACTGTTTTTTACAGAGATTTCATATGAATATGGAAAGAGTTTTGTCGCATTTATACTCTTCCATATCATTGTGGGACCTGAAAAATATAAAAATAATTTTAACATAGATTTGTAAATTAATATATGTACACTGACTAAATAATTGTAAAAGAAGGTGGTAATAATCTTCAGCAGTGTCAGGCATGTCACTGGGTGCCTGAATACAAATATCATCAGTTAACTGTGTACAAATTGTATCAGATCTAAACTTTTATATGTCACTCACAGTATACATTCATTTGTCATCCACACTACACTTTTACAACGAAAGACAACAATATAGAATATAATAGATACACAAAATAGTTCAATACAGAAATTATTTGCATATAGTATTCATGGTATTTACATTGTGTGATTATTCATTGTCAAAATATTATTTTGTACCTCATACTGTGAAGCATGGTGTGCCATGCTTCTGGTGTACATTGGACAGCGACTTTACACAATGATGGACTGGGGACCTGTACTTCTGGGCATCGGTGTCTGGCATGACTTGGCTCGAAACTTCATATTTGAAAGATACAACATAGAAACATTAACACTTTTGTCATCTATATCTCACTATCACAAAATATAAAATGGTAACTTGAATTTTTTCATGTATAAATATGCTATAAATTGTATATGTGTGTAAATTGCAACATGAAATTTGGATATTTTGGATGGTAGGTGGGCAATAATTTTGGATAGTGACTGGATATTTTGTCAGCTACAAACCAGCAAAACCAGATATCTTTTTGAATAAAAAATATATAAAGCCTAAATATAAAAAATAAACATGTTGCAACAATGTATTTTTGCGGATTTTTGCTTCAACAGTCTGAATCAAAATTATTGTACATGATTATTCAAAGATTAGGTACACACACAAACACACACAAAAACAGAATTTCAATGAGTTTATATAATTTATAATTTGTTTTCCTGTGTTATTATAAAGTTTATTAATTACCGAAATGAGATGATTTGTGTTAATTCCAGACGGGAATGGCTGTAAAACTAAAACATTACGTAGCACAACTTACTCCATCAACAGGAGTTTTCTGCATACTGCAACGATCAGCTGATCAGGAGTATCGACATAACCATGCAGGAAGTGAACATGTGAACGAGACAACATCGCGGATATTCATGATTATCAAGTGAAACTATGTACAAATATCACCCTACCCCTGCTAAAATACATTTCTTAAATACTACTGTGGTTAGAATAAACTAAAACAGCAAACTTACCTGATCGAGTTACTTCAACTTTACGGCGTTTGTTTACAAAAACATCCCAGTCAGGGTCTTGATGAGAGTGCTGTCCCTTTAGCCCGTTTCCATATAAGGATCGTACACCATCCGCTTCCGATCAGTTTCAGCACAGGACCATATGTAACTAATAATAGTAACCAAAACGGCCCTCGGTCTCGTGTCTAAGTTTTTGGCGAGGTTTTTTTATTGTTATTATTAGTTACATATGGTCCTGTGGTTTCAGAACCAGCAGGTATCTAAACTCTCACGGAAGACGACAGCAACTCAGGAAGAGCCAATATGCACAACACAAATGAACGAATAAGCGCAATTCATACAACGGACCCTTCCAACCATAATCGCGAATCTTACAGTATGTTATCAGTGCATTGTTGTCTTCTCAGTCGCGATTTTGGAAAACGAAATAATTTTAGAGTAATTGTGCTTAGCGTTGTATCTTGGACAGCTCGGCACCGAACAAAACAATAGCTAGGCTGCGCATCTGAGAAGATAGAACCACACACCTACATACACCACGTGAAACGCGTCTAATAAAGTCTTATGACGTCATTCTTTTATCAATTGGCACCAATGACGTCATATTGCAAGGGGCATAAGCCATGGTGTGTTTATTGTGGAAATAGAACTCTCTGTAAATGTGAAAAATATGAACCGATTTTATGAATAAAATAAATTAGATACGTGTAATATTTTAATTGTTTTGCCTCCGAAACTACTAGGTAAATACTTTTCATGATGAAAAAGTACAAGAAAAATAGGTTTATTTTCGTGTGAACTTGCCCTTTAATGTATAACTTATGTGTGGACAACTACTTGGCTTACATTTGGATTTTAACGTTTGATTGGCGGAAGAGTGACAGCTAAAGATTGCATCAGGTGCGCGCTTCAAAATAGGGGCCGACCATTTGAGATTCATGGGTGGAGGTGGGCCATGGTCTGCTGGGGTTTGTGTGTGCGTTGCTGGGGGGTGGAGCTGTTGTAGTGATAAGCCCAACATTCTGTTCTTTTAATCGAAATTTTCCATACTATAACCGAATATAATTGGTAATATGCTGTTCCTTTTTTGTGTGACCGATTTCAACGTTTCTTATAAATTGGGAAATAAGCTAAAAGTATCTGGTTTCAACTGGCCAAAGGGCACTTTCAGGATTTTTATTCTTCTATATTATAACAAAATCTGAAATATGTCTTCAGGACATTTTGGATGACAACCATTCAATGTCCCAGAAAAGGAACCGATGTGGTTATTAAAATCGACAGCTGTGTGGGAACTTTGTAGATACACATAAACAAAAAAGATACTAGAATATAATGTCCTGAGCCAAAGCAGATGCTCACCACGGACATGACGGATACTGAATTTTGCAATGACTAGGAATTGCGTTGGTTTTTTTGTTGTCTTTGTACATGTGAGCATCGCCCTCGTGTTTTGACGTCATGTAACGGAAAATTTGTTTTCGACACATAAAACAAGTACGTTTTCGTATCGAATGTGTAACGTTATACATTTAATTTTCCATCATGGGGTAAAAAATTCAATAATATACAAGTCCGTTAAATTGCAAAGTCAGAGGTTGGTCCAGTACCGTGCAACCGCAAATCTCACACAGCGTTGATTTTTCAAAGCTCTGCGTCTGAACATTAACTCGGCAACCTCTGTCTCCTAATTAATAACCACAATAATCAACAGAAAGCCGAAATTAAAAGTAGGTAGCTACCTGTTTCCGTGGTTTTCCAAGCCTGACTGATGATGATATAGATGATGACTGACGCCGTTTCTGCTTTCCAGTCGTCGCAGCGCAGAGCGAAGCCGTGACCGTTAAATAGTATGACGTAGTTCATATTGGCGACCAATCAACGTATTAGAAACCAACTACGGCGCGGGAGTGTGCTCGCGCTGGTCAAAGGAGTCTCGTCGTCTTAAAGCCCCACCCTGACTATAAATAGCCCGCAAGGTGGCGGTGTTTCAGTTTCGAACAATGACTGACAATGTAAACACAACCGAGTGTCGGGAGAGGTTTTTTGAAAACCATACGGGAACAAGATCACCATTGACCGTCAAACTTCGTATCAACTTGAATAACAAACCATGGATACAAAAAATGGCTCCATATCAAGATATAAGTAAATAAATTTTCTGTAGTTTTATCATAAAAAATCGAATCGATCGTGTTTGGCGTCTGCATCAATCACAGTGGGCGGAGCTTAATTACGTTAGCGCTATAAATAGCAAAGCACATGGTCATGTGTACATGTGACACATTTAATGCATTTGTGGTCAAAGTGTATTGTGTTGTATATTTTTACGGCAGAACATCAGTTTCGGTTAATGTAACAGTAACGATACTTAAATACGAAATTGACGACGCGATTCTTTCAGTTCTATCCGAAAATTACAGATACTTGTTTAGTTTTGGTCATTTGCATTCAACAGTTAGATTTGTGCCACACAATAATCAGTTTATATTCATAAAACGTAAATTATTACAGATTTTTCAACTAGTGTTTAGGAAGGGGCCTAACTTGAAGCACCAGAAGTTACGCCAATATTCCTCAACTTGACTACAATAGATGAATATGTCACGTGTATCAAAATAACAATGCACATAAGCAACTGGTAAATAAGTAACGAAATATATTTGATGATTTGACCTATAGAAGGCGTATCCAGATAATATTGTACTTACGATAAACGAAAACTCCAATACACATATTCCAAGACAACTTTAATTATGAATTTCCTTCACTTTCACAGAATTTTCACACAAAAAAACTGAGTTTGATCATTAGATCCACACTTGTCCCATGTATTTTTGTTCGGGGTATTTGGATACACTTTGCGCACAAGTTTTAAATACAATCTGGGATCCCTTTCCCGTTTTGTCCACACCAATCCTTCATCTGCTCAGAGACCATATAATATTATATGGTCTCTGATCTGCTGCAACGTTTAATTCCGTTTCTTCAAGTCCAAGTATCTACGATCTCTCCAAACACTTCGTCCAGAAGCAATGTGCTCGAATCGACGAATTTCTGCAACATGCTGGCCGCACCATTCCTTAACTGCGATTGCCTGTGCCGTGTCACGCATGGTTGACAAAAGAAGTGCGAACATACATATTCGGCTTCATCTGGTTCCACAATGAAATCTAGCTGTGACACTGATTCGCTAATCCCAAGAATCGTCACTGAATTTATCAAAGTTTCTGTTGCCCTTACAAGGGCGGGAAGAGAGGCGCCATCTTGTCGATTCGAGTTGTGAATCGGAATGATGTCATCTTGAACTGGAACTTTCTCCACGATAAAGTCACCAATGTCATAATCGAAATGACATAAGGCTCCCTGATTATCTCGAACAATTCTTCGTCAACGTAGGCTTCACATGAAAATCTTCTGTTGCTCATATTGAAGACAAGCGAAATTGCAAAGATCTTCACAGTTGTAAGCAGCAACTCGATGCGCTCATGGGGCGTGGTTGCTAGGAGATCGCGTGGTCAGAAATGCGAAAATAAAAAGTTTTAGAAAGTAATAAAAGAAATACCCAGTGCAATGAAAAAGTACCATCTACGGGATATTTTTTAATTATAATATTCACGAAAAAAATAATATTTTCTAAAAATGCAAAATAATTTATTAATTTATCCCAAGGTCGTAACCCTGATCACACATGGTGGAAGAAATCTTTGCGATGACGCCATGAATGAGGCCGTGTGTATTACATTGTTGAATTCAACTGCCCAGGAAGATTTGTTGAGGCACTGACATTATGACAGATGCTCGTAATGGATGGAGAGAAAAATGTATCTGAGAGAAACATTGTTGCTTTGAGCTTCGAGACAAAACACGACTGCCAAAGTAGCAAGCGACCTGAATGTAAGCTTGATGAAAGTAATGATGAAACCCATTTTCACGCACATGACAGAACTAATGTGAACAAATATTTATCTGAACATCGTTTCGAAGTCTGTGAGGCTGTCCGTATTTGAATATATTTATCTCCATTCCGACGTGAAATAATATAATGTCTTCGTGTCTCAATTTTGCTGCGGCAGTGGAAAATTGCCCACCGATCTAATAAAAGAAATACTTCTACATCTACAACTGCACCGTCATAAAACCAGGTCAACTTTATCTTTGTTCCGTTGTTTATTAAAAATTCGTTTCCGAAGCAAAGCGAATCGATCTACATCATAAATTAATTCATAGACTTGATTCTAGTATCAAGTGTTTTTTTAAAATGTCATAACATTACTTACACAATTATTAAAAGGCATTTTTTGATAAGTCATATATTTTATTTCGTCCGCCCGCTCTCTGATTAGTTGAGGCTTGAGGGGAGAAACACATACAAACAATATAGATGGCCTTATGCAAATGACACTTGGCATGCCAATCAAAAGGGATCTGGGTCACTCGGACCCGCCAAGTTTCACGGATCGAGTTACTTCGGCATGAGGAGCTTCATCGGACAAGTTAGACTTTGTCAAAATACATTGCTACTGGGCAATGAAAAAACGACAAGAAACTACTTTGATCAATTGAAAATATTTTTGACCAGGTTTTTTTACACGATCGTTGTCATCCAGATGAGGCAAGATGAACACAACGAAGAAAAACATTGTTGAAATCACCGATTGCCGTATATATTGTGAGAAATGCTATTTATAAACTGCAGATATACCGTACACCACAGGATAACGATTGGTGCCCCAACATATATTATGTTTCTTGTTCATTTACACTGCTCATATGCATTACGACAAACATATTTCGTTCTAGTCTAGAAATCTAGAACTATAATTTGTGTGTTGGATAAATCGTGGACATTCACACGGTATCATTTTATGAAGATGTGAATACGACATGGCAGGTAAGTTTTGAAACCAAAGATGAACGCGTTTGTTGAAAAGTCTTGGAATCGTTTGTTAGATATTTATATTACCATTAAAACTTACGTCCTTGTTGTCAAACGGCCCACGTGGGTGGGTGTTTACATGACGTCACCCGTTTACGCATTAACCAATGAAATCTATGTGTTTATGATGACGTCATATTGACCTGTCAGATCACTTGTATAAGCTCCGCCCACTAGAGTGCGGTAGTTACTACCGCAGATGGGGCTTTAACCCTCTTGGTGCCACGGGACCATATATGGTCCCTCACTTTTCACACCCGCATAGTGCCAGGGGACCATATATGGTCCCGAGAAAATGCCCTTTTTAAACTGTGAATTTTGATATTTAACACTGAGTGCGCAAAGTCAAAACTATAACCATCATCACCCCAATCATCTTAGCTTTAACATCGTGTAACTCATACTTTATACAATGCTGCGGTTTGCGAAATATGGCGAGATAAGTAAAGTGGCTACCGCTCTTCTCGGCCTTTTTCTGCCATGTTTGAACACCAAGCGAATGACGGCGAATTTTGATTATGGACCCATGTCACAAACACGTAAATATTTTCAGACAAAATCCTTGTTCATAAGAGGAAATATGACCTGAGTGGTCAGAAAGACATATTTTTCCCAACTGTATACTTATTTACGTAAATAAAATTCTGTTCACTCCTTTACGAACAAGTTAATTTACACGTTTTGTATATGTTTATCGACTATCGGTAATGGCGGAATGGTCGGTACACATGAGAAAACGATAGTGTATATTTCCATTACATTTATGACGTTCATTGAAAAATGAATTTATAACCATCATCACCCTAATCATCTCAACGTTAATATCGTGTAACTCATATTTTATGCAGTGCTACGGATTGCGAAATATGGCGAGATTAGTAATGTGGTTACCGCTATTCTCGGCCTTTTTCTGCCATGTTGAACTTCATGCGAATGAAGGCATTTTTTTTATTATGCACTCATGTCACATACACGTAACTATCAATATATCAGACAGCCAATTTGAAAAAGAAATCTTATCGAACTGGTCAGAAATATTTACTAGTCCCCACTGTACAGTTATTGGCGTAAGAGTACTAACGTTTAGTTGGCCTCGGAAGTTTTTTGTTCAAGTATTGCATATGTTTATCGACTGTGTGTCATGGCGATTTAGCACGGCGCTACATACCAACCGACAGTGTAGACTGTCTTTTTGTTTATGATGCTGATTTACAGAAAATATTCAAATCAAAGATATGGAAAGATAGCTATAATAGTTAATATTAAGTTGGTAGTGTATATTTATGGGCAGAAGGTTAATGATCAAAACCTAAACATTGAATGGCCAAGCCTGAAGTGATCGACAGGGCACGTTCGCATCAGATCTGTGCCGCGATTTCTTGTTTACCGGTTGTCCTACATACTCGCCCGTTCAGACAAGTAACTGCTACATTTTTCATATGAAATGACTAAGAGTCATGTGTGATTGCTCAAACTACCTGACCGTGTAAGTGACTTGCCCTAACTGTTTCACATTTTTTCGCAAATGGAGATTTCAAAAGTGTGGCCACGAGAGTCGACGCCATATTGTAAACAAATTGTGTCAAGGTCGGTTCCACATGTGGTAGCTCGGCCCCCGTTTCTGTCGATGGTACACGCGATACAAACATAATGCAACTACTAAAAACATCAACATTACTTCTACAATGATGACATCAATACCTCTTTGTGTTTGGATTAACCGCTTATGGATACGCTGTGCTGTTAGTTCGATTTCGATTTGTTTTTCCTTTGATGGAAACTGTGATAATGGCGCTGTGATTGGTTTGCTGAAATAGTATTTTCCATGAGTCTCATGTACATGGTACATGGTACATGCTGTGATTGTAGGAGATAATTGATAACCAATTGTGTATGCATATATATCATCAGATACACGTTACTAATCTCTTCAGAAAATGGAATATATTATAGCTCGTTTTCAAACATTCTGCCATGGATATTAGATCAAAAATTAATATTAGATTTACAAATTAATTTTACTCATTGCTGAAATTTCTGATGACATATCAAAAAAGGGTTGAAGACTTGCAATAGATTATCGTACGTTAATCGAGAGTACAGTGTACATAAATAATTTTATTTCGTTACAATCTGCAATCTTATTCAAATAGGCTAATAGACGGTCAGTGATTACCCGCCGCTGTGAATTTGTCGTCTGGACAGGTGCGCGTGATTTGACCTCGCGTGTTGTGACGTGGATGACGTCACATGAAACAGCTGATCTAATGTTGAGGTAGTATAATGGATACACGTGGTTTCATTTTCCAAATAACAATATTCTCTTTGACTGAACTAGAAAGCATATCTAGTATATCACGATTGGAAAATGTCTACGGCGACCGACGAGTGAATGAGACCGCTTATCATTTGACTAACAGTGTTAGAATATTTGGCGCAGTTTTCTAATTTTGGTATGTTGACATGTGCTTTTCATATCTGATTGAAGGCTTGATATTCCCCAAAAATAATGTGCATTTAGTTGAGTACAGTTAGAAAGCTGTCAAAATGGATCCAATATTAAACCTAGATTTTTAATATTTTAGCTTCATCTCTTGGAATCTCGAATGGTTCAATTTATAACATAAACATTAAAAGTAATCAGATCTACTCACAATATATAGATAATCAATTTCTGAAAGACAAAACGTTTTCAGTGTAAATGTGATTTCGTTTTGATGTTTTATATAGTTATATTTATGTTTTTTCACTTTGCATTATCTAAATTACCAAATACTTCGACCAGTGACATATAGTAGTAATTATATTCTAGCTACTTTGTTTTGTATCCTAAGTATGAAATAGATTTTTTTTTAAATAAATATTTGTCTAAGAGCAAAATCAATGCATTCTTGTGGTTTTTTTTCACCATTTTAATTTGTATATCTTCCCTCCAAGCTGTAGTTTAGCTAGGCCAAAATTAAGAAAAAAAAGGAAAGACATAATAAACCATTTTTATTGAAGATTTTGCTGGTTAAATTTTCGAAGTTCAACACCAAGAATATATTTTTGACATATTTATGACAAATAATTCCATTACTTTCATTGACCTACGATCATAATCTTCTTCAAACTTTTCCTTTGGTAGAATGGGATGGAATGGGAAACTAGTGGAAATAAACTATCACGTATGTCCTTAAATGTACATGTACATACCTAGCTAGGTGTAAATACACTTCTAAAGTCGTATTTATAAATCAAACGAATAAATGAAAGAAAAAGTGGTATTTCATGGACTGGCCATAGAAGTATATTTTGAGCAAAGGTCTAAGTTAGACAGAAAAGTGCGAAATACGAGCTGATTCGAGGATGTATGTTTTCTGGTGGTCATAATGGAACATTTAATGACATATGGCGCCCGAGTTGCCAGTGATCGATAATAGGTTTGTTGAATAGATTTGCTGCCAATGAAAACGTTTCAACAATTTTGATTGAATCTACATGTACTTACTCTTGGATGGTATTACGTTAGTATAATCTTGTTAATTATTAAGAAATAACAATGATGCCCGATATTGAGCGATGTCAATTTGAGTATTATTAGGGCTGTTTAGCGCTCTTTCACATTTTGTCCTTTGAAAATGTACGATGTCAATTACCCCGAAGTTGTTTTTATCACTAATAAAAGAGCACGGTCATTGAAACATACATGGACGTAACCGGGATTTCTTCAAGATATACACTCCAAACTGTCATTCGTTTTGTGACATAATCTTTGAAACAGTCTGCGTATGAATTAATCACGACCACTTCCGTCAATTTTGTTTTGACATCAAAAACACGCACAATTTCATCGGGATTTTTTATCGGTAAATATAACTCACGGAAAATTCTCAGTGAATGTGTACTTCAACATGAATATCATATGTCATCACTGTTAGGACATGTATTTGCCAATGATATGAATTATTGGTCATTTGATTTCAAACAAGGGCGCTTACTTGACTTTGCTTGCCATATTCGGGTGCGTCCATATTACGATTAATGTGGATAAGTAGGAAACTTATAATACCAGCACTTTTATCGATGGCTGGGCAGTGCACAGACCTTTTGGATTTGGTGACTTTAGATACTATTGGAAAGACAATCAACTCGAGTTGCATGTTATACAATTTGGTTACCCTGTGTGAAGAAATAAAGACGTTGTAACACTTTTGATACAATGTATACGTTTTTGAAACAGCGACGTCATCACAGTGCGGCACTGAGCGGTTTGCAGGCTGACTGACGTCCAGGCACCATGAGGGTTATCTGGTTCCCTGTTGGGTAACTGCCGGGACGCGGTAAGGGTATTTATTCGGTCAAAAAATACAAAGATAAAATAAAGTACAAATGTACGCAATAATAGTCAAATGTTATGAATAAAACATGAATATTACCAAAATAAGGCAATTATCTATATGAAACTCAAAATACAAAACAATACCAATGTACAACTCAAATAAAAGACATCATACGTAAAGAAAGAACAAAGCGTACTAAAGAACGTCAGCGCACAAAAAGGACATTTAACTGCTACATGACGTTGACAATAAAAAACGACGAATAAAACAATCCGCCCAGCTAGCACACCTACATCGGGCCGACGTTGGCTTTGCAAAGAATATAGTACTGAAAGACATTGCAACAAACCGAATAATCAGGGGGGAGACTTTATACTGAGGGGGGCGCGAAACATATCCGCCCGGGGGAGATTTTATTTCAGAACAGATTCTCCGGGGGAGAATCTGTACCGGTATAAACTGTCCGGGGGGAGAATTTGTACGGGGGAGAGTTTATACCGGGACACCGGCAATATCGGCATCGGCAAACTGCTGCGGTCCGCTGTCAGGCCAATGCTGGTGATTGGCACTGACAATGAACCTGATATATGATTTGAACTTGTTATGTCATAATGATAACATAAAAAAACAAACACATTTGTCGATTACAATGTGACAAATAATAGATCAAGTATATTTACGAATAATACTATTCGAACTCAAAATATTAACTTTATTTTAAATTTTTAAATTTTTAAATTAAATAGATCAAGCACATTCACTGACCATTTTGGCTGCACTTATACAACAGACAGAGAAGATACAGACGGGATTCGTCACGTTTTACAATTCATTCAGCAAATTACAAGATGTTGGCAAAAGTTTGGAATATCGCGAGCGGTTATGTTACGTTGGTCCAACGTTTTCACAACATCAAGCTCCTCACAGCGATAGTACCGGGAGTGTAACGAAGGTGTCACGCGCTGGGAAGGAGCTTGTCACAACTTGTTTCAAGGGAAGCTACTCTTGTTATAGAGGGCGCTGTTACTCACGCGCGTCTTTATCAAGCAGACGACGAAAGGATGATGCGTGGAGGGCTGAGGGAAAACCTATTTTGCGGTAAGTGTTTACTTAATTACTGTATTTACGAGGTGTTCATTTCATTTTCAAACCTTACAATTGAAACGAGAAACAGAGTTCATTCAAAAGTGTCAACCTGAGTAGAGAAATCTATGCCTATGTGTTTTGGAAGTTCGAGAAACACTCCTGTCAATGGATCCTGCATCGTGACACTGCATCCTCACTATTTATATTTTTTAACTCTTTCAACACCGCAGGCCGGTTATCCGGCCAAGAAGCATCGAGTCCCCAGACACCGTAGGCCGGTTATCCGGCCAAGCCGTAGTCACGTCAAAACAGAATATATTTTTATGGACCTACCTGTGATATCATTCATTTATTAAATCTATCACATTTCACAATGTCTGAAATACGTATTCCATTTCAATTTATCATTTTTTATCGATAAATTAAAAAAATATTCACTATTTCCCGCGATGTTATTGAAAATACAATTCTCGGACACACATTTCCACAACGGGTCCACATCGAACATGTCAAAGGTGAGGTGAAATAGCGACGTGCATGTACGTGTGTGTGTTTGTGTGGCTGCTTGTACTAGTCCGGACTGATGCCGGTTTATAGTGCTAGCTCACTGAGATACCATGCCGCAGTTAAACACGAGTACCCCACTCAGATACAGCATACTGACTCCGAGCCGACCAGTCCTTGTTTTAGCCCCTTAATGCCGAGCGCCAGACAGGGTAACAACAAGTACAATCTTTTAACGTCTTTTGGTATGACACGGTCGGGGATCGAACCCCGGACCTTCCGCTCTACCACTAGACCACGGAGGCGGTCGAACATGTCAAAGAGCAAAATAAAGACGTTTTAAACAAATCTTTAAATATATTATACAAAGTAATAAATGAAATCAACAACAAAAATATCTTAAAGTAATCAAACTTACATCTAAATTATTATTTCCATCTTTTCGTGCGATCGCGTGTAATGTAAGTCAAATGACATCTCGGCTTTCGTCGCCTCGAATTCTCGGCTCGGACACGATGTTTAATGCAAAAATATATGCATGAAAAATCTTTGTCACAGCTCGTAACCTAGCACGATACATTCACGAAGTTCCATATTTTTAATATATATCGTGATTTCCTGCTTAAAACGTTCAGAATAACACGATTTAACAAAAATCTTTCGCCAACTTGTGAAATTTATCAAACAGGAGCTTGGTATCACAGCTGTAATTTGATTGGCTGCCTTAGGTCACGTGCTCAAAATAGACCAATAACGAAACTTGTTGCAGATTTCAGAAAGAAAGCGTCATTAGAAACCAATTTTAATCCAATGAAATCGCTTGTTATAACTACGAAAAAAACCAGGCGATGTTACGAGCATGTAGATGAAGGAATAAGCTTTCCAGCGATGTGTCACATGCCATTCTTCGACGAACGTGCTTTTCATACGAAGCCTCGAAAACGGGGGTATTTCTTCATGTTACTGAGCGGACAGCCGCTGTTATCGGGAAATGGGTGATGATATAGATACTGTTTATAATTCTTTTTAAAATGATTTTCAATCACGTAAACAATGAAAATAAAACAGAAATAGGTAAGCGGATTTTAAGAAATCTTATATTTGCCGAAAATAGTCAAGTTTTCGGCTCCTTGGTTCCTAATCTGGACGTTAACAACGTGTTAGCTTACATTTTTTTATTTACAACAAACTAAAATAAGTTCTAAATGCATTATTTTAAATAATGTGAAAAACATAACTTTCATATTTATAAACCATAGGATCAGATCTTTCAAATGGTGTATAACATGTAGTAGCAAATATATTTTACAAGCAGATATTTTCTTTGATAAATGTTGGCTTCATCTATCACACAAGAGTCTCTGGGAACTCGGTGTCCCAGCAGTAAACACTTCTGGTTGACTGGTGTTGAAAGAGTTAAACACCATAAACATATTTCTAGCATAACGCGGGGACAAGGGCAAATGCAAAACATGACAAGATATGTTTTATTACCATGTAGATTGTGCGATGTTCAACCCACGAGTCGCAATCTCGGGGTGCGAGTATTACAGCGGCAAGCAAATGAATAGCCGAACAATTACTTACATTAGTATTTTTGAATGAACATTGCTTTATTTGTCATTGTCACAGGCGTATTTGTTAAGTGTGGGGATGGATGAGGTTAGGAAATTAATTACAAACCATGCAATTTTGTGCGCAAAAAGCATTGAACATGAAATTCATAACGAGGCTTTCGGAAACTTTCAGCTAATGTTCCTACTGATCGATGAACGGAGCTACACTGCCGAGTTCGGTTTTCGATCACCAAAAAGTTGAAATTAAAAAAAAAAAATTGATGGTTTTTTATGTCATAGTTACTTGCGAATTTTGAGCATTTACTGGATAAAGGGCGAAATGAAAGGACAGCTCTTTTTGTAAACGATCACTGTGTATTACAGGTGTGGGCAATTTTATCTACTTGGATACCTTACATAGACCTGGGGGGGGGGGGGGTAGTGTGTGTATGGTAGTCTTACCTGGTTAAGTAATTTATGATGTACATTTCTGATGAAATAGCCTACTGAATTAAAAAATTAAAAATGTACTATTTCAAAGGTAATTGATGCTAAATATATATTACAAGACAATTGAAAATGTCATTTATTTAATCAAAATTCAAATTAATGGTAAAACTTTGATGAGGAAAAATAGATACTTCTTTACAGATTTTTCAGGACATTTTCCATTGTAGAAAAACACCCACAGCCTTGTTTCAAATTTCATTTATTCTAACTAAAGGTAAATTATTTCAGTTTATCATTATCCCTTTTCCTATGTTTACAAGCAATGAAACTGTGCATAAAATTACTTGTCCCCAATACTTTCCTGCTATTTTTTGCATACAAGTGTTTGTAATATGTACATACCTTTGTATCTGATCTTTTAATGATAAACGTTTATTGGCAGTTTTGGTTTACCATGATGAAATCTACATATATATGGTATCATATAATAAATGAAATC
This sequence comes from Haliotis cracherodii, assembly GCF_022045235.1. NCBI lineage: Eukaryota > Metazoa > Mollusca > Gastropoda > Lepetellida > Haliotidae > Haliotis > Haliotis cracherodii. The sequence continues at coordinate 11,996,133 of NW_027266274.1, forward strand.
TGTTTTGTGGTAACCAGACTTCACAGGATCTGTTCAATATTATGTCAATATGGGGATTTTCTCACTGCTTTTCAATGGATGGGGCTATGGCTATTAAAGTGAAACTACTTTCCCTGGGAAATTATTTCTGCCACATGGCTCCAGATAAGGACTGTATGTACAAGTGCATATACGAAATAAGATGTATGAATTAAGGAAAGGACCAGTTTATGGCCAAAGCTTTATTTAAATGTTACTTTTAATGTTTTGAGTTATAAAATCTTTTTTAATTGACATAAGAAACAGATTAGGGACCTACCATGCAATATTTGGAGGGGTTATGTTATTTGCATATATAATTACACATAATTCAATTTACTTATTTACACATACCGTATTCGACGTAATAAGCGCCCATGGCGTTATTTACAAATATATTGGCTAGTGAACAATCCCAATTAACACCCATTCTGATTGATCAATGTACACAAGACATATTTATTCTTATAATACGTATGTTATATACACCCTTAATTATGGGTACAAATTAAATTCTGGAAAAATATATCTGTCGTATATAAACATTTCAGGCTGTCAGCATAAACCCCGAAATGTAAGATCTTTCAACTCTGTTGTTTTTCACCAAAATAATATTCTAATAATAGCCCCCCATTTCTAATTTTGAGAGCGCACTGGGCGCTTATTATGTCGAATACGGTATAATGAACTCATCAATTTACTTACTGGGATTCCGATAATTCTAGGGTGGGGCCTTCTGCTTTTAGCCCCTAAATTTGGAAAAAGGCCCACATTTTCAAATACAATGGGGCATTTTAACATTGTGCTGTATGGGCAAGTGCGGGTGTACCTAGGGAATATGTAAAATTGTCACATAAAGGGCCCATGGCAGAAAATTTGTTGAGTGAACCATGTATTTATTAACAGGTGTCAAGACTTAAAATAATATATACACACATATGTAAGGTGGTGCATGTGAACATGGTGAACAGGGTATTACTTATTCTATTATTCCATTATGTTACCAATAACTTGTTTTGACACACTTGTGAAGTCCATTACTTGTAATTGTGAGAGTGCATGCAATGACTATAATATGCACACACTGACATCTTTTGCTATCATTTGTAAACAGAAGCTGAGGAGGAAGCCTGCAGTAGGGCTCTTACAAGCCACTGACATGTCAAGCCACATGGTGACCTGTGTAAAAGAATGGCTTCGAGTTCCAGGAGCAAGTCTTAGAAATGGCATAAGGAAAACGCGTACTGAAAACCAGAGGTGCAGATAGAGAATCTGCAAACAAAAGTGTTGAATTGCAACGGAACAAAGAAATCCAAAAAGTTGGTGTTGACAACCTATTTTTCACAGGGTTATGACCCTTGTTTTTGAACTTGGTACATATACTGCCAGGTTCTCTTGGACACTACTGAAGTTAATAAATGAAACTTTCCGTGCTTATCTAAGGTACAAACTCCAAAAGATGGTTATAAAAACTTATTTTGTATGGAGTAATGGCCTTTGCTTCACGCTTTTTTAACTTGATGGAATGGGGGGGGGGGGGGGTTGTCTCTGAATTTGAAGCCACATAAATGAAATTTTGCAGGCCATTATGAGGGGTATATGTTTAGACTGTGTTTTAAAACTGGTTTTGAGAATATATGTTTCACATCCGCCTTGTTGCAGGTAGTAACACTGTTTTCTTGTAAATAATAATAAATTAATAATAAAGTTTATTATTCTATTTTGCTCTTTGTGTTTATTTATAAGTATTAACTACACATGTATTAGGGTACATAAAAAATAGTACTGTAACTAGTGTAAGCATTTCGATTGTTTTGTACAGCTAGAAGTATTCATATAACTTACAGTTGGTTTTCAAAGTATTATTAACTGTGATAAGAAATTATTATCTTTTTAAAAATTCAGAATTTTTTAGTTTTACCTTTTATCTTTGTAACCTTAACATCAGAACTAGCTGCAGCTTTTAGAAATGTTTAGTTTTATGTACCCTAACACTACCAGCGTTAGAAATTGGCACTAGTCCTGTAGTCCTTACCAAACTGCTCAATAGTAAAGGTATCCTAAGGACGAGTAGAAATTGGCCCATTTTAAGGGTTTTGCTATTTCATCAAACCAATCACAGCGCCATTATCACAGTTTCAATGTAAGGAAAAACAAATCGAAATCGAACTTAACAGCACAGCGTATCCGTAAGCGGTTAATCCAAATACAAAAAGGTATTGATGTCATCATTGTAGAAGTTATGTTGATGTTTTTAGTAGTTGCATTATGTTTGTATCGCGTGTACCATCGACAGAAACGGGGGCCGAGCTACCACATGTGGAACCGACCTTGACACAATTTGTTTACAATATGGCGTCGACTCACGTTAGATGTCGTGGCCACAGTTTTAAAATCTCCATTTGCGACAAAATGTGAAACAGTTAGGGCAAGTCACTCTAGCTCACACGGTCAGGTAGTTTGAGCAATCACACATGACTCTTAGTCATTTCATATGAAAAAAGTAGCAGTTATTTGTCTGAACAGGCGAGTATGTAGGACAACTGGTAAACAAGAAATCGCGGCACAGATATGACGCGAACGTGCCCTGTCGATCACTTCGGGCTTGGCCATTCTATGTTTAGGTTTTGATCATGTATCTCCTGCCCATAAATAAACACTACACCAACTTAATATTAACGATTACAGCTATCTTTCCATATTTTTTTTGTGAATATTTTCTGTAAATCAGCATCATAAACAAAAAGACAATCTGCACACTCGGTTGGTATGTAGCGCCGTGCTAAATCGCCATGACACACAGTCGATAAACATATGCAATACTTGAACAAAAAACTTCCGTGGCCGACTACACGTTAGTACTCTTACGCCAATAACTGTACAGTGGGGACTAGTAAATCTTTCTGACCAGTCCGATAAGATTTCTTTTTCAAATTGGCTGTCTGATATAATGATAGTTACGTGTATGTGACATGAGTGCATAATAAAAAAATTGCTTTCATTCGCATGAAGTTCAACATGGCAGAAAAAGATCGAGAAGCGCGGTAACCACATTACTAATCTCGCTATATTTCGCAATCCGTAGCACTGCATAAAATATGAGTTCACGATATTAACGTTGAGATTATTAGGGTGATGATGGTTATAAATTCATTCAATCTACGTCATAAATGTAATGGAAATATACACTGTTGTTTTCTCATATGTACCGACCATTCCGCCATTACCGATAGTCGATAAACATATACAAAACGTGTAAATTAACTTGTTCGTAAAGGAGTGAACAGAATTTTATTTACGTAAATAAGTATACAGTTGGGAAAAATATGTCTTTCTGACCACTCAGGTCATATTTTCTCTTATGAACAAGGATTTTGTCTGAAAATATTTACGTGTTTGTGACATGGGTCCATAATCAAAATTCGCCGTCATTCGCTTGGTGTTCAAACATGGCAGAAAAAGGCCGAGAAGAGCGGTAGCCACTTTACTAATCTCGCCATATTTCGCAAACCGCAGCATTGTATAAAGTATGAGTTACACGATGTTAAAGCTAAGATGATTGGGGTGATGGTGGTTATAGTTTTGACTTTGCGCACTTAGTGTTAAATATCAAAATTCACAGTTTAAAAAGGGCATTTTCTCGGGACCGTATATGGTCCCCTGGCACTATGCAGGTGTGAAACGTGAGGGACCATATATGGTCCCGTGGCACCAAGAGGGTTAAGTTAAAGTAAATGTATACCTGAAGGAAATTCGCCACGTTATATTTTTATTAATGTATAACTTATGTGTGGACAACTACTTGTCTTACATTTGGATTTTAACGTTTGATTGGCGGAACATTGACAGCTAAAGATTGCACCAGGTGCGCGCTTCAAAATAGGGGCCGACCATATGAGATTCATGGGTGGAGGTGGGCCATGGTCTGTTGGGGTTTGGGTGTGCGTTGCTGGGGGGGGTGGAGCTGTTGTAGTGATAAGCCCAACATTCTGTTCTTTTAATCGAAATTTTCCATACTATAACCGAATATAATTGGTAATGTGACCGGTTTCACCGTTTCTTATAAATTGGGAAATAAGCTAAAAGTATCTGGTTTCAACTGGCCAAAGGGCACTTTCAGGATTTTTATTCTTTTATATTATAACAAAATCTGAAATATGTCTTCAGGACACTTTTGATGACAACCATTCAATGTCCCAGAAAAGGAACCGATGTGGTTATTAAAATCGATAGCTGTGTGGGAACTTTGTAGATACACATAAACAAAAAAGATACTAGAATATAATGTCCTGAGCCAAAGCAGATGCTCACCACGGACATGACGGATACTGAATTTTGCAATGACTAGGAATTGCGTTGTTTTTTGTTTGTTGTCTTTGTACATGTGAGCATCGCCCTCGTGTTTTGACGTCATGTAACGGAAAATTTGTTTTCGACACATAAAACGAGTAAGTTTTCGTATCGAATGTGTAACGTTATACATTTAATTTTCCATCATGGGGTAAAAAATTCAATAATATACAAGTCCGTTAAATTGCAAAGTCAGAGGTTGGTCCAGTACCGCGCAACCGCAAATCTCACACAGCGTTGATTTTTCAAAGCTCTGCGTCTGAACATTAACTCGGCAACCTCTGTCTCCTAATTAATAACCACAATAATCAACAGAAAGCCGAAATTAAAAGTAGGTAGCTACCTGTTTCCGTGGTTTTCCAAGCCTGACTGATGATAATATAGATGATGACTGACGCCGTTTCTGCTTTCCAGTCGTCGCAGCGCAGAGCGAAGCCGTGACCGTTAAATAGTATGACGTAGTTCATATTGGCGACCAATCAACATATTAGAAACCAACTACGACGCGGGAGTGTGCTCGCGCTGGTCAAAGGAGTCTCGTCGTCTTAACTGGTTCCCTGTTGGGTAACTGCCGGGACGCGGTAAGGGTATTTATTCGGTCAAAAAATACAAAGTTATAATAAAGTACAAATGTATGCAATAATAGTCAAATGTTATGAATAAAACATGAATATTACCAAAATAAGGCAATTATCTATATGAAACTCAAAATACAAAACAATACCAATGTACAACTCAAATAAAAGACGTCATATGTAAAGAAAGAACAAAGCGTACTAAAGAAGGTCAGCGCACAAAAAGGACATTTAACTGCTACATGATGTTGACAATAAAAAACGCCGAATAAAACAATCCGCGGGGCGGTCAGGTAGCCTAGTGGTTATAGCGTTCGCTCGTCACGCCGAAGACCCGGGTTTGATTCCCGACATGGGTACAATGTGTGAAGCCCATTTCTGGTGTCCCCAGCCGTGATATTGGTGGAATATTGCTAAAAGCGGCGTAAAACCGTACTCATCCACTCACTCACTGTAAAACATTCCGAGTTTATGGGCTTGATCCGCCGTGTATATGATAAATATGTGACGGAGTGCCCCCTCGTGCACTCAGCGTGTGGCGTCATATATATATATATATATATATATATTAGTGTATTTTGACTTATATTGCACCATTATTAATAATGAGTTCAGGTCTTATCACCCATTATACTAATTACACACCTTTTTGCTTGACGTCAAGGCTGGTTTGGCGACGTCGGGGAAAGACGACTTTTATAGTATACCACTATTTCAAAAATGGTGAAACGTGATTAGTAAACAAAACAAATGGAGTAATTGTGATTGACGGTGCATCAAGCATCAATATTCTGTCAATTAAACGAACAAAAGCAATTTCTAGAACGGTTTCCTTTTAATTATGAGTGCATTTAATTAATGTAAAATAGTATCAGTTCTGTTGAGGTAATTTATTCAGTTCTAGTTACACGATAAAATGAAGTGGTTGTTCACAACCTGTTTTATACGAAATTACCTTAATGAATGTTCCACTCCAAAGGAAAAACTTCCATGCTACAGTTTTTAATATTTACACTTCATTTCCTGAAACGATACGATGTTTGTCAACTTCGTCCGACATACTGCACAGCGTATCTAGATTTAACTCATGTAGACATGGCCGGGTAGGAGCCGGAACCGTGCCAAGCTATTTAGCGTGGTAAACGGATAGAGAATTCAGGAGCATGTTTCATAACTCACAAAGTTAAAAAAATTAATGTTTTCACTTTTGTACAGCTCCTATTCTGTCATATGTTCGAGCCAAGATAACTGACAAGAGTTATCGCCCCTTCGGAATTAGACTATCACTCGTCCCGAACCAATAAAACTAGTGAAAATCTAGATTGGTTACTTTCCCTCTCCCCAAATCCACACCCATGATATGTTACTACACCTTTAGTTATGATAATGTAGTATTCTAACAGCCCACCACAGTCTCATCAGCCACAGCAGTTATAGGTTTATGGATGTGAAATTTAGTTATTTTTCATAAATGTTTTGTCCTAAATTAGTTGGGAACGAGGTGGATGACAAAATGTGTCTATACCCCCTTCTCTTCTCGTACCGTTATAGAAAGAAGTTTTGCTCCTATGTTTCAAAGTGTTTTGAATAATTTAACAACGATTTATTATCTGTTTCATTTTTTATCAAGTGAATAGTTGAAGGACAAATATTTTATCTGTTATTTCTTTTCATTATAGAGCAAATATACATAAGGCAAATATGGTTAGAATGCCACAATAATATTCTTTTTATATTGTCATGAACATTCGTTCAAAATATGAATGGACAATATTAGATGAACACAACACCAGGAGGGGGGATGGGTTGCTTTTGTTCTGTAGGAAAACATAACTAAAGTAGCTTAAAATGGATATTTTGAGGCTATTAAGTATAAAAACACCCAAAACACCCATCTGATAATAATTACAAATAGGCAACGATTCCGAAGACCACATTTATAACGTTTTTTTGTGCCAACTTTATATGTTCTGGTTCCACGCTTGTCCACAGAATTTTATTATATTCTAATTATATTTATCAAATGCATAGGGTCCAAAATGCATGTACACAATGAACATTTTTTCTGCTCGGTTCGTGTTGTGTGTTGTACAGAACGCTAATCACTCACGCCTATTGCCTTAACGTCTGTTTGTTACATTTTAAGTCATTCCTATATATATTTTACTTTGTATGTGTTTATTTATTACTTCCCCACATCTGTACCCGAAGTCATATTTCGAAAGTCACACACATCTTGCAGCTGGTTGGTGAACCATGTACTGCTTACCAGGCATATATGTATGCTTGTCTCAACGGAGGAGACCGCCCCCGTGGTCCAGTGGACAGGGCGTCTGCTCCGTCAGCGGAAGGTCGGCCGTTCGAACCCAAAAGGCGTTAAGATATGTACTGGCTATTTTTCAGTAGGCCCTTATACCCCCTGGATGCCACAGGGACATATATGCCCCTCCTCTACAACCCTCACTTTGAAGTCGAATAAAATTCAAAATATATCACCCACACAACTACACTTTACAGTTTTGAATGCGGTGGGAAATTCCGAAATTCCCTGTTCAGTGATGTCATCCACTGGCATTTTAGGCCAAGCAAAAGTACTAAACATGACCTCTGAAAATTAGGTACATCGTAAATGTCGCCATTTTTTTACACATTTAGGAGATAAACATAATGTGTTTTCAATGTAGAGCTAGGTTACATGTAGATTTAACCGCGCTAAATTGAATTTGGAACCGAACGCGCAGTTTGTTTACACCGTAATACTTCACTCGAACATATGACAGGCATTGAAAGCATATAAGCACGGCAACTTGGTAAGCTAACATGAGGTGGGCATCCCTAAAGAAAACAAAGCAAGCTTTGCAAGGCTTTCGCTCTACATCGCGAGTCACCATTGTCTCCAAAACGTAAACACATTCCCTTTGTTGATTTCTGTCGTGTTTTTCTGCATGAAATGTATTGCCACACATACTTTGAATATTATAGTAACCGCATCTGTGCATTTTGTAACCTGTAATTGTAGATATAATTATTCAAATATGCCTACCGACAATTACTGAAAATAGTACTATTCTATGAATATTAGCTTCCGCGGTGATGCGGCCGTCAAACCAGGGGCGCGTTGCAAGCCACGAATCGCTCAGAGAAAGCAAATTAATCGCTCATCCTGGGGCGCGTTGCAAGCCACGAACCGCTAAGAGAAAGCAAATTAATCGCTCATCCCTGTGTCTGCAACAGTTCGAAGCGCTTGCGCACTCATCCAAAATGGCGGCGCAACTAGCGCTTGGTTGCCCTGAGTGAGTGAGTGAGTTTGATTTTACGCCGCTTTTAGCAATATTCCAGCAATATCACGGCTGGGGACACCAGAAATGGACAACACACATTGTACCCATGTCGGGAATCGAACCCGGGTCTTCGGTGTGACGAGCGAACGCTTTAACCACTAGGCTACCTGACCGCCCCATGGTTGCCTTGACGTAATGAAGAACGTAATAGAAGAGGCTCGATGACGAGCTGATGGAATTTATAATTACTTTGGAGATGTGGAGCAGACTGAGGATGATGGGGTGTTGGCTGCCTTTGCTCATTTCCTCGTTGATCCAGTCAAGAATTTCTTGTTCTGCTGTCAAAGTAAGCCGCCATTTTGGTTTGAGAACGATGCGTCCTCAGCCAGCGATAGTTTCGCTTGCAAGCGGCTGAAAGTTAGCGCACTTTTGTGAGGCGAATCGCTGTACATCGCTTACAAGCGATTGGCGCTTTGCAACGCACCCATGGTGTCTGCAACAGTTGGAAGCGCTTGCTCACTCTTCCAAAATGGCGGCGCAACTAGCGCTTGGTTGCCTTGACGTAATGAAGCACGTAATAGAAGAGGCTCGATGACGAGCTGATGGAATTTATGACTACTTTGAAGATGTAGAGCAGGCTGAGGATGATGGAGTCTTCGCTGCCTTTGCTGATTTCCTCGTTGATCCAGTCAAGAATTTCTTGTTCCGCTGTCAAAGTAAGCCGCCATTTTGGTTTGAGAACGAAGCGACCTCAGCCAGCGATTGTTTCGCGCACTGTTGTAAGGCGAATCGCTGTACATCGCTTGCAAGCGATTGGCGCTTTGCAACGCACCCCAGCTGTTTCAATCAGAGGGAGTTTATTGTGATTTAATAGCCTCTGATTGACCAATCGGAATCGAGTAAATTCCAAATTCATGGTAGAATACTAAATCACCACTCACGACGTTATTTACAGCATGTTTTGAAATGTAAATTTCGGGGCCGGTATTCATAAAAACTCTCAGAGTTTCTCTAAGAGTTACTCCTAACTCCTAAAAGTTACTTCTAACTCCTAAGAGTTACTCTAAAAGTTCTCCTAACTCCTATCTCGTAACTAGGGAATTCCCAAGTTATTTTTAGTAACGGAAGTGTAATAATTGTCTAAAATCCGGACGATCTGGGTAATTCCCGGTGACACTGAATTGTCAGTAGTGCTTTTTGTCACAACAATGATTTTTTCCAATGTTAAATAAATATATGTTTATTTTTATGATTCTATTTACTTGTTGTATCGACATTTCATTAATTTTAATACAATTTAATAAAATATTATTTGGCACTTTGCCAGAAGAAGCGTTCGTAAAATCTCACAGCAGATGAACAAAAGGGAAAATGGGCCGAAAACCGAATTGGTCAAAAGAAGAATGTCTTTTGCTAGTGCAACTAACAGAAGCCAACAAGGCTACAATTAAGGGGAAATTTGGGCCCAACCTTACTTCTGATGATAAGAAGAAATGTTGGGATGGTATAACCAACCAAATTAATAGTGCACATCCCAGCAGATCTTTGGAGAACCAAAGAACCACAGATGACATTATGAAGAAGTAGTGGCTTCTCCAGTCTAACAGTAGAGAGGAGATAGCCACCAAGAGAAGACAGCTCACTGGTACAGGTAAAAAATGATTCATTTTAATAGTAAAAATGTGTATGAATAGTAAAAATTGTGTATGAACGTCGTCGCAAGCTCCGACGTTCATACAGTTTGGCCCTCACTCTATGAAGGTTCATACTCCAATAAACTCACACAAAGTGAAGATCAATTCTTAATTGACTACAAACAAATTATTCTCCGTTCATACTCACAAAATTTTGGTGCCTCAAATCCCCACAAAAGTCAAAGTTTGTCGATAACCGCAGCTATCGACTTCCAAACAAAACGTGGTTTCCAAAATAGTGGCCATAATCCTAAACAGCACAAACCAAAACCGAGAAATTGAAACTTGGTGAAAAGTCTGGCACAAACCCAAACCCGGTAAATTCAAACTTGGTAAAACAGCCTTAAAATACAAATAAAAACTGTTTCAATTCCCAACAACAACAATAGGAATATTTCCTTTTTTATTACAACATGTTTGAATCGTTATCTATCGTGTAGTTGTCCAATTTTCGATCATATGCCACCAACAATGTCGGATTAACTGGACTTGACTGTGTAAGGCTACAGCAATTTCATTTGTCTTTCGGAAAAAATGTATGAATTGTTCACTAGAAGTTAAAATTTTGCTATGAATTTCTATTAAGTAAAAGATGTTGCCATGAAATGAAAAATGGATCTGATTCTATGTATTTATACTCTCCAATCAAAATCAAAATTGTTTTCTTTTTTTCTCTTACTGCCTTTAAGGTTTTGGATGAAAATAACCCATAATCCATGAACATAATTGACGATGATGCCTAAGGAAAAATTATTTACAATTTATTTTGTTATTAAAATTTCATTTATTTCATATACATAATGTGAAGAATGACATTCCTATTTGATTCCAGAATAATATAAACATGCTGCATAAATACTACATCCCATTGGATGAGGAATAACTTTAGCATATATATCATGATATAAAATTTCAAACAGTATCAAATTTAAATAACTTGGGTATATTGATGACTATAACAACAGATATAGATTTACACACTGTACATATACAAAATCAAAAGAGGAATTAGGATACAAAGTTCAAATGATGAGATATGAAAGAATGACAAAATTCATTTAATTATTTACAGGTGGTGGTCCGACTGGACCTGAATTGTCGACAGTTGCCGAGGTTGTTCAAAACATCCTGGGACGTGATAACACTACCATAAGTGGATTGGATGGCTTTGATTCATTCCCTGAACATGCCAGTACAACAAGGTACCCTACATAAAAAACATGTACTATACTGCTATTCACAATTCACAATTAAAAATGTGTTCAATATATTTGGTCAATATAAGAACTGTCATTGAATTCTCATGGAACTGTTCTGGGTGAACAATACCTTCCAAATGACGTTCTGGTTTTCTTGGGGAATTAGTCAGCAAAGAGCCAGAGTCACAGGAGACTCATCACAATTTTATTTACAAGAACAATTAACAATTTACAATATACTTAGATAATAACTGAGGGTGCCACAGAGAGTCGGTACACACTCTGGGCTGTGGGAGAGAGGTCTGCTTGGTAAGAGAGTCAATCCCCTTTTCTGCTTAAAACCTGCCTACAGTATGTATTTAACAGAAATTTGAACAATAAAGAGGAATGTGATTGGTTGATACACGATTGGTTGTGTCCTAAGCTAAATGGATGGCTAGACTGAGAGGAATACTAAATCCTGTTTATCCTGTTGGACTGGCACTAATCTTGTTGACATATTTAATGGATGCTTTGAAAGAGATTAGGGTGTCACTATAGATGAGCTTGTGTGGGGGCTAATCCTTAATGCCCTATAGACGAGCTTGTATGGGGGCTAATCCTTAATGCACTATAGACGAGCTTGTATGGGGGCTAATCCTTAATGAGTCTTAATTGAAGTAATGTTATTCTAATATACACCGGTAGGTGATGACAGATATACTTAAATAAATATCCTTTGTCTGGGAGATGGAATCTTGATACCTTAGGCTAGCATTTATCTAAAAGCTTCAAATCAATTAAACTATGTAGACGTAACCCTTGTCTTATTGAATAGTATGTCTAGAAGATGCGCTCCCATTACCTTAGGCTAGCAACCATCTAAAAAGCTATAACTGAAACTACTGATATTTTATATATGCATTTTACCTAATGATAATTATTACTTGCTAAACTATAATTATATGAAATGATGTATAAATATTACACCATGATAACTCATATAGCACTTGATGTAGATCTAATCATTATAAGATAACTTAGTATAAATGTTAACCATGATAACTTCCCCTCAGCTGAAAAAGTTTGGACCCCAAACGTGTAAAATAAAAATAATTAAGGCTTAGATGGACAATGTATAAAGTTAAACTGGTAGTAGTAAATAATAATTATTATAGAGTCTCTTTGATATAAGGAAACATAATATAAAAATGCTGTCATCAGGGAATCTGGATGTGGAGCTGGCTTGTCTTGGCACTCTGTACTGGTGGTTTTATGGGTGATGTAGGAGGCCTTGAGTTCCACATCCTTGATTGGGGTTGTAAGATAGTAGGCTGTGTCCATGGAGGTTTTACATGGAAACAAAGAAAAGAGAGTTAGCATGTGCAAATAATATGTCATATATTAATACTTCCTCAGTTTGTCTGTAATGACTAGAAAATAAAACAAATATGATAATTATGATGTAAAAGATCAGTACATAAGTATTACTAAACGGTGTCATGTCCAGGAAGAATGTATTGGCGGCAAATTACAAAAGTATATCATGAGAAAAGGAAAATTTTTTTTTTATAAAATATCCTTCTATTTTTGGATACAGTCATTAGACGCATTATATATACAAATATGTGCATGTGCATTTAACAAGTGCATTGATTTATTACACTAATAAGGTATACAAAAGGTGTTAGAACTTATGTATATCCTTTTTAGAATTATTTGTTTGTTTTCGTAACTATTTGGTTTGCCTTTTCTTTGATTTTTGTTCGGTTCAATGCGATAGGGTTTGGTTTATTTTACTTCGTTACGGTTTGCTTCGCATCGGTATGGTTTGGGTTCGATTCGCAGTATGGTTTGCTTCGCTTCGGTATGGTTTCGGTTTGATTCGCAGTATGGTTTGCTTCGTTTCGATAGGTTTCTGTGCAATTCGCAGTATGGTTTGCTTCGCTTCGGTACGGTTTCGGTTTGCTTCGGTACGGTTTGGGTTCGATTCGCAGTATGGTTTGCTTCGCTTCGGTACGGTTTGGGTTCGATTCGCAGTATGGTTTGCTTCGCTTCGGTACGGTTTGGGTTCGATTCGCAGTATGGTTTGCTTCGCTTCGGTACGGATTGTGTCATTTCACTTCGCTTTTGAGATTGGTTGATCAGGTCAATGCTCAAAATTTGTTGTGATACAAATAACTCAGATGATCAGGCTGATGCCATTTGTTCTCAACTGGCGAAATTGGTTACCCAAAGTGAAAAAGACTTGACATAACAAGATACAGTTAATAGCTGTTTGGTGATTTGCACCGTTTATTTAGGAGATTTTGTAATTTGCACAAGAATATTTCCATTTGGCATCTACAGGTATAGTTGGGGAGTTGATCAACGTATGGTCGACCGGGTCTATGGTATGTGTTTGTAGCACGGTATCTAAATGTGTTGATGTTTCCAAAGTCTTTATCTGGAAAAATAATCCTTTTGGATTTATAAATTGGTAGTTGAGATGGATTATATGGAGGATTATCTTCTTCACAGAACCACTCAGAGAGATCCTTCCAGCTATCATCAAGGTAGCGCTGTATGAGGTGGGGAGGAACACTTTCAAAATAGTGTGTATGGTAATCATGATTATTTTTGTTGTGGGTATGTGAGGTCTTGACATAGCAATCTCCTTGAATAATTTCAATGCCCATAACTCTCTTTATTCCATGACCCTCTGTTTGTCGTAGGTGTTTTTGAATAAAGGGATATGGTTTGACATCTAATTCTATGCATGGTTTGGTTTTCTCTTGCTCGACATTCCCTGACATTGTGTTCCCTGACAGAACATTGACTGATTTATTGTCTTGAGCTGATTCCTTTTGGTCGAAAAACTTATGATTCTTCAGTGGACGTTTTCGTCGTTTTCCTGACATACTTCTTTTGAGGTGAAATTCTCTCCGAATGGAGTCTGGAATGCTGCTGCCATACTCCTATGTGTTTCCTCTTTCTGGATCCTTCCATTTCACTCTGTAGTAGATTTTGCCATTTGCTCTCTTGGAACTTACAATTGAGTGGATGTCCTCTGGATTGAAAACCTGAGGGATATCCTTGGTTTGATTACCTGATGTTGGACTTGGAGGTTGTACCTGGCTGTCGTCAGGTTGTTTTCTGGATTTGGGCTGGTGATGCTTATTATTCACTCCTCTTTTCCCTTTGTTTACCTTTTCATTTACCTTGGTTGGAGCACTAGGACCTGGTGTGGCATGATTTTCCTTCATTGTTGCCGTGGGACTGGTAGGTTTTTCTGTTGTACTTGGAGCAGGGTTTTTCTTCTTTGTTGTGGTCATTTGCTTCAAATTCTTGTTGCCGGAAGTGCCTGCCTTAGTTTTGGAATTGACCTTGTTACCTTTCTGTTGTGGAGGGGATTGATCAGCCGCTTGGTAAGTTGAACTTGTTGATGGGGAATTGTTGCCGTCAAGCTGTGAATCATTGACTGGTTCCTCATTGTCATCCATGACTCCTGAATCTATGTTACTGGTGTCCTTGAGGTATGGTTCTGGAGGATACTGTGGACGATCAGCAGGATCAAAATATGGCTTCAAACGGTTGGCATGGACCAGTGGTTTGTGTATTTTGTCGTCAGAACTTCGGCATAGTTTGTAGGTATAATTTGGACCTGTATGGACGATATAATAGCTACCATACCACTTTTTGGTTAATTTGTTGGAAAGGCCTTTTTCAACTTTTTGACAGTAAAGCCAAACTCTTTGACCTGGGGCGAATTCTGGTTCTTTAGCCTTTCTATTATATTGTTCTGAATACACCTCCTTAGCCCGAGCAGTGTTTTCAGCTGCGATTGTTCTAGTGATTTCAAGCTCCTCAAGCAAATTGGAAAGATAACTTTTGTTATTGTGGCCTAAATTTTCTTTTGGAATTAATGCTACATCTTGTGGAGCTCTCATTTCTCGATCAAAAAGCATAACATATGGGGATTTTTGTGTTGATGAATTTGGGGCCATCCGATAGGCCATCATGATGCCAGGAATAAAACGGGGCCAATCATTTTGAGACTTGTTACAATAGGCTCTTAGTGACTGATTGATATAGGAATTGAGCCTTTCTACACAGCTGTTTGTTTGAGGATGGTATGGGCTGGTATGGGTAAATTTAATTGCCAAAAGTTCACAAATTGCTTTGATGAGTTTGGACATGAAGTTCTGACCTCTGTCTGAAATTAAGGTCCTTGGAGCGCCATACCGACAAAATATTTCTCTGACGAGAACATCTGCTACTTCTTTGGCTTCTTGGGTCCGAAGTGGAAAGGCTTCACACCATCTGGATGATGCATCTGTGATAACCAAAATGTACTTGTACTTATCTGGTGTTGTTGGCAGGGGACCGAGAATGTCAACGTGCCATCGGGTGAATACCTCTTCTACAGGTAGTGGACGAAGTGGTGCCTTCTTGCCATGGTAGTGCCTCTTGGTCTGTTGACATACCTCACATGTCTGGACATAAGTAGCAATATCGCTGTACATTTTGGGCCAGTAGTACTTAGGTCTCATGGTGTTGTGCATCCTTTCTTTCCCATGGTGGCAACCGCCAAACTCTGAGTCATGATAGGATTGCAGGACTTGATTTCTGAGGGTTCTTGGGACTGTCAGCTGTTTAATGAACTTGTCTGCATGGCCTTTCTGTCTTTGTGGAACAAATCTGTATAGGATGCCTTCATCAATTTCAAAAGTATTGGCTTAAATAAGAATCTTTTGACGATCCTTTTCATTTTGTGGAAGGACATCATCCTCTTTGTAGTCAAAGATTTGGATGAAATTTGGACAAATCCTTTGTAGGTGACGTAAATTTGGATGTTCTTTTATACTTACTTCAACCAATGTGTCTTGGGTAACATCAGCATTTGTAGCATGTAATGCTGCGACAACATTAACTGGTACTGACTGATAATCCTCTTCATATTCAAAGGTGACTGACCAATATGTTGTCTGTGTGTCTGATTCTAAGTGACTGACAATAGGTGTGCAAATATCCTCAGTCTGAGTTGTCTGTGTGACCTGTGTGGATGAATGGGTGTTTGGCAATATTGTGGTACTGCTAGTTGATTTGCTTTGCTGAGTTGAAGTTACTGTGAAAACTGTTTTCTCAGCATCTTCTTCTGTCTGATCATTACAGTTAATATTTTCTTCATATTCCCTACGTGAGAGAGCATCGGCATTCCCATTGGCTTTGCCGCTGCGGTGAACAATGTCAAAGGTGTAGGTAGAAAGTTCCAAAGACCATCGCCCTAACCTACCTGTGGCATCCTTGATGGATTTCAGCCATTTCAATGCTATATGATCAGTGGAGACTGTGAATTTGGAATTTGCAAGGTATGGACGAAAGGATCTAATGGCTTCAACTAGAGCTAAGCCTTCTTTTTCTGTAATGCTCCAGTTCTTTTCGCTGCCATGAAGAGCTCTACCACCAAAAGCTATTGGATGTTCATTATTTTTCTCGTCTTTTTGACTCAAAACAAAGCCTATGCTCATATCACTGGCATCAGTTGCAAGAAGAAATTCTTTGTCAAAATTTGGATAAACCAGAACAGGTGTATTACTCATGGCATGTTTGAGTGTGTTGAATGCCTGATCACACTCAAGTGACCATTGGAACTTTGGTTTCTTTCCTACTTCTGCCTCCGAATGCTTCTCCAGCAAGGCATTCAGTGGAAGCGCTATGTGAGCGTAATTTTTCACATACTTCCTGTAGAAGTTTATGAGACCTAAGAAGGAGCGGATCTGCTTTTGTGATTTGGGCACTGGAAAGGTTTTAATTGCTTCAATCTTTTTGTCATCAACTTTAACACATCCACATGATAAAACATGACCCAGAAAAGAAACTTTGTCCGTTGCCAAATTGCATTTGGATGGCTTTAGTGTCAATTTTGCCTGTTTCAGATAGTAAAATACTTGCTCCAAATGTTGGAGATGCTCTTCAAAGTGTTTGCTGTAAATTATCAAATCATCAATGTAGATCAGCGCAACCTTAAAAAGCAATTTTCTTAGCCCTTTGCTCATGAGCTGTTGAAAACCAAGTGGAGAATTTGTCAAACCTTGGGGCAAACGTTTGAATTGATAAAGGCCTTGATGGGTGACGAAAGCAGTTTTATGCTTTGAATCTTCATGTAATGGCACTTGGAAGAAGCCATTAGCAAGGTCTAAAGTTGAGAAGATCTTAGCTTGTGCATTGACGATGTTATCAACAACATCATCAAAAACAGGAAGAGGCCATGACATTGGTAAAGTGACAGAATTCAACTTTCTGTAGTCACAAACAAATCTATATGAGCTATCACGTTTCTTGACTAGGATAATGGGAGCTGAATACATAGAAGTAGATTCCTCGATCAAATCATACTTCAGAAAATCATCTATAAGTTCTTCGGTGACTTTTTGGAGATGAGGAGATTGGCGATATGGTCTACTCTTAACAGGTGGTTGGTCGCCAGTGTCAATGATATGTTGGTGCATGTCAGTCTTTCCTAAATCTGCAAGACTCGCTGAAAACATGTCTCTATTTTGTCCCAAAAATCTAAGTAGTCTGTGTCGTTGGTCTGGAGTCAGGTGTATTGGTCAAATCAAATCCTAATTCTTGTGCAATTTTAACATAATCCCTGGTGTCATTGTCTCTCTTCTCATTGTCAGTGTTAACGGTACTGATGAATGGTTGGTCAGAGTCGATTGCATAAACAGAGTCTTGCATAAACAGAGTCTTGGTCAATGTAACTAAATTTGCCTACAACTGTACCCTTGTCAAGAACTTTTTCTTCTTGGGAGGGATTCATAAGCCTAAATGTAGCAGTTTTGCTTTTCACTTTGGAAAGAGTTCTACCACCTGCTACTTCAGAATGAGCAGTGAGGGAAGCAATGGGTTCAATGAGGATGAAGGAATCCTCTTTGGTCTCTGATAGTCTGACCTTGAAATGAATTTCACTCTGAGGGGGGATGTAAATCTGATCTATTGTTTTTGCTAATCCACTAATCTCTTGTACTGAATTGGCTAGGAAATTGATATATTGCCTATCTGAGGTGCTGTTGTTAAGTATCAAGGAATGACAGCTATAATCTAAGACTGCATCATTGTCATCAAGGATTTTTTCACCTGGTATCACTGCCTCTGGAAGTGTAGGCAGAATATGGAATCTTTGAGAAAATTCCTGATCCTCAATGACAAAATCTAACACAACTGAACCTAACACTTTGTGCAATTCGCCGCCAACACCTTTCACCTGTGGAAAGGGTGAGTTTCCAAGAGTAAGTTTTTCAAAAGCTGTGCTCAGGAAAGCAGACGAAATACAACAAATGGATGCCCCTGTATCTACTAAACAATTTGTTGTTTTTGTGCCAAATTTTGCCTGAATTACACTGTTGGCAAGGGGCGTAACTAAAGACACTGTTGGAATTTCACTTTCAAAGTTACTTTCCATACCAGACTCCATATTTGCCATGACACCTATTAGTATGTACCGTACTAAATTAAAGAAAGACAAGTAATCAACAATGTAGTACTTACAATATTTGAAGACTTTTTCCTCCTTTGTTGGTGTCTTTGCAGGAGTTGGTTGTCTTTAATCCAGTGTTGAGGTCAGAGGTAGATGCAGCTTGCTTGTTATTCCATCAGATGATCACGGTTGGATATGTCCTCCAATGGGTTCTTGTAGCTGGTTGTAGTTAGTTCCTGGACTCCATGGTTCCGAAAACGATGATTCTCCGCCAAATTCTCATGGAACTGTTCTGGGTGAACAATACCTTCCAAATGACGTGCTGGTTTTCTTGGGGAATTAGTCAGCAAAGAGCCAGAGTCACAGGAGACTAATCACAATTTTATTTACAAGAACAATTAACAATATACTTAGATAATAACTGAGGGTGCCACAGAGAGTCGGTACACTCTCTGGGCTGTGGGAGAGAGGTCTGCTTGGTAAGAGAGTCAAACCCCCTTTCTGCTTAAAACCTGCCTACAGTATGTATTTAACAGAAATTTGAACAATAAAGAAGAATGTGTTATGACAAGCAATCTCAAATTAATGAATGTACTTAGTTAATATAAACAAAAAGTGTCAACAGTTTTACATACAAAATAATCTATTCACACAAAGGGATTCCCCACTTTAAATGATACATCAACACACACTATCATATTTGTTTCAGTACTCCGGAGTCTGGGTCCTCATAACAGAACCCCATCAACATCACACCCTCGGCCATCACCAGCGCCAGCCACACCAGCAGCTGTGTGCTGGATGACTACATTCCTCTGGAATTTCACACACCTGTTCTGGTGCTCAGCCCTACAGAAGTCTCACTAAGGGAAAAGAGAGAAAGATTAGAAATCGAAGTGCTTGAACTCCAGAAGGAGTAATACAGTCTCAAGATAAAGAAATTAAAAAGCAAATAACTGATATTGTATTTTACACAAGGTTATAGGTCAAAGCATGGTTCTTTGATAATTTTTTATAGTTAATTTATTGATTTCTTAAGGTTGCAATATTGATATTTCATAACCCATTGAAATAAGTCACAGTTGGTACCAGCTTAATATTAATGATCGATGTAACTACAATTTGGCTGAGATTGTTCTATCTATCTACAAAAAGTGTATATAGTATATATATATGAATATTAGTAAAATCATGCTCCTTTTTCACTGCTTTTTGTTACTGAATTCAATGTTTTCAAAATTAATTAACTGAAATGTATTTTCTGACCGAATTATTTGTAAAAGGAACTAGAGAAAGACATTGTATATTCTATTTATTATAACCAAAAATATGTGTGATTGTAACTTAATTAAAATCTTTATCAACTTGCCTTTGTGTTGGTTCATCTTTTCCTCATCCCGTTATTGGTACAAGTAGCTCACCATATCAATAATGTTTCCATCTGAAGTAAATCAAATGGTCTAAATATCTAAACAAGGTGTATTTACTTGAAAATAGTCTTGTCTCTGTTTTCAATAAAACTTGAAAATTTAATTTAAATCAGCAAATTTACATGTTTTAAACTTACATTTCTCTTTTCTAAATGTTGTCATGAATATTTGAAAATATTTCATTATTACATCCATAATCACATGTAATGAAAGTTTTAATTTTTTAAAATAACTTACATTTCTGTCCCATAATCATTGTCACAATACACAGAGATAGTCATCAATGATCAGGCTTTCTGAAATTTGAAAGCAAATATAACATTATTTAAATTATCAATATTATTTGAAATGTTGATATGAATTAATTGTTACTTCATGTCTTTATATGAATATCAAGATAACATATTTTAAAACCTTCAAATCAAAATTTTATTATGATCATGGATACTCTACACTAACCTAAAAGTACTGTTGGGTGATTTGTTGGCGGTATCTAATTCCATCAGCTGCAACTGGACCTTGGTGAATATTGCCACCATTGCCACCATTGTTATTACCTCCTCCATCACCAGCATTCATTGGGACATTCAAATTCTTGCAAATATTGTGCAAGATAGCACAAGCCTGTATAAAAAAGACATGTAAGAAAATGTTACATTGAATAACATTTCATATACCAATGTCAAAATCATGAACAAACAATGAATGACCTTAAAGTTTTATCTATCAGAACAAGTACATGACTACTTAAATAATTAAAAGAACAGAAAATGAAAAATGATATTAAAATGGGGAAATAATAATTTCTCACCACAATAACTTTGCAGACTTTTATCGGTTCCAAGCGGACCTCACTGTGCAGTACACGAAACCGTCTCTTCATTTGTCCTATTCCACGCTCCACTAAACTTCTTGTGATCTTGTGTGATCTTGAACATGATGTAAATGGTAGGAATTCTTATGAAGTAACTGCTTTAAAACAATTAATTAATTCAGAGGCATAATAGCATATTTAGAAAATAATTGGATGTAAAGAAACCCTCAATATGCCTATTAATTACTGAATATGTTCTGTGTATTAGTAACCTAGTGATAAACAGCACAAGTTGTTGCTGTTCACTTCTTCATGCTCAAATTAATGACAGGTGCATTAACTCCCTTGGTTAAATACATAGAGGTTATCACGCGAGTGTGTTTGGGGATGGTAAATATCCTGCATTAGGAATAAACATTGTATTTAGCGAGCCTTGGCGAGCTAAATACATAGTGTTTATTCCTAATACAGGATATTTACCATCCCTAAACACACAAGCGTGATAACCTCTTTATCATATAATGTCATTCTTCAAATCTGTGCTTGAAAATCGCTTCCCCTCTCTCACAAACATTACCTAAACATTGCGAGTTTTCCTGGAATGCGCGCATTAATATTTATTACGTCACAGGGTAGGTGATGTGTCAGTCGGACACTGACAGTAGCCAATATAGTTCAAACTGAAATCTGTTTCTTATACACTGGCGAAGCAACATATACTCAAAACAACAATTGTTTTTACTTGCCTTTCGCGACAATCCATCGGTCTGTCCGCTAGAGTAACTGCCCTTTGTAAAAGGGAAGCTACTCTAACCCTAGTCTATGAGACATTACGGCCAGTGATTGTTCACAGTCGGCCTGTTCTGTCATAACGTTAAGAAGTGTAGTCAGATGTATACACAGCGCCAAAACGAAACAAGGTAACAATTCATACATATTTCGCCTAAACCCAACTATTTTTATTTGTGGAAAAGGTTTCAAGCCACAGAGGTCTACAAGCACAGGTATGGCTTCTGATCCCGCTTGGCTAGGCCTAGGCCTAGTGCCCTCGCAAAATTGTTTCGAAATTTATATCTCCAAAGTTGCCTAAACTTATAAAATGCCTTAGTTACGTCGCAGTTCGACACTGACTTTCAGTATATAAGACTGGGTTTTTTAATAATTGTATCAATTATCCCTGTAGTTTATCCAGATTCACGATGGTTAATTCTGACTCGATAGCCGAATGACAAATGCGACGCCATGTTTGTTTATATACACTGAAAGTAGTCCCTACTTGACCTTTGATATTTGCATCTCTATCCGCATATGACCCCAACGGATATCGTTTTTATCCGTTGGCTTTATCCTGCCGAGAAACCTACCCATTATATGATAAATATTTATATATAAATTAGATGTTGCAATTAGAAAAGATGGAATATTGATAATGACTCCAATCTCCTTATGTAATATTTAAATGTTAAGCACATACTTTCCGTATCATTAGTCAGCTTAATTACTTCCAAAATAAATTGAAAACTAGGGCCTAGATACTTTATTACATTACTATCAAGTCCACCAAAGATGTGAAGCTTCTGTAAAATATTTAAAGTGATAAGGGGACACTACTCTCATTTGTGTTCCCGGCATTCCTTCGGTGACGATATCCTTTTGTTTTGATTTTTTTACCTGTTGTAATTTGTTTGTTGTCCGGGTTGAGGCCGCAGGTAGGGCGTTAATAGATGTGGCCGGCAGGGATAGCCGCTGTCCCCGAGCAGGTGACAACCGTGCGGAAACTGATTATTCAGAAACGCATGTCTCAAATTGGAATTATTCCAAATCCTGGAATCATGTACTGACCCGGGCCACTTTGCCACGATGTTTAGTATTTTGTAATTCGCGTCCATGACGACTTGAACGTTAATGCTATGAAATCCCTTGCGACAAACAAATTCTGGCTCATTTACATGTGGAGCTATAATCCTAACGTGTGTCCCATCAATTACTCCGATCACACCCGGAAATCCACCAATTGCTTGAAATTGCACCTGCGTTCGATTGAGGTCGGCCGCATTGGAGGGCATAGAAATGAAGCGATGTAAGATGGCCGGAATCACTAGTGCATTTAAGGTCTGATTTATGACACGACTGACAGTTGGTTGACTTATCCCCAGATCGTCGCCATTGCAAAGCTGTATCTTACCTGTCGCCAAGTATCGCAGAGTAATGATTACTTTCAGTTCAGCGTCTAGCGACATATTTCGTTTCGTAGGGCTTTGCAACTGATTTGTCACAAAATTTATGCCGGCACGATTGAGTCTGTATCTTTCAATAAGTTCATAATCAGTAAGGTCATTTAACACATCTTTTCGAGCTCGAAATATACGGTTTCTACGATGTCGCAGCTGCACGGCGGCGGCCACATTGGAACTCGAAGAGTTTACCTGAGTAGATAAGAGTGACAATGACCACTCCTAAAGATAGGAGTAACTTTTATGAGTTAGGAGTAACTCTTAGGAGTTAGGAGTAACTTTTAGGAGTTAGGAGTAACTTTTAGGAGTTAGGAGTGAACTTAGGAGTTTTGGCAGTTAGAAGTAAATTTCCAACTCTAAGAGTTTATATAAATACGGGCCCGGATATTTACTCGGAGAAATGAATTTCAAAAATAGCATATTAGTGATCACGGGTATCTGTCTTTTATGAAATCACCAATGATCATTCCAAAACGTCTCCGATAACGCTAGAGTCGTTTAGAATGTTTTGGAAAAAACGAAAACACGAACGCCGAAGTGAACTTTCCGCCATATTGGACAGTGTTTACAAAATCACGTTTCAGGTACACCGGTTATGAGACGCCTGTAACATCACGTATATTTCAAACTTATCTGCGATACCTACATCCTTGAATTCCTCATACATTTTAGAAACAAACGACCAGTGGTCTTTGCCACCAATACAAAGTGGCTAGATGAAATCAAGCAAAATAAGTTAGGCGTGAAAACGAACGCTGTGCTCGAAAAACTGCACATGGTTGAAATGTAAACAAAGCAAAATTCAGATTTTACACAGTGTAGCATTTTATCCTATTTTGAGCTATCCATTCGTCTATTCGTTCAAGATATTGGCTCAACATTTTCAGAATATGCATGGGAAGAGAATCGTAGGAAAAATTAGGGAATTTCAAATAGATACATTGCAATGATTTGATATTTTCAACAGAAGTTGTCAAAGTTACCGTTCTGGTTGACGCCATGACTGACGCAAAATCACGCACAACGACAACGGTGTGTTTCAATGAAAATTATGACAACAAATAACAGTACATTGATTGTCAGAATGTTTCTGATTACTTACATGTCACATTTATGTTTATACGATGCCTGAATCAACGAAAGTCCCCTCGTACAATCCCGCGTACTGTTGACAGTGTACACGCCATTTTGTAAAAGTGGGTCACAGGTAGTGTTGTCATACGTCAACATTGTTGTACATATTTGGTAATTTCTTTGAGGTGAAGGTCCTTGAATGAGAGTGCACACGATCATTGTATCATGCCATTTACAGTTTCAGTTATGGTGTATATTTTGCATGTCTTTTATACATTTTTTCACACAATTAATTTCACTTTGGATATTTGTCAATGTTCAAAATGAAATCATACGTACATATAGGCCACAACATGTATGAACGAACGAATAAATGTAACTGCAGCATGTACGTATTTCTTGGGATGTGAATATTATAAGTTCATATATCTAATGTCCATGAATAGCCGTTTCATTTTATAACTAAAACTGAATATATTACTTTAACAAAATGGATAATATTTTTCGGTAAAATATATGCACACATTTCTGAAATGTGTTGGTCTTGGATTTGTCTTTTATGTCGTTGGATACAGAGAACAGTGATATCTAACGATTCGCCAGGTGCGCGTTAGTCACAAACAATTTACGAATTATATTCCTCTCGTTTTGCATTATATAATCAATGGTTTCATTCTTATTTCAATATTGTGATCACAGGATAGTAAATGGTTTACAAATTTATTTCTCCAGGAATTGTAAAATGTATAGAAATAGAACTCATGCCAGGTACCCCGTTGGTTCAAACGTATACGATTATCCTGATAATTCTATACCAATAGAGCTTTCTTTGCATCTTTTAATGTGTAGGAAATAATAACATAATAATGAACAAATATATGTCCAATATTGAATATAATTTTGGTTGTTTTGAAATATTCTTTTGGGAATTTCATTACGTAAATTGATGCCAAACAGGTGCGTGTCTTGTCCAATTAAGAAATACGATAAACTATCTAATTGTTTACATATTCAAGACATTTTTTACTTGGTGAGAGCAGTCATTTTATGTTGTGTCGAAAAAGCGTCAAATTCCGTTCCACACATCGAGATTTTCCATACCATGAACGAAAATTAGGGGAGATATATATTAATCAAAATACCAGTGTCATCTTTTTCCGACGTTATCAAAGACATAAAACCAGCCATGACGTCAAAAGGAATGGTGTTATGTTTAGGGTATTTCATTACATTTGATGATAAGGCTTGTGCTCCAGTAATAATGATGCAACATAAGTCAAATTACACTTACACAATCAGGAGAATGTTGAAATCTAAGGACTAAGTTATAGGTTAGATAAGGCCATCCATTTATCTATTACCTCCTTTTTATGAAGTACGATTTCATCATTTCTTATGGGTATATTTTATAACTAAACGTGTACAGTTTCAACATCGATATTTGTGTTGGAATAGTTTGGTTCCTCCTGAACAAAACACCACGAAAATATATTGTCCTTACCCACAGCTAATTCTCACCAAGTGACCTGAGTTACAAAAAACTAGAGCTAAGCATAGCGGAGTTATGCCCCCTTTTCTTTGTACGTGTGTAACCTCTCTGTCAACATTGACTTTTGGAAAACAGTCATGCACAACGTAATGTTTAAAGTGCTAACCTGAAATATAATGGGGCAATCCTCGACACAACTCGAGTGGTACTGGAATTGATCAACCAATAAATTACGACGGTTCATAAGAACATGCCCTGGGATTCCTAATGGTGTTTCAAAATTTGCTGCCTCATTTCTGGTTGCTGGCGACATACAGCAGGAAATCATCTGTTTAATGAGGTTGCAAGTATTCAGCCAAAGAGTCTATAAAGTTCAACGTGAATGTCAGACCGGTACCTTAGAACGGTTCAACATGAAACACAAGCACCTGGATACGATCAGGGCAGTGTCATAGCCCAGTGGTTAATGCGTTTGCTCATAAGAAAAGATCCAATTCTCAGATGGGAAAAGTATGAAATAACGGTGTCCAAAGTCGCAATTACTTTCAGAGTATGGAAATACAATTTTTCTATGGACAAAACTATGTTTTATTCATTTAATGCAAAGGGTAAAACCCATTTTTCTGACATGTATGCTAACATTTCGACTACAAGTGACGTTTAATGTGTTCGCCCATGATCCGATAGGAATAGAGATGATTCATCCTGGGGCTTGTATTCCGTAACAAGCACAACTGGGTTCACTAAAAATTGAAAAATCAGTTTTCCATTTCTCCTATGTGCAATTGAAATTCAGTCAAATATATTTTAGATTAAATATGTTTTAAATGCATTTTTTTATTTAGAATGATGAATACAAAATGACTTAAAATTGATCTGAATTATGTCCCTTATGGATAAGATCCCAAATTCAAAATACATACACCCACAGAAGCGATTATTTATATTATCATTGTCTCGATTGCTATGGAAAAAAGAATGTTTCTCTTACAGAAAATATGTAATCATTTCCATAAGTCAAAGCTTCGATAAACACAGCACTGACAACACGGAATAAATGTTAACGGAAATATTTATATATAATGTGCCATGCTTGTGTAACTGTCAAGTGTCCTTGCCATTACTACAATCCACGAATGTGGCCTTGAAATTCTTCAGCACCAAACGTATTCTCTTCATCTGGCCTCGTTAAACTTCCATGTATTCCCAAGCATGAAGGAAGGTCTAATCGGAACCATTTTCGACTGGAACGACTTCATAGCAGCAGTGGAACATGTTTAGAATTGTGAAAGTTGATTTGAAACGAAATTCGCAGTTCACGTCAACATAAAAACCCATTGAATGCTGGCTTTCAACAAACCAAATATTTCTCCATTGTCTTCACATGGTGCAATATTGATGAGTGCGGCTCTAAACAACCAACCAACTAACCACCCATGATGGCCCCGCAACAGCCTGACATGTGTTATGTGCATAAGCTTCGTCCATGTCTCAAAGTGATGCAGGATGTAGGTTTGTACCATTCTGAAATCAAAGAGCACGGATATGTTGATTTAGACCAACGATCATTATCGAGCGAGACCGGATCCATGGAGCTTAGAAACTCAGCTCTGCAGGGTCGTAGACATCTGGGCAACCCTGCGGAAATGGTCCGAAATCTGCGTGTCAACAGGAATACATGCATATGTCATTATAGGTCTGAACTGGGGAAAGGAAAGTTTGGTCGAATTACAACATTACAGATGACACCATGAACACTTTCTTCTTTAGAAATGTACTGAATCAAAATCATAGGATAGTAGTGTACAATATGGCTGAACGTTCTTCTTCAAATAAATATTCATGAAACCTAAGCACATAAGAGACATGGCACAGAGGTAGTGGTACTCTAGGTAGAGTTGTGTGCAAAGTTTACCGAGAGCCCATTTTGAAATATTATGTTCGTTTCAGCTATTGAACTAAATCCATAACGCTTAGAAGAAGCCAAGAAAGTGTGAAATTGTCAGACGATAAAATAGAATAATGTGTTAAAATCTATTTTGTTAATTTCTGAATGTTCCAAGGAAATGGAGTGTTGCGTTGAAATCAATCACCGAAAATCAGTCAGTTTTAGAAAATGCATTGACAACACAAATTATCACCTGAAGCTCTGAGACTGACATTTTGTGAAAAAACTATTGTGCATATTCTTAAAGCTTAAAGTGGGCGCTGGGTGAGGTGGCACTTCGACACAGTGATACTATTAGTATCCATATTGAATTCTTGATAGAATAATGGCTTTATGTAAGACTGACATGACAGATGTATCACCTCATCTTTTTTTATTCAGTTCGGGAGATTAGCAACATTGTTGTAGAAATGGTATAAAACCCAAGGGTTTGACATATTGGCAGATCTTTAATCAAATCAATCAGAGAAGATATTCTGAGAGTATATAAGTTATGTCGCCCTGGAGTAACCATTAGGCAAAACTGTTGGCACATTGCATGTTACTACACTGTCTCATTTAGGAAATTGAGTACTCACATCAGAATCTGACAAAACAGGAGAAATCTTAGACAAGGGCACTGACGACTTTCAGACGACTTCTGCTATTTCAATAACCTTTCTGGTAACATCCAATTGCACACATCCACATGATCATTTATGTATTAAGTCGGGAGTAGCAAGTTGCTGTCACAGGTGAATTGTTCAAACTTCCATCTTGACACAAGCTCTTCATACGATCGTAGTGGACAAATCTGAAGTCTAGTGAAAACTACAAAGAGCATCACCCTGAGAGCCATCTCCATTGCATGTATCATAATAAATATAAACGACACAAACCTTTTCCACCTTCATAAGAAATCTTTGCCGAAGGCAGAGTCGATTGAACGCTTCCGACTTCATCGTGAGTGTGTTTATGACGCAAAAAGATGTGCGTATCCTGCCCCACTGGTGGCACCCGTCACAAACACATGCAAAGACAAGTCATTTCTTCACCTGAACAAAACACGGGAACATATGGCACAAGTAAGAATAGGAAATTGTGTTGGACAAACTTTTGTGTCACCGTTGCGTCTACTTTGGAAATGTCCTCCACAAGTCTACCATAAAATATTTTGGAAAGCTTTACTGATGTCTTGACTGTTGTAACCTTGATAATATAGCTTCTGAACCACAGTCGAATGACGCTCTTTGACATCTTGGTGGAAAGCACATGCCTGATTGTGCCTCAAAAGAAGTGAAATGTAAACGCCAAGGGTTGGAGCTACAGGAATATTGCTCCACCTAAAGGGAAAGTTGACATTGTCATAAAGTCTAGTGGAGGGACAGTGTTTTGTCACAATATGAAACAGATGAAGCGACAGCACTCGTCTCCTATATTTCTTGTTCACCAAGGTTACAAGAAGGTAACCATAACTATGGAGAAATCATTCTTTTCCCGATATCCATTCTTGATTTCCCTTTACACAGAATCAACCCCCTCTAATTAATTTTCATTGACGCTTTCATTTTAGTTTGAAGTTTTACCGCTCAACAGTCACATTATGACTGTTAAGATTTTATTATGTATGGACCTTCCATTTTCTCGTAACCAATCACTCTTGGTTTTCCAGCATCAACCATATTAATCACAATGCATGTCGTATTATCGCCATGATACATTGCTGCTGCATAGGCTTCAAAATCAGTGGCTTGTAATGAGTGTCTCCTGTAAGACGAATCGGATCCCTCAAAACCCCACAAGCTTCTTCTCCAGAACATTTGACAGGTTAATCTGTCATGATCGAAATGTTACGAGCCATTTTATTTTCAAATTACTTTTACCGAAGTCACAAATACATGACCGGGTGGCAAAGAGCAATCGAAAGTTGTGTAATGTTAGGAAGAAAATGGTTAAGATTATTAAAATGGGATACACGTATTGATATCTATTGTGAATGAGTGATTTGGGTTTATCGCCGCTTTAACAGTATTCCAGTTATATCACGGCGTGTCAGCTTAATGTGGGAGGAAAGCCCGAAGTGATGCAGGTCTCTGACGTTTACCACTTCGGTGAAACCCACGAGTATGGGTATGGTGCTGACAAACCTAGAAACATAATCGGGGCGAACCGGGATTCAAACCCACAATCATAGTTTCCTAAGGTGCCCAAGGGACGCAACTCTGCACAGCGAATCGCGGCGCCTAAGACGACTTGGCTAACTAATATTTTTATATTTCCCCTTTCAACATGAAAACAAATCAAGACACTTTAGTGTCACCGTGTTTTAGACCTGATTCAAAACATACCTTTTTGAACGCTACAACTGAATGTGTATATTTTAACTATCTTACTGTCCCTTCCCTGTTGTATATATGTACATATGCTAAATTTGTGTATTGAGCATGTCCCTCAATGATGTTGATTTTGCGCAAAACAAATAGCATTATTATTATTATGATTATTATCTGTCATATAGACAGCCATTGTTTTTTTAGTATAACCAAACCGATCTCTTTTATGTTCATTGTTATCTGTGGTAAGGAACAGTCATGTCCAAGGGGACGTACACAGAAAGGAAACTGACACCAAAGGTGGAGCAATCGTCGCAATTTAAGGAAACTGACTGTGCTTGGTTTACATTGCAGAAATGACCTTGAGAGTACAACATACTTGGATGGCACATGGAACGTACAATGATGAATGTAACCAAGAGAAACAGTGGGAGCAGCTATCACCTTGCGTGCAAAAAGCAAACATGTGAAACATTATTTTCTTCTTCTACTGTTGAAGAGATACATCTTCCTCACATTTTGTAGATGACGTTTCTCTTTGATATGTAATCACTCTCTGCGTCACACTTATTCAATCTTACGGTTACCAGTACGTCTTGTACGTGCAGGTGTTGGGCCCTGTTCTTTGGAGATGACACCTTGTTCAATCCGTTGACAATCAACAGTTTGCAACCTACGACATAATTATACCAGCTAAAACAGGGACATGACACGTTGGAACAAATTACTGCGATATAAAACATTCTCATCTCTTCAGCCTCAAAAGTGCATCTAGTAACGATGTGTTCGGACTCAAAACGGACCTTTTCTAAGGCTACAACATATCTTAATATCCCCTCTCTGTTGTATATATGAACATTTATTATTTGTTATTATGCACACCTAACAAAGAACAAGATACCTCTCTCCGCCGAGATCTGAAAAAAAGCATCAAGCATGAAGGCATCACACTTCTCGGTAAGGGTAAGGGATTCATTGGCAACAACGTTTCCCCAAACCGAATGTAAACGAACAGTTCCGAATGGTGTATAATAAAAGCACGCTAATTATATAGTAAATAATACATGCTTCCTGTCCTTTCCGAAGCTGTGATATGTATACCCAAAATGGTTTACTATCGAGGGTCCAAGTTATGTGAAATTGCGAAGACTTAAACCCTTTTGTTACCGGTACCCATAACAAACAACTTGAAATAATGATTGATTCATATCATGCGTATTCTTCAAGTTGTCCTATAACATAACTCAAGCAACTGAAGACACGTCCTGTGGACATTTTTGTTATTGACTCATATACCCAGCTAGGTACTATTTGGGTAATTATGTGATACAATGCCGATACATAGATCGATTTTATAGGTCATTTAAACAAAACAGCGGAATATTAACAAGCTGCGCAGATGTGTGCCCATGATAGAACATGGCCAATTCTGCACACGGTCCAATTCTGCACACGGTCCTACCTTATAGTAATGCCAATTGAACATTTGTCATTTTTAGGCGTAAGACTATCTTTCCAAAGATATGACCTCAAAAAGAAAAGACGGTAAAAACGTGATCAGTTGGTTAAGTTCGGATCCGAATGATTGAACTTCTAAACTAAATATGTTTAATTATGTCAGTAAATAAGAAATGAATCTTCTCCTTTGTTTTTCGCCCTCTTAACGAATTCAGGGACATACTTTACCGATAAGTGACACATCACCCATTAGAACAGAAGCTCTATGATCAACGTTCATTTTATTAGGCAAACAGTTTCGTAACATCTATTCATCACTCAACCTGAGCTGTCACTTAATTTTGAATTGTTAGCTTTTCATTGCTTAATTAGTTTAAAAACAGATTCCTCGTCTACGTCAAGATAAATATATTGCACAAATTGTTACATAGGTTTTCGGCAACAATGTTGTATTAATTCTGGTATCTTTTTTTCAATTCCCACATCGTATTTCTTGCTTTTACTGCTGCAATCTAATTATTTCAGTCATTAATTGCATAGTACACTTAATCAATACACATTCATAACTCTTTGGTCTAAATTTACCCTTTTGCGTTGAAATTGATAGACTTTAATTTTTTTGTGGTTTTGATAAACAAACAGCTTCTTCAAAATAAGTGCAAGACAAAATTGATCAAATCAATATTTGAGTAGAAACGGATCCTGAGGCAAACAGAACCTGTGATCTCTAGCAAAAAATCAATCATCCACAATTTGCTGCACAATAACTACTTATGTATGGGGTATTCTTGGTGAGGGATGTGGGATTTTGATCCTGAGTTACACAACCGTTCATCGGCGTATATTTTTGAAAGTGAGTGGCAGGGCAGCGTGACGGTTACACTTTTCCAGTCACGTCCAAGTCGAAGGCTGTATTCACTGGCCGAATTTGCTGGAATCTTGACAGCTATCTTCAAAAAATTAAATCAGTCAGTCACTCCGTGAAGAAGAGCCACGGTGACTCCGAATAGTAGCAGGGACGTTTAGCGGAGATTTCTCATGGTTACAGAAAGGGTTTTGTGACTAAACTTTCCAATAGTAACAAAATGTAAGGCACATACTATTCGCATGATCTGACAGTCGGAAAAGGTACGGGGCAAGTAAGTATCTTCATATGTTTCCAAATTGGAGAACGTTATGTTATCCTTTTTTTTCTTCTTCACTTCTTCACTGTTCCTCGGGCTATATATATTTGCACAATGGCGTTTGATGTACGTGACATTCCGGATTATTACATTAAATTAGCTGTATGGAAAAAGCCATCCTTTCTATTGGAATAAACGACTTTTATGTCGTAAAGCCGTCAATTTGTGCGATGCGGACAAATCATAGTTCCATTTGCTTTCTTTGACGTTATAGTCACAAAGCTATTTTGGTCAGAGTCATACCAATTACTGTACAGTGCCATTACATCGCTTTCTTACATGTTGTCTACAATAGAGAGATCAAAGTAATTTTATAACCATCTATTTCTCTAGAATATAGGCATGGTCCTGCGTCATGTATGCTTCTGTCTCTTTCTAATAATCCCTGCGTCTCCAGTAACCACAGCAACCCCAACCCTTCCTAGCACGGTGTCTTTTGACCAGATGTAAAGTATTATTTTGATTTGGTTGATTTTGTTTGTTTGTTGTTTAACGCCGCACTCAGCAATATTCCAACTATATGACGGCGGTCTGTAAATAATCGAGTCTGGACCAGACAATCCAGTGATTGACACCATGAGCATCGATCCACTCAAATGGGACCGCTGACATGCATCAACCAAGTCAGCGAGCCTGACCACCCGATCCCGTTAGTCGACTTTTACGGCAAGCATGGGTTGCTGAAGACCTATTCTACCCTGGAATCTTCACGGGGATATTATTTTTGGAAGTGGGGGCATTATGTCAGTAGTTTTGCACGATATTTTTATTACTCAAGCAGATGAATCGAAAGGATGAATACAGTGTTCAGATTGTGATGATCTCAGAAACAGTTCCATCCCTGTATTATGAACATCCAACTGGCAACATGCATCATATCATTTGAGCTTAAAAGGTAATGAAATGAGGGCGTCAACGTGAATAACAGCCATCGCGAATCGTACTTTCTGAACTTATATCGAGATGATGGTATAATACTCGAATAATATGGTTGGTTTGTTGGTTTGTTGTTTAACGCCGCACTCAGCAATATTCCAACTATATGACGGCCGTCTGTAAATAATCGAGTCTGGACCAGACAATCCAGTGATTAATATCACGAGTATCGATCCAGGCAATTGGGATCGATGACATACATCAACCAAGTCAGCGAGCCTGACCACCCGATCCCGTTAGTCGCCTTTTACGACAAGCATGGTCACCTTTTTACGGCAAGCATGGGTTCCTGAAGACCTATTCTTCGCCGGAATCTTCACGGGTCTCAAATAATATGGACACATTGACAATGAAACATTAACAAAATGACATGTTACTAGTTTGAGTGAGTTGGCTTGACGCTACTAAGAACAATATTTCAACTATATGACATATATGTTTTGTGGACGGTAAACCCGAGGTGATGCAGGTTCTGGACATATAACACGTGTTGACAAATCAAGAATCATAATCAGGGCGAAACTTGGAATCGAACGAACGAATCATCGGATTATAGCACGACTCAGGGATATATAACCTCAAGTATTTGCTCTTTTTGTCTGTTTTCAACCATTCTTATTCGTTTCAATTACTGCTTAAAGAATTTTCAGTCCCAAAACTACTTTGTCTAGGTGTATATAGGCCCCCTCCCTGTTGCATCCTTGCTTAGAAACACCCGGGGTAGAATATGTCCCCGGCATTCGTGTTAGTCGTAACCGCGAAACCCGTGAATCAGGGTAGAATTTGTCCCTAGCAACCTATGCTGGTCGCACGAAGCGACTAAATGCATCGGGTGATCTGGCTCGATGGCTTAAATGGCATGTTTACGTAGTCCGTCGTGGATCGTTGTTCATAATATCAATCACAGGATTGTCTGGTCCACACAAAGATCATTTACAGGCCGCTGGAATATTGATAATTCGGCGTTGAAATCGCGAATCAACAGTAGAGTTGCTCAAACATAATACTTGAAGAACACCCTTCACACAACACGAGTGAAGCAATTAAAAGACTGTTCCTGTCACTCATGGATACAGCAAAATACATTTATAACGGACACAGTTATAACGAACTGACAGATATAACGAACTGACAGTATGCAGTATATATGCTTAAAACAAACTAACATTAGTGGTCTTTGAGTTCGTCATAACCGTAGTTTATTGTTTATTCATAGAGCTATAGTGTGCTGCAGTTCCATCTATCAACAGTGATTAATATACTGCTCATGGAAATAACACAAGGATTCCTAGTAAACTGAAAGAAGATCTCAGCTCTTCTACGTTGAAAGAACATCTCTGCTCTTCTACGTTGAAAGAACATCTCAGCTCTTATAGTGGAAAAGGTTGACTTTACAACCTAGCGTGGATGGTGGTATCAGCGGCTCCAATGAGACCTTCAGTCGCTGTATATTTAGCCAGCGATTCAAGCTTAATATCACATCCCAGAATACATTTCAAGATATAAATAATCTGTTGTGACCTGACAATTAACCCCGTATGACTATGTTTGAGATTCGAAAGAGGTAGGAGTAGTCCGCGACAAGTAGTACGATAGGTACGTGCGTGTTTTGTCTCGGCTAACAATGAGTTCTAGTGGCGAGTTCAATAGCATATAATATAGTGCGTGCTGATGAGCTTTGGGTAGATACAGTCAGACCAGTGGCAATGCTAACTTTTTACATAGCTTGAGATTTATACATTCCTTCTCCATGTAATTTATGACTTGGCCAATTCTCGAGCCCGAGAATGTATGATTAGTTTATGCTTACCAAGCTTTGACATGTGTATTTGTTTGTAATAATTAATAATTTCTTTCAACCGGCTTTTAGGGAATTCTGGTATCGACTTGTCACATGGACCTATTAATTGTCCTTTGAACAACACGTGTGTCCACGGGGGCGTTGTCAATTTTATCTTCATGACTTGCACGTGCACTACATGCGTACACCCACTCTACGTGAAAGAATATGTTTGCCCAAATCCCGTGTACCACCTACTTGTCTCAAAAGCCTTTTGTGACTTGGTTCAATTGGTCTTGGATTAGTCAATGTGTTTTTTCCACGCTTTTAGTAATGTTAGTAATGCTGGTCTTCGGTGTGACGAGCGAACACTTTAACCACAATGCTTACCCCACCGACCCTACCGATACAAAGAAAATGCAACCACGTTGTGATTCACACACTGAAACTAACCAAATTCAATATGATTTGTTGATGGTTCATTGATCATGTGTGGTTATTTACTCGTTTCACAATTTAGTTCTGTACTTACCGATTTCTGAGCTCACCATCGCGTTTCAACTTGAAAATCAACACGTAAACGGGTCTGATAATTCCAAATGTGTAAACAAAACATATTCAGGGCCAAATTTGCCAGTATTTCAGTGTTTTGAAGATGGTTCATTGATCTTGTGTCTTTTTTTCACTGATTACACTATTTGGTTTTGGATTTACCGAATCTAGGTTTAACTTCGCGTTTCAACATTGGAATCAACATGTAACATGATTGATTCCCTTTTTAGGGTTCATTTAAAAGCTGTACTTCGAAGAATTAATCGATATGTTATTGTCAATGATTTATCAAGTATGAAGGTATACGATACAAAGGATGAATCAAGAGGAATATGTGTTTGAAGGTGTATCCTGTGTTAGAGTCTTTGTCCTCGCGGTATTTACGTGCTCAAGTCGAAGTCCGTCAAACTAACTGTAAACAGAATCTCCTATCAATCTCTTTCAAATACCCACAAATCTGACAGCGCTTCTGGGGGGCCATGCTCATTAGTCACTGAACCTATGTACTTTATCAAAAGACTTGAATATCATTCAAAAGAAACCTTCATCGTTTGGCTAGCTTTCGTGACTTTAACTGTCTTTAAAGTTCAAAGAAATATATTTATTGTAAACAGGATCAAGTGACTTGCTCTGTACACCCAAGACATTTTTTGATTTGTGAGACTGTAAATCATGGCGGAAGAAGGGATTTAAAGGAAGAACACTTAATTCAAACAGCTTTTTGGGAAACTGTATAAACTCAGTTCGATGTGGATAGGCAAGTGTGGGATTATTCCCCGATTGCATCTTTTCAACATTTTAATTAACAAGGATTGTCTTGTGTAGCTCGGTACCGGATTCCAGGGAATCAGAAACAAATCTCTTATAAATCTCATTTTGTCGATTCTCATTATTACCAAAGAATGTGCGCCGATATTAAATCTACCAGAGAATACTGTGCTTTTTATACACCAGGCGCGATATTAGATCTACCAGAGAATACTGTGCTTTTTATACACCAGGCGCCTGGTGTCTAAGCTGTGTTGTTATTGTTTCCAGACCAGTCCAACATATAGACCTACATCAATCGTATTGATGAGGCTGTATCCTTGGACTGACATGCTCTCCTGGGAAGATGCGTCACCATTTTGGTGAAAAGGTCAGATTGTTGAACGTTCTTGATTGGCGTTATAAAAGATCGAAAAGCATTCTCTTTTTTTGTTTCAGGGTGTAGATAAAGATGTTTAAGGCTTCCGTTGTGCTGCCAGTGAAAAGAGGGGATATATTTCAATGAATTGTTCAGTTACACAAACATTGTATGGTATTTGTTTGAATTTTTTTAACGATTGGCATCGTGGTTAGTGTTTTGAAGTGGTTTTATTATCATTGTTTATGGTTAACGCCGCACTCGGCAATTTCAATATTCCAGCTTTAAATAATTAATCGAGTCTGGATCTGACAATCCAGTGATTGACATCATAAACATGGACCTACGCAACTTGGATGCGATGACATGCATCAACCACGTCAAAGAGTCTGACCACCCGATCCTGTTAGTCGCCTCTTTCGACAAGCATAGTCGCCTTTTAATACAAACAGGGGTTGCTAAAGACCTATTCTCGACCCATATCTCCACCGGTGCCATGTTCTTCTGCGTGAAGAACGACCAATATTACCGCAAGATTACTCCATCGATATACTACAAGGTCCATACTCAATCTGTAAGAAGATTGTTTGGTGTAGTGGGAATTAAGATTGAACGTCGCATTGACGTCGCAGCAACAGCTTCACAACCACACAAAGACATCAACGTGTGACATTATACAAACAAATCACTGATGTTCTGTAAATAAAGTTCAAAATCAATACCTTCAAAATAAATTAAACCATTTGAATTGCGCAATATTATATTCTGCCGTATTTATTTGTCCTGTCGGTGATATTTGTGTTTGACACCATCTATCACAGCAGTGAGTGTATTGCGTTCACGCAGAGTGGGCGGATAACCAGTTGTCCTACTCGCTCCTGCTTGACCGTGGGCATGAAGTCCGATAAGGATTACGTAATGGAAAAGTCGTGGGAATATAATGATCCAACTTCCAGATCAAACCATGTTTTTTAGACACATTTAGAAGTTGGAAGAGCATGAATATATGACACTTTTTATGGATATCAACTTCTATATTCTTTGTATGACGTTCAGAAGAAACGTCGTTCAAAAGAATAAAGGAGTTGATATAAAATGTGTTATATCTTTGAACTATACTGTTACTGATATTAGATATTAGTTTTCCATAACGATCTACCATCGTCGCTCCGTGGCTCCAGTTTGCATAAACAGGTATGTGTTTGTTTCCTACGCAGAGTACAAACATATTGTTTTATTATTTCTCGTTAAAAATACGACTGGTACGTTAAAGAAAATTTCTTGTGTTGGATATGCAATTTGTTTGGGTATCAAGCGAAGATTAAGCTGATTGTAACGCATGGAAATGGTTACTTTCTGATTTATGTCCATCAGTCTGGTGGTGTGCGACTCGTTATGTGAACTTAATAGATTCGAATTTAAGCCATTTAAATGGACGTTTGGCTTAATGTTCAGAACAATGTGTTTTTGAAACTATCCTTTTTCTTTGTCAAAGTTGAAAAGCATATACATACATGTACATGTACAAAGCCGTACTAGCATGGCCATATCATCTGTTGTCTAAGAGATGTTGGTTGGACCCCAAATAGTTATTGTTTGACCACGAGGGCAAGAATGTTACTGTTTAAACTGTATTATCGCCTGTAATTTCTTATAATTGATCTTATATGACTATATAAGAAAGCTACGCGCTAAATCGCAAAGAACAATGTACAACACAGATAAACGCATTGCGCGAACAATGGCATCTAAAAGCGGGCAAGATGTGGCAATCTGCTTTTAGCAGAGCAATGTTTTTTGCGTATTAGTCGAATTCAACAAACACTTGATAAAGCCCTTATCGTGGAATGTTTTCACTCGTGAAAGTATTTTATTGGTAAAAATATTTTGGTAATGTTAATTGTAGAGCCCAAACATTTTTGGTTCCATATCAACTTACATGAAAATGGATCCTGCCCTTCGTAAGTTTTCTAAACGTGGACAAAGGCGCTGCTAAAAAAGAGTGGTTTATTAAATTAAAATAAAAAGCCTGGCAGCGCTGAACACACTGATGTAACATTCTGCTTACAAGATGTGGGGCGGTCGGGTAGCCTAGTGGTTAAAGTGGTTCGTCACGCTGAAGACCCGGGTTCGATTCCCGACATTGGTATAATGTGTAAGGCCCATTTCTGGTGTCCCCCGCCGTGATATTGCTGGAATGTTGCTAAAAGTGGCGTAAAACCATACTCACTCACTCACTCACTCACTCACTTACAAGATGTTTACAGGCGCAAGGTCAGTGGAAATGATGTTATTCTAAGGCATTTAGAATTCGGATGAATGAATATTTCGTCTGTACAGGAAAGCTTTTTAGATATTTTATTCAGCTTTAGGAATGCTTATTTCAACCAAAAGTAGCACTTCCACTTCCAACGGTGTCTAATTTTTAATGAACAGGGTAATGCATGGACCCGGGCGGTAACGGAGATGAGTGTTTTCAAAAGTGCAGATAATAAATGTCAATTGTCACATATGAATTGTAACACGTATGGGAGTGTGTGCTGCAATCTGATTTGATTACATTCCTTGTTAATGGAGCCCAGACATTTTGTGGACTTTTCACTGCGTATGGCTACTTTTCTTGTGAATCCCAAATTTGAAAAAAATAAGCGTTCCTTTAAGGTTGCTGAAACTGAAATATCGAAATGGAAAACAATTATTTACATATTATATCTGATCAATACAGAAAATGCTATTTTTGATAACGTATCTTTTACAATTTCGAAAATGTATTTTCAGATTTAAGGGGGTTATCGAGTATGCGATTCTCAGAAATGTCATTTCAAATCGAACACGTTATTTTTTAAGTACGAATATGAAAATACAAAATGTAATCCTAAGTGATAAATAGAATTTGAAATGGGAAAAAAATCACCTTTAACGCATGATAGCGTCAACAATGTTTCTCAACAAACACACGCATCAAAGGCTATATATATCTGGGGACGAGAAACAGGGTGATCATTTACTCGTATCATCCACACTGCACTTAAAAGATGGAACTATTTTTGTCACAACATAATTTGCGCATATTGACACAATATATTTCTAACCTGTCGAAGCGGGCAATGGCCTGAGAAGAATTACGTGTCCTTGTGCAGGGGTTGTATTAGTGTTTGTGGAGTCTGCTTTAAGAAGACGATTTGTCAAAAATGAAAGCAAATGTTTTTTGTAAGAATAATATGTGAAATGCTGGACTTCCTCCTCATTGATAACATCCCTGTTAGTTTTGTCCATTTTGAAGGCACCTCCATTTTGCTCATTTTCTGTTTCTATGTGTCATCAACAGGAACTTCTGTTTCGATTGGCAGAGTCAAAACAAGGGAATCCAAGGAGTGGCCAAGCAAGAAGTTTAACTCTTGC
Source organism: Haliotis cracherodii (assembly GCF_022045235.1). NCBI lineage: Eukaryota > Metazoa > Mollusca > Gastropoda > Lepetellida > Haliotidae > Haliotis > Haliotis cracherodii. Next base: position 12,036,430 of record NW_027266274.1, read on the forward strand.
TTCAAATTGACCGATGCTCTGATACCGTTCAATAATGATCAAATAGCCAACGCCCTGCAATATTCGAACACTCTTTTGGGGTATACATCTCACATTTTTTTAGGTAAAAGCGAACATCCTCTTTCCACAAAGATTTAAAAGAGCGTCATACAAATCTTTCTCAACTTTTTGGAACGTTCAAGGCCTAAGCAAAGCTTTCAAGACGTTTTTAAGATAGACATGTTGAGGATGGGTTCCCATGTGTCTTTCCAGGTGAACACTTGACCTGCCTTTGCATGTGTTTGTGACGAGTGCCACTGGTGGGTCAGGATACGCTCACTCTTACACCTGGTATCATCACAATTTGATCATGATTCAAAACCACATGCTCATGATATAGTCGGATCTCTTTTTCTTGGAACACTTTGAAAGGAAAGGTCTGGAGGTCTTTCGCAATATCACATTTAATCTTTAAATCACATACACCTCTGGTTATATATAATTAGACACGGATCTATCCCTTTTATCCCGACGAATATATATATAAACAGTATCACACTGTGCACTCAATGACGTACATTCACAATATAAAGGGTCAACTACTTTCTCTCAATGACGAACTTTCACAATATATACATGCACGGGGAAACTACTTGCTCTCAATGACGTACATTCACAATAAATGGGGGGAACTACTTGCTCTCAATGACGTACATTCACAATAAATAGGAGGAACTGCTTGCTCTCAATGACGTACATTCACAATAAATAGGGGGAACTACTTGCTCTCAATGACGTACATTCACAATAAATAGGGGGAACTACTTGCTCTAAATGACGTACATTCACAATAAATAGGGGAAACTACTTGCTCCTTATGACGTACATTCACAATAGATAGGGGAAACTACTTGCTCTCAATGACGAACTTTCACAATATATACATGCACGGGGAAACTACTTGCTCTCAATGACGTACATTCACAATAAATAGGGGAAACTACTTGCTCTCAATGACGTACATTCACAATATATAGGGGCAATAACTTGCTCCTTATGACGTACATTCACAATAAATAGGGGAAACTACTTGCTCTCAATGACGTACATTCACCATTAATACGGGGCAACTGCTTACTCTCTATGTCGTACATTCACGATATATACGTGGAAACTCCTTGCTCTCAATGACGTACATTCACAATAAATACGGGGCAACTACTTGCTCTAAATGACGTACATTCACAATATATAGGGGCAATAACTTGCTCCTAACTTGCTCCTAATGACGTACATTCACAATAAATAGGGGCAATTACTTGCTCTCAATGACGTACATTCACAATATATAGGGGCAATAACTTACTCTTAATGACGTACGTTCACAATATATAGGGACAACTACTTGCTCTCATTGACGTATATTCACAATATACGGGGACAATAGCTTGCTCCTAATGACGTACGTTCACAATAAATATGGGCAATTACTTGCTCTCATTGACGTATATTCACAATATATAGGGGCAATAGCTTGCTCCTAATGACGTACATTCACAATATATAGGGGCAATAACTTACTCTTAATGACGTACATTCACAATATATAGGGACAACTACTTGCTCCTAATGATGTAAATTCACAATATATAGGGTCCACTACATGCTCTCAATGATGAACATTCACAATATATAGGGTCAACAACATGCTCTCAATGACGTGTATTCACAATATATAGGGACAACTACTTGCTCCTAATGACGTACATTCACAATATATAGGGTCAACAACATGACCCAATGACGTGCATTCACAATTTATAGGGTCAACAACATGCTCTCAGTGACGTACATTCACAATATATGGGGACAAATAGATGACCTCGATGATGTACATTCACAACATGAAGAGTTTTCATGATGGCCTCAGTTATGTATGTTCACAATATACAGAGGTTGCATATAGGTTACATGCACTTCCATTTACAATATGTAGAGATAGCATTATTCTTAATATTACGTACATTCGAAACAAAGGTCACTCACAGTGGCGTACATTCACAACGCGCAGGATATACTTTATGGCCTCTCACAGTGATGATATACTCTGAGTGAATATTTTGATGCAACTTTGTCTTGTGCCTCTCTGTTACGTACATTAAATCGAGTCACATTCCTTACCCATGGAAGGACTTTCTGTATATTCAAAGAAAGTATTTGAGACAATTTGAATCAATAGCATGTGGTTTCTCAAGATCTCAAAGGATTTGCTTGAATTTGTGCAATCTCATAAAAGAACCAGTTCAATTACTTTAAAACATTGGATTTTTAAACTTTGTACGCCACTATCCCTAAGGACAACCTCAATCTATGGGACATCTGTCACTAAACGTGGTGACAGCAGAAATGGACGCACCGGTATTGCTGGGACACAAACACCCACCCACGCAAGATACATTTGAAGTCGTTCCCTATGCACTTACTGTCAGTAAAGTCATTTACTAGCCTGAGACAGCAGAAACTGTTTCAGTTTTCTTTTGACAATGGATTTGGATATTTCCATTGAAAATAATTAAATATGTTTCAATTCAATTCAGTTCTCTATTTCTGTACATTTACAATGACACATGCACAAGAATAACATTGTGTAACAGCAATGAGATATCAGGTGGTAAATGTATAGATTATTAAGGACCCTTTCATAGCGATAACTTTCACCGAGGAAAGCGTGTTGTATTTTATGATATTATACTTTTGAAAACTTTTAATATCAACCAGAATTAATTTCAAATAGCGTCCCTAAAAATATAACATTCGAGGCAATAGCTGTCTGTACTCAGACACAGTATACTGACTCCCAGACCTTGTTTTAGACCCTTCATGCCGAGCGCCAGACAGGGTAACAACAAGTACCATCTTTTAACGTCTTTTGGATCGAACCACGTACCTCCCTCTCTCCGGACGCGCTACCTTTAATTTCAAATAGAGTCCCCAAAAATATAACATTCGAGGAAATAGCTGTATTATCTCGTTAAGCCCCAATAAATATCTGTTTGATGTTGTGTTATCGAGATTTCTTTTGCACGTACAGGAAGGTTTATCAAAACCTGCAAACGTTTGAAATCGGTTTAATAACAGTCACACACAAATGAATATAAATCCGGCAGTCTTCTTAAAGTCAGTATAACAAGGTTTAGACGGTGCTTCGTCAAGTCTAGCAATTTCGGTAATCTAATGTTCATTTTAAAAGATAATGTTCCCGGTACTTTCATCAACAACCATTACGTGAATATTTCGGAAGTGTGAAAGGACTCGAAATGGATCATGGCTCAGTAGAGTGAGTGAGTGAGTGAGTGAGTGAGTGAGTGAGTGAGTGAGTGAGTGAGTTGTGTTTAACGCCGCTTTTAACTTTATTCCAGTTATATCGCGGCGTGTCAGCTTAATGTGGGAGGAAAGCCCGAAGAGTGATGCAGGTCTCATCATCAGGACGAACCGGGATTCGAACCCACAATCATGCAGTATTAGGTTTCAGGCTCGCCCAAGGGACCCAACTCTGCACAGCGATTAGCGGCGCCTTCGACAACTGCCCCAACCCCCCCCCCCCCCCCCCCCCCACACACACACACACACACACACACACTCAGTAGACGTTTGAGTGGTCTCTAGTGTCGGTCGCATCCCTTCCTGCCCACGGCAGAACATGTGGTGTTGGTAAAGATAGCTTCGCATTCCAGTCAAACACGATTTTGATTACACCCTCGACTTGCGTGAGACGGAACTTCAAAAGATGTTATATTCGGAAAGTTTGTTGCAACGATCATGCCTTTAAATAAGTGAATAATTTAGTGGGCTTCCTTGCACATTATTCAGTTGTATGGCGTCTTTACTTAACGTGGGAGAAAGGTTCCAGTTAACGTTTGAGTAAGGTGCTGTCAAATCAAAACAGCGTCCAAAGATTTTTTGAATGGCCAACAGGCGCAATTACGCACTTCAAGATTAGTCTAACAATAATATTTATCGATAAAGTAGTTGAAAATGAAACTACAAGGAAGACGCATCATCCATTTGTCCTTGCGACGAAGAAATTGTTTAAAAAATAACATAACCTCGTCTTAAGAAAACACGATGTCATCTTGAACTTCTTCGGTTATCTTGACATGTTGAAACGTCTATCGAGGGCTCTTTTCCATGGCGAAGACCGCCTTACCACTCCGCGACGTGGTCAGACCGCATTGTTAATCTGCCATGCCCTCGAATGGATCATGCTCTGTCGTCTTGACATTACAATCGAATTTGTTTTGTGGCATTTAGTATGTCAGATGCTGAAAAAAAGCGTGATTTACATTACATGGTATAGATTTCAGAGTCCCGTCATCTCTTATATAGGGAAACATACCTTGAAAGAAACTCTTGAGCCGACGCGGTTAATTTAAGAGCACTGTAATGTGACTTTATTTTGGAAGGAACATCTTCTACATTATTGATGAGGTAACAGGGAGATTTGACGCATAGACAGAGTCAGGCATGAAGTCATCTAACCGCTAGAACATGCTATTGATTACAAATAAGAAAGAAAATCATATTTTTGCATGTGGCTGGATATATCCAGGAAGTGTTTCAGACAGTATCGATCTTGTTGCGGATTTTCATTCCTAGAAAATAACAGTTCTGTGCTAGTGGACTTTCGTTATTAACAAATGCCATGTGCCTTTTCCTTTAAAAAAAATCAGTATATATGCGCTATCGAGTCACTGGATTGTCTGGCCCATCTCGTGATTGTCGTAAATCTTAGTGAATGAGTGAGTTGGGTTTAACGCCGCTTTTAACAGTATTCCAGTTATATCACGGCGTGTCAGCTTAATGTGGGAGGAAAGCCCGAAGTGATGCCACCCGTGCCCCCGTCGTAAATCTTAATTAAAGGCAACAGAACCCTTCCAAAATCGCCATTGATCATTGTAGGAATCGGACTGTATCATGAACATGTGCTAATGAATCACTATCAAATAATGTTTGTTTGTTTGTTGTTTAACGCCGCACTCAGCAATATTCCAGGCATATGACGGCGGTCTGTAAATAATCGAGTCTGGACCAGACAATCGAGTGATTGATAACATGAGCATCGATCCAGGCAATTGGGGTCGATGACTTGCATCAACCAAGTCAGCGAGCCTGACCACCCGATCCCGTTAGTCACCCCTAACGACAAGCATAGTCGCCTTTTACGGCGAGCCTGGGTTGCTGAAGATCTAAACAGTAAACCAAGATGTATGTCTGTTACCCTACACTTTTACGGCAAGCATGGGTTGCTATCAAATAATGATGAAGTCAGGTGTTCGCGAAAAAGGCATCAGCTACACCCGTCAAAAACAAATACAAAGCCAAGTCAATTGTTTACTTGATATAAGCCGGGAAAATTTGGTACAAGTCAAAACAGTGAATTGAATCAAACATAATTTTTGTGACTGTGTTGTGTCACTGAGTTACTGAGCAGCAGCAATGAGCAACTATATGTTGCCGGCAGCAAAATGGTAAGTTTCTGCTTAAAAGCAGACATGAATTAAGTAAGGCCAAACGTTTCCCATCCGCTGAGAAGAAGAGGGACCGAACAGAGTTGTATCTAGGAAAAAATAAGAAATGTTTATGGTTATATTATTTTTCTCTACACTACAACATGATCCAAATGTAGCTACATGTACATAATATTTACAGATGCTGGAATGTATACGAAGAATTTTATTTAAGGTCGACAAAATCGTATAAAGTCATTCTTCTTCATTTAGTGAATGTAATTCAATCACATTATATCAACAGTATCATCAGTATTTTTTGCGTGTGGACCACATTGGCAAACTTAAAATATATAATGCCAACACCAGAGAATAACCAGTCTGGATTACCCAACGAAACAGATTCCATTGGGCGTAAATGGCAAAATAGCGGTGAAATGTATATGAAGGGTTCACAGAACTCAGTGATGACGCCAGGTGTTCTCGAAGAGGATAATCATGTCCTGCCCGACCTGCAGCACCCTCCACTTACACAATCAACGAAAAGGTTAAAAGTTTCTTGACTGACGCCTCACATCATGAAAAAGTATATGAAGGGTTTACAGAACTCAGTGATGACGCCAGGTGTTCGCAAAGAGGGTAAACATGTCCTGCCCTACCTGTAGCACCCCCCACTTACACAATCAGCGAAAAGGGTAAAAGTTTCTTGACTGACGGCTCACATCATGAAAAGTATATGAAGAGTTTACAGAACTCAGTGATGAAACCAGGTGTTCGCGAAGAGCATAATCATGTCCTGCCCTACCTGTAGCACCCACCACTTACACAATCAGCGAAAAAGGTAAAAGTTTCTTGACTGACGCCTCACATCATGAAATGTATATGAAGGGTTCACAGAACTCAGTGATGACGCCAGGTGTTCGCAAAAAGGGTAAGCATGTCCTGCCCTACCTGTAGAACCCTCCACTTACACAATCAACGAAAAGGGTAAAAGTTTCTTGACTGACGCCTCACATCATGAAAAGTATATGAAGAGTTTACAGAACTCAGTGATGACGCCAGGTGTTCGCAAAAAGGGTAAGCATGTCCTGCCCTACCTGTAGAACCCTCCACTTACACAATCAGCGAAAAGGGTAAAAGTTTCTTGACAGGCGCCTCACAGCAGTACTTCGACTTGCGACGGCGGCCTGTAAACAAACCATACAACCAAATGATCAAAGGTATTTTCAGCTCTGGTAAAAGCGAGGACAAGGGTATCGTGCTTACGGACACAAATGGCGAATCTAGAAAGCGAAGACACCACCAGCGGATGCTTACAGCTTAGAGCTTCTGCACAGCGTGTTCTGGCGTGTTAGACCACTGTACCACTCGTACCCAATCCTCTTGGTAATTCCCAGTAATACGCTTCTTAGCGGGAGATCTACTGATGGTGTGAAATTAGTAGCTCATCTTGATATGGAGATGGATGAACTCCCTAAAGGAGATAATAACAACGTAAGCGAAAGCTACTGTTTCATTGCTTTAATTGAGAGTGTTTGGTTGGTATATTTGGATAGCCATATCCTTGATGAGACTTAAAGTCTCTAGTGATAAAACGTGATGATGGAAAGCAGAGGCCAATGTATAATTTAACTCATGTTCTAAAGCGGCCATACATCGTAAATGCTAGTCAATGTTCTTTATATATCACTTTTGTCTCATCTTCAGACATGACATTTGTCTTTAGAAAATAATAAAAGGATAATTAATTTTGTGTCATTCTTTATGAACCCTAGATTGTCTGTTTTAAATGCCGTGGTATAAAACATTTATAGACATTGCATTATTTCGTTATTTGCAATCGGTGGTGGTTAATCATCTGTATAACGTATTTATGATATCAACTAAAGTAGGTTGTTACATTCAATTTGGGAGAGAAGAAGAATTTGAAAAGAATGAAACGTTATTTTGTTAAATCAACGTCAGAACTCTATTAGATTGGAAATCTTCGCTACAGGAATAATGCACCAGGCACAACTTAAGGTCACAGAAACTTTCAGACTTCAAACAGTTTGTAAAACAGTTATTTCTTTCTCATTGTTGTTGGTGTAGATAGTTTAGAATTTGCGAGTTCTATGTAGATAACCATGGGGACTAACTTGATTGGTATGGCGTCAGGCAAAGAGATAAGCTTTTCTTAGAAAAGTCATTCTTTTGTCGTGACAGAACATAAATGTTGTTTATAGCGACGAGGACAAAGACGTATTGTCACAAGCTAAGATAATAAAATGCTTAAATCAAAATACTAAAACCGATAGTGATCGAAGATAAATACATATAATGTACACATTTTTGAAAATCGCTTAATCACTAAGCATTTAAAACAAGTTTGCGATGAGATCAATGAACCTTTTAACAACGAGTAAATCCATCTTCATTCTTCATGCATGTTCTAAGAAATATTGAATCGTTTCGCTACAGTATATCTTCATTATGAATGATGGGTATCGTGTCTGAAGTGTGGGAGCATTCAAGTAATTCGTCCATTTGTATGCCCATGAGATCCGCTTTCTATGGTAATCTTGTTCAGAGAAGACATTCGACATTTGATTTAATACAAAAACAAAAAAAGATAGTTGTGCAATGACTTGACATATATGGAACTTGAAAGTTGGCATATGCTTCGAGTTTCATCCCAACCGTAAGACTGTTAATCTACATATTTCTGAAATATGTTGTATGTGGGCTTGCTACTTCTACAGCGTGTGACTCAACAAACTGCTTTTTGTTATCGTAGCCCCATTTATACAATGTAATGGGACTTAAATATTTATCAATACAGAAGGGTACATAACACATGACTATGGACGAGATGTAGGCATCCTACAAGGACATGGTTGTCAAAGGTATGCTGCTGCTATTGAAATGGATTTATATATGTTGACGGGATTGTGGAACCAGAGCTCTTTGTGTTTATACGGTCAACAAATGTATCCGAACGATAATATCATCTCCCAAGTCGACTAAGGCGTCGCAGTTCGTTGTGCAGAGTTGCGTCCCTTGGTCACTTCAGAAACCTATCATGTTTGGTTCGAGTCCCGGTTCGCCCCGATTATGCTTCTAGGTTTGTCAGCACCATACCCGTGCTTGTGGGTTTCACCACAAATGTAAACGTCTACGACTGCATCATTTCGGCCTTTCCTCCCACTTAAAACAGACGCGCCGTGATATAACCGAAATAATGGTCAACGCGGCATCAAACAAAAATCACCCACTCACTCACCCCCAGTCTAATAAATATATAATCGTTTCAATAAAGAATATCATGAGGCATTCATTGAACTAAAGGTTTCATGTCCGTTTTTCTCCAACATCTTAAATATACAGTATCTGAAGATGTCACTCCGTCACACGAGCTCATGATGTCTCTCCGTCTCTCCCCCCCGCCCCACGTAAACGAGCTCATGATGTCTCTCCGTCTCTCCCCCCGCCCCACGTAAACGAGCTCATGACGTCTCTCCGTCTCTACCCCCCCGCCCCACGTAAACGAGCTCATAATGTCTCTCTGTCTCTCCCCCCCGCCCCACGTAAACGAGCTCATGACGTCTCTCCGTTTCTCCCCCTGCCCCACGTAAACGAGCTCATGATGTCTCTCCGTCTCTCCCCCCGCCCCACGTAAACGAGCTCATGACGTCTCTCCGTCTCTACCCCCCGCCCCACGTAAACGAGCTCATAATGTCTCTCTGTCTCTCCCCCCCGCCCCACGTAAACGAGCTCATGACGTCTCTCCGTCTCTCCCCCTGCCCCACGTAAACGAGCTCATGACGTCTCTCTGGCTCTGCCCCCGCCCCACGTAAACGAGCTCATAATGTCTCTCCGTCTCTCCCCCCCCCCCCCCCCCGCCCCACGTAAACGAGCTCATGTCTCTCTGTCTCTCCCCCCGCCCCACGTAAACGAGCTCATGACGTCTCTCCGTCTCTCCCCCTGTCCCACGTAAACGAGCTCATAATGTCTCTCTGGCTCTGCCCCCGCCCCACGTAAACGAGCTCATAATGTCTCTCCGTCTCTCCCCCCCCCCCCCCCCCCCCCCCCCGCCCCACGTAAACGAGCTCATAATGTCTCTATGTCTCTCCCCCCGCCCCACGTAAACGAGCTCATGACGTCTCTCCGTCTCTCCCCCTGCCCCACGTAAACGAGCTCATAATGTCTCTCCGTCTCACTCTACCCCCATCCCACCCTCCGCCCCCAACACGAGCTCATGACGTTTCTCGGTTTCTTCCTCGCCTGCCATGATTATCTTCATCTTGATGCATGACGTATTGTGTCGTCAATTTGAAAGTGTGTATGATTTCTATGAGGCATTTAAGACATTATAGCTAAATTCCGAAATTCACCCATTGTATGAAGATTTCTAACGGTAACTGATTGTGTTTACTTTTCTACTGCTAAGGTTCAAATGGCTAATATGGGAAAACAAGGTAAAATTACGTCTATGATGTGGGGATCTGTCACGATGAGTTTATGGTCCTTTACAACTTCCCGTTCGTTTGTCAATCATATAACGGAATTAAAACATCCGTTTGCCGTCATGACAAGCCAGCGATTCAGGGGCCTGTTCCACAAAACGATCTCAGGGCTAAAGAATGTTGAAGAATGGGAGCTCGACAGTCGTAGCGCTGAGAACGCTTTGTGGGACGAAACCTTGATCACTCCCCATGTCACATCCTTTACGTACACGCCATGGCCACTCATTTACAGTTCAATTCATGCGATTCACGTTTTGTAATAAGTATCTACATCAACACCGTCAAAATAATTGGGGATCAGTCTCGTCATCTTTGAAAACCAACTTTCTTTTCTGGCCCACGTTTGTGGATTGTAAGTCAATATCGCAGTGAAGATTTTCCTAATTAAACATACACAATGCCATATTTCCATTGTGAACTCCAATTAGTGTCTGGACTTTGGTGGGACTTCAGACCATGGAGCACAGTCAGTCTCTAGCCAAATTTGAAGACGTGATACGTTATGCGTGTACAGGACCTAGCCTATAATATAAGGAGCTAGCTGGCCTTCTTCATGAACCGTTCTACTTCACATGATCATGAGTGGTACATCGCAAACAACTGTGGAAAGAGCACATTGATTGTCCATTCGATGATGAGGTGAAATATGGTTTCGCGTTCAAGTTCAGTCCCATCATGTAACGACGTGCTTGCACACGTGTGTGTGTGTGTGTGTGTGTGTGTGTACGTGCGTGTGTGTATGTGTGTGTGTGTGTGTGTGTGTGTGTGTGTGTGTGTGTGTGTCTGTGTGTGTGTGTGTGTGTGTGTGTGTGTGTGTGTGTGTGTGTGTGTGTGTGTGTGTGTGTGTGTCTGTGTGCTTGTGCATGTACTGCACCCGACTTACACTGGTCGTAGTGATTGAGATACCACGCCATAGGTTAACATGAATACTCCACTTCGACACAGTATCCTGGCTCCGAACCGACCAGTTCCCGTTTCATCGCTGCAAGCTGCAAACAAGTACCAACGCCTTTTGGTGTGACGCCGTCAGGGATCGAACCGTCGACCTTCCGCTCTCTGGGCCAATGCTTCACTAGACCACGGAGGTGGTTTTGTCCATTGTCATTGACTGCACACATGCTGTCACACAGTAGAATATAATGTTAGTTTATCAATCCATAGATATTATGAAAGTTTGAAAGTCTGGTGACATTCAACTGCGTTCAGGAAAGGTTATTAAAATGATTAATTTTATGTCCAGAAGTATTGCTGAGCTTTCCGGGCCAATGCTCCACAAGAGCACTTATATGGTCTTGTCCAGTGTGATTGACTGCGCAAATAATGTCACACAGTAGACTAAAAACTTACTCTATCAATCCAGGGATATTATGAAAGTTTGAAAGTCTGGTGACATTCAACTGCGTTCCGGAAATGTTATCAAAAATGATTAATTTTATGTCCAGAGGTATTGCTGAGTTTCTGTACCAACCTGAACAAATATGTATGTCATTAGAACCGTAGATGGTCGAATTGTATGTATGTGATTAGAACCGTAGATTGGTCGAATTGTATGTATGTTATTACAACCGTAGGTTGGTCGAATGGTATGTATGACATTAGAACCGTAGATTTGATAAACATAACATTAAGACTACCACGACTCATTTCGCTAAATGTAATTTTGATACATATGTTTTGAATAGCTCACATGGCATGTCGCATGGTGTTACAGGTGTTGCAGGTGCGAGAACTAGCGTGGTGATAACATGCTCTGTTATACAACGACAAAGGTACAAAATTGATTCCGTAATCATAATAAATATCTGCAAAGAAATGAAATAGTGATAATACCAGGTGTTCGCGGAACGGTATCCTGCCCCGAGGTGGTACGCGTCACACAGACATGCAAAGGTAAATAAATTGTTTCCTGAAAAAAGCACGGCAACATATGGCATGCGTCCATATGGGGAATATCACCGGACACCATTTTTATTACTGATGCTTCAAATTCAGAAATGTCCTCCACATGTCTACCATAAAACTTATCTGAGGTCTTAAATAGTGTAACGCTGCTCAAACACCTATATTGAACAAAAGTTGTTTGACGCTCTTTGATATATTCATAGAAAGATCATGCTCGATTTTACCTCACATTTTTTAAAATGTTGACACCAAAGGCTGGAGCTTCTGAAATTTGACCATTGTAAAGGTGAAGCGATCCCTTATGTCTTGTGGGGAGTTTGTTGTCACTCTGAATCTTATAAGCTAAATATGAAACAGATGAGGAAGTTTCACAAGTATCTTTTATCTTTAGTTTAGGTGGGTAAATCAGTAGAAGAGAATTGGCAATTTGACGGTTATTGAACCATATCATATCGACATACACATGCATACTGATTACAATTTTTTTAAAACAGATGCACATGTATACTGCTTGAGGTAGATTCCGTGTTTTAATTTATTCTAAAAGATTAATTTTACTCGGCAGCAAATGCTTAAGCTCTGCCTTACATTTTACGTGTATACATACATTACTGACACATAAACAAAGACGTTAATCCAATATTGACCTTTTGTAAGTGTATCATTGTACATGACACCAAGACCCACATAACACCATACTCCACGTAGTAATATACAAGGAGCTATTGATGTACCATGTTTACAATTCGGTCAACAAATCAGCTGCATTCGAATATACAGTGTACAATCCAAAAAGCCATATAACCATGTTTGATTACAGATGACCCATTCTTCCACCAGAGCATATAGGCGTTTCCTTAAAGTTAATTAAAGATAATGCGTTCAGATGTCAATGCAAAAATGCATTTGAATATAGAGTGGTATTCCTTCTAATTGAACCATACCTTAATGATCCATATCTTGCAAAATAAACATAATTCTCCAGCTATTTGTAATTCGATCGACATTCAATTACAAGTACAATACGTTGGCTCTACATTTCCCAAAGGTTGCAGCAGCACTAGAACTGTGGCTTAGTGAAGAAATCAACATTACAAAGTATGGCTGATCCTTCGTGAACAACATTACCAAATCCTTCACAAAGTCATATGAAATCTATGCCTTAGCATTGTCTATTTGTACGATTCCGACTATATACTGATGGCAGGGTGTTTACTGACAAAGCAATATGTGAAATACCTATATGAAATGTGGTGACACTTATGCAAGAAGTAGATATCACCATAGGAACCAACCGGGTCCCCCTCATTGCTGATATATATATATATATATATATATATATATATATATATATTGATATATACATTGATTTGTATTATTTTGATATGCATATATATATTCCGAACTTCCGGACGTCTCGAAAACTTCCGGACGTTCACGAAACGGAACCGCCCGGAATAACGAAGCTTCACAGTATAAACGCGACTCTGTGTAAGATTGCATTGTGGAATTGGATAGCAACGACACAGGCTTGTATCTCTTGTGGTCATAGTTACAAAAACCTTTCCACAATCATCCGAAATCTGTGCTATCATAATAAATCCCTTCCAAACTCTGACATACAACGATACAATTTACAAAATCCATTCCATAATCATAAGAAATCTCTGCTAAAAGCATCGTCACTTGTACGATTCCCACTATATCGTGAGCATGTATTAATGAATCACTACAAAATGGTGTTGATACCAGGTGTTCGCGACAAAGCGAACGTTTCCTGCCCCACCGGTAACACCAGTCAAACACATACATAGGCAAGTCAATTATTTACCTAAACAAACACGGCAACATATGGCATTAGTCCAAACAGGAATGGCATCGGACATAATTTTTGTTATTGATGCGTCAAATTTAGAAAAGTCCTAAATATGCCCACCTCGAAGGTTGTAATATTTATCAAACAGTTTCATCAAGCAAGATGGGAAATGTCTATATGTTATTTGGTGCGAAGACATTTATTTAGGCAAGAAGTGGGCATCCCCATGTGGACCAATTGTACTCCCCTCCTTGCTGATCTATGTCTTCATGCATATTAATCGGACTTTCTGCTCTGATGGCAAAATGGGGGGAAACAAGGGAATGTAAGCTTCAGGTATATCGATGACCTGATGTCGTTCAATAACCATGAAATAGCCAAAAACCTTCCACTGATTTACCCATCTGTTTAATATTTTGATACATATATTATTATTCAGATTGACCAAAAATTGTCCACAAGAATCAAGCTTTCCAATATTCCTTTTTGTCACGTCATATTCCAGCAGCCCCAGCGTTAGAGGTACACTCGATCATGTTCTTTCTACGGAATGTCATAAGATGACCCTTAGTAAAGCTTTCAAAACGTGTAATAGAAGACAGGTGTGTGACATCTAAAAATATGACGCATTGATGACTAAAATGATTTTCAGGTAAACCATTGCCCTGCCTTTGCATGAGTCACAAGGACGTGTTTCTTAGACAATTGGAGCAGGAACTGTGATAACCACAAATGATATAATAATAGTCAGAAAAGTTCACTACTGTCTTGCAGTGTTTGGTCTATGCCTAGGGATGCCTAGTTTAAGAGTGGACCCATCAGCTGTGAGACGGAAAATTATCTCATAAAAAAGTAAGGAGTTTGTTGTTTAACGCTTCACACAGCAATACTCAATCTATATGGCGGCGGCATGCAAGTAATATTAATTAATTAATTAATTAATATTAATTAGGGGGCACGGGTGGTCCAGTCGTCTTAGGCGCCGCGATTCGCTGTGCAGAGTTGCGTCCCTTGGGCACGCCAGAAACCTATGATTGTGGGGTCGAATCCCGGTTCGCCCCGATTATGTTTCTAGGTTTGTCAGCACCATACCCGTGGTCGTGGGTTTCACCGAAATGGTAAACGTCTGAGACCTGCATCACTTCGGGCTTTCCTCCCACATTAAGCTGACACGCCGTGATATTACTGGAATACTGTTAAAAGCGGCGTTAAACCCAACTCACTCACTCACTTATATATATTATTTAAATTTAGGGGCCTGACAGTCAAAAGTGTGTTTCATTAATTTGATCCATTATGAAGGCGCCTCCTAAAACGAGCATACGTTGATGAGGACATATTCCAAAACGGAAAAGAGTATTTTTGACAACATTCTACATTACATAAACTTTCTAAAAGATAATCAAGATATGAAACCACCACGTGAAACAAAAATCAGCGATTTCGAACTACCTTTAAACGAACGACAAAAACATTACTCTCAACAAAAAAAAAAAAATTGCTGACAAGCTGACAGCAGGAAGGGAAATAATTGCCATCTTGAAACATATCTTTCCGCGGATGCATCGTAGGCGTCACATGATACTCAAATTGTGTTGGACTTGTTACAGTGTATCAAAATAAGGTCACTTGATTTTATGCGTTCCATGTTATCGAAGACATAACAACATCAGATATAGCCTGTGTATATTCAGACCGTTCGCGAGAACACGAGAGTATCCTGTCCAACCGATGGCACCCGTCACAAACACATGCACAAGCAAGTTAATTGTTTATGGGAAACAACACGGAGACACACGGTCAAAGTCAAAATAAGGAATTGCATTGGACATTATGTTTTTCACTGATACATCACGTCCTCAACATGTCTTCAATAAAACTTTTTGAATGTTTTAAAATTGATCACTGTTTGAGGCCTTGAATGTTGTAACAATGGTCACAGTTTAGTCAGTGTGGTCACTTATGTCTTAAATTTGGAAATATCCTTCACTTGTTTACCATAAAACTTTTTGAAAACTTTACTCAGACAACATAACGTCAACAGAAACTCCTCACGTCACTACTTCCACACTGAGTTACATACCGAGAGATCGTTGTGTACGACACAATTCAGCCCTTTAAATCCCGTACGCCACGCTATTGGCACATCCCATATATTTGGATTATGAAATATGTGTCTCAGCTTGATTCCTAGGTGTATTTGTGTACCATTATATAAGCGATATATCAAAGCTCATTGAAGCAATGCATTTAGGTGTCAATATAAGGATTAAAATGGGGATTCTCGCTAAGAATGTGTCTCAAACCCATGTCGTTCGTATGAGCCGACTTAAAGGTGAATTGGGTGAATCGAGTGATGCTTATTATACCAACACGTGAATTATTTGCAGGCCAACGATAAATTGTTGTTGAATATTCGTTGACTATGGCGCAAAACTAACATTCCTTTACTCAATGATAAAATACAAGCGGCAAAACCCTTTCCACAGTCATCATTTCGTTTGTATGATGAGCATAGAAACTTTCACATATGTTGCGTACTGTAGAACAGATATGTAGGGTAACACACATACATCTTGGTTTCCTGTTTAGATCTTCAGCAACCCATGCTTGCCGTAAAAGCGACTATGCTTGTCGTTAGAGGCGACTAACGGGGTCGGGTGGTCAGGCTCGCTGACTTGGTTGATGCATGTCATCGTATCGCAATTGCGTGGATAGATGCTCATGATATTAATCATTGGATTGTCTGGTCCAGACTCGATTATTTACAGACCGCCATCATATAGCTGGAATTTTGCTGACTGTGGTGTAAAACAACAAACAAACCAACCAGGATTATGATTTGCGTCTGTTGCTTAAGAATTATTTGATCAAGCTGTCAACATTCAAAACTTGAGCAAAACTGTCTTAACGTTTTATGGCAGCCATTTTGGAGGATATTTCCAAATTTGAAGCATGACAAAAATGATTTCTGAATCAATTCCTTATTTTGACTTGTACCATATGTTCTCGTGTTTTTCAAGGTAAATAAGTGACTTGCCTTTGCATGTGTTTGTAAGGGGTGTCACCGGTGAGGCAGGATACGCTCACCTTTTCGCGGAAACCTTGTGCCATCAATTTTTGGATAGTAATTGTTAGCGGGATCAAATATCAAATTATGATCCTTGACACTAGCCTGTACTGTGGATTTCGTCATTTTTGTCCTTGCTATTCAGAGCGACGGGACCCACGCTCATTCACTGGTAATCTCATGTTAAGGGTGCACGGGTGGCCCAGTCGTGTAAGGCGCCGGAATTCGCTGTGCAGAGTTGCGTCCCTTGGGCACGCCAGTAACCTATGATTGTGGGTTCGAATCCCGGTTCGCCCAGATTATGTTTCTAGGTTTGTCAGCACCTTACCCGTGCTCGTGGGTTTCACCGAAGTGGTAAACGTCTGAGACCTGCATCACTTCGGGCTTTCCTCCCACATTAAGCTGACACGCCGCGATATAACTGGAATATTGTTCAAGCGGCGTTAAACCCAACTCACTCACTCACTCATCTCATGTTAGATTTAAACATTCAAAATGAATTAAATCCACAGATAAAGAAATAAGTGAACTGCATAAATGAATACGTTTGATGAAGCTCTCTTCTGAAACGGAAAAAGAAAGTATACACTTGAAAATTGGATTTGACAAAATAATTACAAACTTTATCAAAATGTTACTTGGCTGAAAACTGTCGCCGTAAACATTGCAAATTAAACGTTCAAAACACAACTGGTATACCCTTATGGATCAATTTATTTGTTTCAGTTTTAGCCTCCATCAAACATGAGTGTATAGTTTCTTTTGCCTGGCAGTATATGTGCAATGATCGATCGTTATGAGTGTGATCACTTTGAATGATAAAATAAATCAATAAATTATACGGAAAGGAACCGATTGCTTACTTGTATAGTTAGTAATTATTTCAGTATGGCTGCTTGATCTGTTAAGCAATATAATTAGAAATTACGTACACGAGAACATCGTTTGTCCCTGTCCATACTTTTATTAAAAGAGGCAGGGTGTTTTCGAGCCAGTGAAACTTTTCGAGACGAATTTAGTCGAAAACATTGAAAAGGTCAACATCCCGAGTTAAGATCATTCTTGGGGCTCCTTTTTCTCCTCGTCTTCGACATGAATTGGCTAAAGTAGTTGCATCCAGACGTTGATGCGCCCAGGGGCTCGCGTTGCCCAACTCTAACGACTTGATTGACCGAGGGATCTTTGTATGGGATTGTTTGTTCGACGAGAACACATACACAGACAGTGTTGGCCACAGTGAAGAAAAAGGCGGAACGTTATACCTCGAAAGGTTGATCTCTCAGCGTAGGGATACAACGTGGCACTGATGCAACCTCGGCAGCTCGAAGCCCTGGGGACAAACGAAAATATACCGAGTTAACCGTCAAGACAAATGCAGTGTCTGCGTTAATCTAATGCGATTTTAAGGATTATGGACCAAAGTGGTAAATGTTTAGCGTCTGCATCACTTTCCTCCTAGGGGCGGTCGGGAAGCCTGGTGGTTAAAGCGTTAGCTCGTCACGCCGAAGACCTGGGTTCTATTCCAGACATGGGTACACAGTGTGAAGCCCATTTCTGGTGTCCTCCACGGTGATATTGCTGGAATATTGCTAAAAGCGGCGTAAAACCATACTCACTCACTCACTTTGCTCCTACATCAATCTGGCACAATGTGACATCATTGAAATATTGTTTAAAGCAGTGTTAAACAGACCTTACACTATTATCGTGGAGTATGCGGGCATCGTTATGTTATATCGTCTGAAACACTCTAGCCTGTTAAGGTAGTGCAAGATAAAGGGTTATAAGGTATTCGGGTATGTAACTACAGTCATGTGACAAGCAGGCAGGGAAGCGTCTTGCTTGGACTATTCTATATCATGTAGTACCCCAGACTGGACAGGACAATCTAGTGGTTGTGTGGTGCCCCCATCTTCTACCTGTGAATGGTGGTCCACCGTGCAGGATTTAACTGGAAACGGAACCGCCTGGAATAACGAAGCTTCACTGTATAAACGCGACTGTAAGATTGCTTGTGGAATTAGATAGAAACTGCTATGTGTTGCCTATTTGACTGCTGACTTCACATCACACAGGCTTGAATCCTCTGTGTTTAAAGTTATACAAAAACGTTCCACAATCATACGAAATCTATGCTGAAAGCAGAGTTCATTGTGTGATTCCGACTGTATCACAATTAATCTCTTCCGTTCTCTGATATACAACGATAAAAGTTACGAAATTCATTCCATAATCATAAAAAAATCGTTAGAATGGCATCGTTAATTGTACGATTCCGACTATGTCGTGAGCATGGTTTTATGAATCACTATAAAATAGTGATAATACCAGGTGTTCGAGACAAGATGAGCGTTTCCTGCCCCACCGGTGGCACCCGTCAAACACATGCAGAGGCAAGTCAATTGTTTACCTGAACAAACACGGCAACATAAGTCATAAAGCCCAAATAGGGAATTGCATCGGACATCATTTTTGTTATTGATGCGTCAAATTTAGAAAGTCCTCAATATATCCACCTCGAATGTTGTAACATTTATCAAACAGTTTCTGACCACGAGTCGTATGACGAATACTGAAAAAGCAAGAGGGGAAATATCTATATGTAATTTGGTGGAAAAAACCGTAACGTATCCAACTTGAATGTTTCTGAGCAAGAGTTGTATGTCCAAAAAATATGAAATGTATGAAATATACTATTGGCGAAAACACACTGATTTTGTAAACAGAAATATATTTTGTCTTAACCATAAATACGACAGTTCCACACGTAGTTAATTGCCGTTTTATTCTGCTCCTTAAATGAAATAGGAATAGAAAATATGAATACCAATTTACGTGTCGGAGTGTAAGTCACGTACGTTGGGTGTGTTTCAATAACGTATTATACATCCGTGAAGATCCGGGTTAAAATAGGTCTTCAGCAACCAATGCTTGTGGTAAGAGGCGACTAACGGAACCGGGTGGTCAGGCCCAGTGACTTTGTTTTGATGAATGTTATCGCATCCCGATTACGTTGACAGATGCTCATGATGCCAATCACTGGGTTGTGTGGTTGTTTCATACCTCCGTCATATAGCAGGAATATTGATGAGTGCGGCGTTAACAAACAAACAAATAAACAAACAAACACATCATACTGTCATTCGTGTATGATAAAGAAATCTCTGTTTAATCAAACAGAAAAGTAAAACGTCATTGCCAGAGAATAACCAGTCTTGATTATCCATCGAAACAGATTGCATTTGGCAAAAAGGACAATCAAGGTGTGAAAATTATATGAATGACTGAAGCTCGATTGCTACCAGAAGAATAGACACTACAATATGAGAAGTTAATAAATACGTAAATGTGAGAATAACTGACTGAAAATGTCACTCTCTTTCACTTTTCAGGCCAGACGACTTCATCCGAGCAAAGGTTGTCTTCTCAATACACTGGCGGCGGTCGGGTAGCCTAGTGGTTAAAGCGTTCGCCCGTCACGCCGAAGACCCGGGTTCGATTCCCGACATGGGTACTATGTGTAAAGCCCATTTCTGGTGTCCCCGGCCGTGATATTGCTGGAATATTGCTAAAAGCGACGTAAAACCATACTCACTCACTCTCAATACACTGCACATAAACTCGATGCAGTGGTCGTTCAGATAGCCTCTTCTTTATAATAATAATAATAATAATTATTATTATAACAACAACAACAACAACAACAACAATAATAATAATATTATTATTATCATCATTATTATCTGTTTGTGCTTTTGGAATCGGTTGGATAGCGTACATGTGGTAGTTGCCATGGTTGCTGTTAAAGAATATTCACTTATTTAACATAAGCATAATAATTTCCATACTGACTGCTTATGCAGTGCCACATACACGGTATGACGAAATGAAGTACATCGACAATACAAAAACAAAAACTATATACATTGCACATTATCCCTTGAAATGAAATGAAGGAGAAGCACGTCGTGATACAGCATGATCTGTCACGGCCTCGTTAATTACAACTGTACGGATTCATTCATGGTTCGATATTGGAGCAAGTGATGTCAACGTATAATGTAAATATTTAAGAGTAGTTGATAAATCATATAAACTAACTAGTAAATAGAAATGTATTGTCTCTATTAACACAATGGGTACAATGTATTGAAGCCCATTTCTGGTGTCCCCAGCCGTGCTAGAATATTGCTAAAACGACGTAAAGTCAAACTCAGTCACTCACTATTAACAAGGAAGGATCTATTAATGAAGACGAAATATGATCCCTTTCTGCAATACCAGTAATGATTTAATCACGGCCTACACGATTGATGACCAGCTATTGCTGTACAAAGGAACAGAACTTCTTTTGGTATTTCGATATATTTTATTTCAAACCAAAGTTATTATGATCTGGCAATGGGCTGCCCAATCGATACGGCTTTATCAACCAGTGCTATTTAATTGGAAAATATATGAAAACTGTTTGATTAGATCTTTTTGTTGTCAAACTCTTTTAAAGAGGGAGCTTTATTCTCCTAACAACGTGATCGTATTGAATAGACCATTACCACCGAAAGAATAAATATATGTTAAATAGTTCAGTGATTATAAATATATCAAGTATATGCTTTTCCCAGCAGCAACCCGTGAAGATCCGGGGTAGAATAGGTCTTCATGATCAGAAACCCATTCCTGCCGTAAAAGGCGACTATGCTTGTCGTAAGAGGCGACTAGCTGGATCGGGTGTCAATCATGAGGTAATCCACTGGATTGTCTGGTCCAGACTCGATTATTTACAGACCTCTGTCATATAGCTGGAATACTGCTGAGTGCGGCGTTAAACAACAAACAAAAAACATGTACCTTTAAACACTACTTCAAAAGGATACGGATCACCCGATTCTTTCATATTACTACAGATATTCTCTTATGTCATGTCAGATTAACTGTAGTATGAGTGAGTGAGTGAGTGAGGTTTAACGCCGCTTTTAACAATATTCCAGTTATATCGCGGCGTGTCAGCTTAATGTGGGAGGAAAGCCCGAAGTGATGCAGGTCTAAGACGTTTACCGCTTCGGTGAAACCCACGAGCACGGATATGGTGCTGACAAACCTAGAAACATAATCTGGGCGAACCGGGATTCGAACCCACAATCATAGGTTTCTGGAACTGTAGTATGAAAGAACCGGGTGGTCCCCAACTTCTTTAGTAGTGTAGTCCAATCCATGATGTTATATTTAGTACATTTACATGAGTTCACCTTTAACAGGATTTAACAAGCAAAGCTATGTGACAGCCACAACAATGTCATAAACGATATAAATTCTGTATCCTTGTAACAAAAATGGTCAGTAGTATTAGTTACACCAAGAAGGATACAAATGTATACCAAGCCTGGCAAAGATTCAACATATGTCAACGGAAAGGGAGATAATGGGCTCCAAAGGACAGATCCGAAATCCAACGGAAATGGTTGACAGCGAGGCCGTCTGAAAACGTCACGTGTCATCATTCTTGACACCGAATATTAATCTGTCTCTATATTTAGACTAACCATCTGTTTTGGCCGATAATTGTCGTTCAGTTTGCACGTGATATTTTACCTGGTGAGTGAGTTTTAGTACTTGTTTTCAAAAGCAACCTGGTGTTGCATGAGACTGTACGAGGTTAAGTCAAAAGTTCGTGGCCACATAAATATTGTGAGGGTTGAGCGAAATTGCGAAAATAAAGAACATTGAGAAACGAACTGTGATTAAGTACCTTCAATATACAGGGCATATCACCAACGCAAATGCACATTGATAAAAGGGACCAATTTAAATCTTTTCTATATAAAAGGAACAAAACCATTTTCATATTCATAAGAAATTTCTACCACAAGCTTTGAAGTCAATTTTTCACCTGAAATCTATTGATTAATTGTTCCACATACAATTACCTGCCATCTTATCCTTAGATGTTTAAATGAATAATGAATAGATCAACGATGACATACGGATAGTTCTTTTCAAACGCGTAAATGTCTCCTTGAAGGATCCAATGATAAGATACCCCATGAAGATCCGGGTTAGAATAGGTCTTCAGCAACCCATGCTTTCCCTAAAAGGCGGCAATGCTTGTCGTAAGAGGCGACCAATGAGATCAGGCTCGCTGACTTGGTTGATGCATGTCATCGTACACTAATTGGGTGGATCGATGCTCATGACATCAATCACTGGATTTCCTGGTCCAGACTCGATTATTTACAGACCGCTGTCATATAGCTGGAATATCGGTGAGTGTTAAACAAGAAACAAACAAACAAACAAACCAATGATAGTGAGTGAGTGAGTGAGTATGGTTTTACGCCGCTTTTAGCAATATTTCAGCAACATCACGGCGGGGGACACCAGAAATGGGCTTCACACATTGTACCCATGTCGGGAATAGAACCCGGGTCTTCAGCGTGACGAGCTAATGCTTTAACCACTAGGCTACCCGACCGCCCCTTACCAATGATAAGAACATCAAATCTTTGAAGGTATTGTAATGGAAATAAATATTCTACTAACGCTGAGATTTTAAAGACAGGTAATTCGGAATTTCATCGGAGAAGTACGCTTACGGTGAGGAGCTGCTCCACAGTTTATTAATATAGACATGCCAGGTATAATGAAAACCCCACTAGGATTACTTTTGGAAGTGTATCATCTCGTCAATATAAACATACGTAATCCATTGCCTTTATTCATGTTGACCATAAAATGCTCCTTTGGTTAAATGGATACATTTGCATCACCAGTATTCCTGTGTTGACATGCAAATGTAACATTTGTAATAACATAACAACATATACACTTTAAGAAGTTTGTCGTGTTAGAAACTACTTCGACCTGTAGACGGATGAGGCGCATGTGGATGCACAAAAAATGAATGATAATTACCAGATCACAGAGGCGTAATATTATGCTTCTTCTGTCATTGACGTCGAAAAGTAATCTGACTATTTGAAGACCAACGCATTAGCTTGATAAGGCACACTGATATCTGAAGGATGCACAGTTTACTTAAAATGCTTTTGTCACGAACTTCCTCAAAATCAGAATTCCGTCTCTGATAGCTGCTATGCATGCACCTCTCTGTCTGGACATGTATAAGGACCGAGAAAAGCAGCGATTGGGGATGCTCAATCCCGACCTCCCACCGACCCAAGATATGGGAACTGGCATAGCTCAGACAGAGCACACATGGGAGAGATGTAGAAAGTCACATTCACCAGAAGGTAGTGGTAAATTATAACTATCATAACGATCCACGGCATTGACGTAAACATTGTGACAGAAATCGACAAAGAGAACGCTGAGTGGGGCGTTAAATAGCAAACAAACATGAATATGCGAGGGTGAAATACACAGTTTTTGGTAGACTCAACTGTTTACTACATATTGACTTTTTTCTGTGTTGCCCCGCTTACTTAATAATTACGAATGGAATTAACAGACAAACAAACAGAGAATCATGCCAACGCATGCCAACTTTTACACATCAATATGTATTAAATTAAGGAGGGTTAAGATTACATAAATGTGCTATGAAATATATGATTCAAGAACAAGCCAACTGTTTTCTTCATTTTGACTTCATCCTGTTTTGTTTCGATAACTTATAATAAATCGATGAACAAGTGCCTTAACCTCCAATTCAACAGAATAACAAATGTGTCCACGCACAGACGCGCAAACATTGTTTCCACATAAACATGTGTGAAATTTAGAAAAGGTTCTGGTATTGTGTCTTTTTGCAAAATGAATTGGAATATATTGAGAAAAAAACTTAAGGGTCCAAACGTTTTATCAAGACAATGGCTTTGCCCTCGCAAAATTCCCCTAAGCCCGTTTTTTTTAAGAGCTGCTATGATAAAACGAGTTCAAACATCGATAGATAACTTCAGATAATGATCTATTTTTGTGAAGAAGGGACATTTTTCAAGTTTAATGAAAAAAAAGCTGTTGGCCACCGACAAATGAGAATTTGGTAAATCGATAAATCACGCCCTGGACGATAATGACCTCCGGTGCAATAAATGAAGTGTGGTCACCTGTCACTCCATACACTTACCACCTTCAGCAACGAAGACTAATTTCACCTCTGACGCTAGTACAGTTCAATCTTCGTTGCAGGAATTCTTTCAAAGAAACTCATTACAAACACAGTGTTTGCAAAATGTGGTTCGCGTGAGCGTCTGAGAATGACAGCGTCTGAGATCTACAAACACAACCAATGCATTCGCTGATAATTGTTCCCGTTCTGAAGAGCCAATCTTTCTGGTACTACAGTCCTATGTCCAAGTGTGTACTTCTCAAGCAAATACCGACAATTCTCCAATACACGTGTGTCTTGTTCATTGTAGTTCATTTAAGACACACTGGAGATTACTACAGATTCGACGAATTTGATGCCCCATACATCTTAACGAGCACAGTCTCAGCAATTTCTGTATCAGCTCGAATATGATGTGGAAGTTGTTATAGGCTCCAAAGTCTAGTGCCGATGCTTTTCTAAGCTTTCCGGATTCAAAACGGTGAGGACAGCTTTATTACGTGTAGCCAATTTTTAACAGCTAACGTACCTGAAAGGCATGACATTGAAGTAAATTCCCTGGTGCTTAATCAGGTATTCATACTACCGACAGTTTCTTCTCTGGTGCTACAGGCATTGTAATTGCCCCGTTCCAGGCGTCTGGTATCTGACTTCACTCTGGATGACTAATATCCATTACTCCGTCTGCCCGTGAAAGGAATCTGAAGACGTTATTCTATCGGCATAAGGCTATGGTATTTGTCGGTTTTTATGACTATTATAAACCTTTTATTTGGTTTCTGTTTATACATTGCCTGTAAAATCCCTGACAATGATATGTCGTATAATAACTTAGAATTAGCCCGGATAATGATGAGTTCTCCAGTGGAGTTGACCTTAACACATTAAAGCTGGTGGGACAAACCCTTCTGGGACTATTCACATATTCTTGTGATTACTTGTGACCTCGTAGCGACGGGGCAGTTGTTACTTCATAAGGCAATGAAAATTCATAACAAATTTATTAGGTAGTGTCATTATTTGTCTGCGAAGCCAAACCGCTTGAAGCGACTAACCTGGCACCATGTCGTAAACCTCAATTTACCATAATTACAAGTCTTTGTCGATACCTTGAGGCCATTTGTCGACTTTATCGTGGTGCAGGTCTCTCGAGTGGTCATCTCTTAGCAAGTCTGTGAGTGAAACATTTGTTTGAAGAAAGAAGGATAAAGGAATAAAATCTGGTTTTAACACGTTGTTTTCAGGGCATTAGATTATGTCCCTTGCAAAGTTATTTTTCTGTCATATAGACATGCAAGCTTGTCAGCAAACAAATAACCTAGCGACTGCTCTCCGTGGTGAAGTGGATAGAGTGTCTGTCCGGAGAATAAATATCAGTGGTTCGATCCCCTGGCTGCGCCATTCCAAAACTAAGTTAACAGATGGTATTTATTGCTATCCTGCCTGGCGCTTTGCCTCACGACCCGGTCTGGTCAGCTCGGAGTCAGTATACAGTGTCTGCGTGGGGCATCCACGTCAAATTGCGGCATGGTATCTCAGTGGGGTAGTGCTAAACAATCGGTATCAGTTCGGACAAGTGCACGCACAAACACACATATATCTATATCAACTCTCTCTCTATTGAATCTACCATTTATTCAACAGAAAGTACTATTCCTGAACACAAAGTAAATAGAGTATATATTAAGACACTAGGATAATAGGAGGCACCATTCGAATAGTATATAACAGAGACATAGCACTAAACACATCCTGGGGCACGGGTGGCCTAGTCGTCTAATGCGCAGCAATTCGATTTGCAGAGTTAGGTCCATTGGGCACGCCAGAAATATATGATTGTGTTTCGAATCCCAGTTCTCCCCAAATATGTTTCTAGGTTTGTCAGCACTGTACCCGTGCTCGTGGGTTTCACTAAAGTGGTAAACTTCTAAGATCTGCATCAATTTGGGCTTTCCTCCCACATTAAGCTAACACGTCATGATATAATTGAAATACTGTTATTAGGGTATTTAACCGAACTCATTCATTAAAAACATCCAAGTGAAAACCGTCATTCTCTATTCTAACAGTATGTTACATAGGCTTAGCACTAAACGCATACCCAAGGGCAAGTGTGGCCCAGTCACCTGATGCGCTGCAATTCGATTTGCAGAGTTGGGCACACCAGAAGGTAATGATTGTGGGTTCGAATCCTGGTTCGCCAAACTTTTGTTTCTAGGTTTGTCAGCACTATACCCGTGCACGCGTGTTTCACTCAAGTGGTAAACGTATGAGACATGCATCCTTTCGGCCTTTCCTCACTCACTAAGCCATGATATAACTGAAATACTACTGAATGCAGTGTTAAACCTAACTCACTCATTCACTGGAATCATCCAAAACTGGGACGGGAACAGTTGTGTGACTTTTATTTCATTATATCAAAGCTTGAACGTCAGATATTTCCAACTGTTATCTTAGGGATTAAAAATACAAGGCGGATGTGCTTTTTCATACACTGACATGTGATGTGGTACTTTTGTGATTTGTGATGTTTTGTATTGTGAAATGTGGTGAAATACGTCTTTCTAAACATGCATTACTTCTACTGTCGTAACATTATGATCCGTGATCAGTCTACATAACATGCAATTGGAGATTCTCGTGATTAAAAACCTGATCGGGATGTGGCTGGGTAAAATTATGAAGCAAAGCATTTGTATCGTGTGTCGTGTTATGGCTGAAGTACCACCCTCGGACATTCCTGGGCAGAGTACTCTGGATATTAGACTGGCATAATGCCACAAAAAGCTAAATGAATTTTCAGTCTCATAAAATAAGACACTTTCTAACTCCCAGATACACAAGGGTTATGAGCGTAGGCTCGGCCATCGTGTTGAAGCATGGTATTAAAAAAAATGAGATGTCATTCCAAATGAGTAATGGATCGTTACGCCAACGTGACCATGCCATGCGTTTAAAAAATGTGCCAGACGATTTTGTAAAGATTCATATTTTGTGGTGAAAACGCTCTATAAATTACCTGTGTAGTTTTGAAATATGATTTCGTCAACACCAATATAACTCCTTTTCATATTTTCGACCAGTTAATGTCTGCTCAGAAGCATTTCAGATTATTTGCATATTTCGGGTGACGTTTTGTATTGAGTAAGGGCGGCCTTAGGAACCTTCTAACATGTTAGTAGACCTGTGGATGACATTTCCAAATTAGATATTATCAGCGACAGTTCCCTACTTTGACTTTGATATGTGTTACCGATGCGGCCGATGAGGCAGGATACAGATGGAATCTTACAAAGGACTTTTGTGTGTTAGTTTTTTTTATTTTCCCTCACCAATATTTAGAAATAAGCTATGCAACTTACTATTTTCACTTGTACAGTATATTCGAATGTTCATTAAGGTGAACAATTGACTTGGGCAGGATACGCTCATATATTCGCGAATGCCTGGTATCATCACTATTTGATAGTGATTTATAAACACATGCCAGTATAGTCGGAAAGGTACAATGGACTCTCCTTTCATCATCTATTTTTTTATGAATATGAAAATGGTTTCAGTCACTATAATTAACATTCTGGAAAGCTACCAGTGACACAAATTCATTAGGTAATTGTCACGTCTTGTCCTGTGATATATTATGACATAACTGACACTATACGTCACTATAGATTGATATGTCACTTTCACTATGACTTCTGTCTAGTCCAGAACATTAGATACCAAAGGGTTATGAGCGTGGGCTTGGCCATCGTGTAGAAACATGGTGTTCAATAAATTGAGATGTCATTCAAAATGAGTTATAGATTGTTAGGCCAACGTGGTCATGCCATACGGTTGAAATATGTGACAGAAGATATCATGACAAGAAACGATGAATATTATGTGGTTATAACGCCCGATAAAGTACATGTGTCGTTTTGAAATATAATTTCGTTGGAACCAATGGAACTCCTTTTCACATTTTCGATTAGAGAATGTCTGCTCAGATACATTTCAACCTTTTTGCATATTTTCGTTGACGTTTTGTATTGAGTAATGATGCCCTTCGGAACCTTCCAAATGTTATTTCAAATTTGAACGCATCAGCGACAGATCTAATGCAATTCATAAGGTTAACTTTGACATGTGTTCCCTTGTTTTGTTCCCGATGACCCTTTGACTTGCCATTGCTTGTGTTTGTTACGGGTGTCGTCGATGAGGCAGGATACACACACCTGATCGCTCATGATATAGTCGGAATCGTACAAAGAATGTTGATTATAGCTGAGAATTGTCATGATTATAGAAATGGTTTTATTGCTTTCATAGTTTTATATCCAGAATGTGTGATTGATTTTTGTGTGTTAATTCTGTCCTTATGTTCACTCACCAATATTTATATACAATTTATTATTACTAAATAGATACACATGGAAATAACACTGTTTCCTGTTTTGTGACTGTTTCCACGTATATGAGATTACGCAGTCAGTTCCTGTTACAAGAAGAGGTCTCTATGTGTCCTTCAAAACTCATCTGTACATATATGCATTAAGTGATATTACCAATCCATTTAAAATACCATCCAACTATTAGAAAGTTGGGACCTAATGCAATGAACACTGGAACACAGATGCCTGATACTGGAACACAGATACTGGAACACAGATAGTTCTTTGAAGAGACATACATTGTCAGCATGAATCAACTAATGATAAGAATGACAAATCCTCGAATGAATTGTGATGGCACTATTCAGCCACCGTCGAGTCGTTTCATGATAGGAATAGTAAACTTCATCAGATAAAGTAACACAGAGACCTGATATTATATCTACATGTCATCTTTCTTATCAACAAACACGCTTATCACTAAGAATTGCTCCACAGTTGTCATAAGCCTTCCGTTACGATGGATTACTTTTGTAATGGTGTCGTCTTGTGGGCATAAAGACAAAGGAGTTACTATCAATGAGTTTATTCATGCGTGTTGGCCGTCGATAATACTGCTACTTGTACATAACGGATTCATATCTATTTCCCGCATCAATATGGTATCATGTGAACCTCATGGGTAACATCAGTGTGACTGCATCTTAAGCATCAACACGTCATCGCAGTAATTTGCCCAGGAACAAAATATCAAGGGATCCACACTGTGGTAGCTATGGGAGCAAAAAAAACGCCAACCTACATGTATACGCTCGTACTAGGGCACCTGTGGAAAACGTTTTCCCATAAAGTTCTGCGGAAATTGGCACAAGTTGTCAGAGACATGTTGAGCAATTTTGGAAAATAAGTATCCATGATTGCTTATCCCTTTTAATGGAAATGAGCTTGCAGCATTACATCATATCCTTCATTCTTTGTATCATCCATGCAATTGAGGTAGGGGCCTAGGACTTTGGTTTGAGACAGATTGTTTCATCAGTCAGCGTGAAGACAGAAGAGCAAATATTCTTTTAGGAAACCATTCTTTGTAACGGGTGTCGCGGGTGGGACGTGATACGTTCATCTTATCGCCTTATACAAACTCTTACATAATCGCTAACTGATAGCGATTCATGAACACACGGTTGTGATATCAGTACGAATCATAAATTTGACTCTGCTGATTTCTTTTGATTTTCTTCTTGAGAGGTTGTTGCTAATTCTATTTTCAGAACAGAATTTATGTCTTCTAGCTTCAGTACAAACAGTCTGTGTTCCAAACGAAATGCCAGCACCATGCCCAGAATATCAAATGTTTTGCCCATGTCAGATGAGGCGTAATATTCAGAATAGTGTCCTATTGTTTCTAGGGATGCCATGAGGATTAAATGAATTAAAATAGTGGAAATTGGCCCAAGTTGTCAGAGACATGTTGAACAATTTTGGAAATTATTTCTCCATTAGGAACGATCGATTAGATGAATTAATACAGTATTTATTCCTTAAAAAGTGTCAACAAGAATGCCATTTCCGATGGCATTAGATCATAGACACCCGAAATACAATAAAATAGTGTCTGATTAATGGTAATCGTCAAAGTGCTATGTCTATCATACGCCACAACCTTAACCCAGAGTGAGAAATAGCAAACCAAAAGTCTGGTAATGAAGAGTACACAACAGACGATAATTTTCAGAAAACTCTTGATGTCCTCTCAATACGAATCAAGTGAGCGTCTTCTAAGATTTTTTAAATATGTAGACTCGTAGAACCTAATATCAAAATGAAACATAAACTAAGGGACATACATGTATGTACAGATTTCAAATGAAAACACTTTCTGTGTTGGACACAATCGTACTTGCTGCTCGGGTATAATGAAAAGTACATTGGAAAAACTGAACTTTAAATGTACATAAACTGGAACTACGTTTGGATTTGCACAGATCTCAAATACATCAGACCCATAGCCACATGACACCTTTAAGTAATAATCTGACACGGGCTATTTGTGTTTTCATATCATAAGCTTCATGATTATCTCCCGTCTTCTCTTTGCTATGTTGTGTGACTCCATTGCACTTATGACGTCAAACATTGTATCAAATTGTCCTAACTTATCTTACATCTAAATACTTTCGGTTTTCATATATGATACACAATATACATTTTCAGATTAGAAGATTAATCAACCACGGGAATATAACAATAATTCCACTATTTCACAATATTCAATTAAGACATGAAATGCTTTATTCGCATCATGTTTGATTCATGTTGTGAGTGCCCTTATCATGATCCCTTTCACTATCAGAACTTCGTCTCCATCAGAAGTGGACATATACCGCTCTGTCTGAAGATGTACATGTATGTGTCACTGAGATGGGAGAGAATGGGGATGAGCATCACGTAAAACTTCCTTCATGTATGAAACTGACTTTGATCTTGCAGCAGCAGCACTGCATCATGTGAGTAAATAGCGAGGTAGTGAGAGGAGAAAACGATCGCATAAAAAAATATTCAATTATAAGACAACAAAATGACAATGAATTGATTATTTTGGTGCGCTTCATAGTAACTTCCTCCTGTTTTTATTGATATATATCTTGTTCTTAACGATTATTTGAACCAGGAAAAACATGCTGAGACACGCATGTACAAATACAAATGTTTTATTTCATATCCAATTCATTCATGAAGGGCCTCTGAACTGTGCCTGTTGCCAAGTGGATTTCATTAAATTCAGAAAAGAAAAAGAAGGGTATGACCAAACGGTTTTCACGTTATTGTTATTGCAGCAGCAGCAATGCAACATGTGAGTAGTTGCGAGGCAGTGAGAGTAAAAAACGATCGCATAAAAAATATTCAATTATGAGACGACAAAATGACAATGAATTGATTTTTTGTGCGCTGATTAGAAATAACTGTCGACAGTTTGCTTCATAGTAACATCCTCTTGTTTTTGTTGACATATTACTTGTCCTTAATGAATATTTGAACCGAGAAAAAACATGCTCAGACACGCACGTACAAATACAAATGTGTTATTTTCAATGAAGAGATCCTCGTTCAAGAAGGGCTTCTGAACTGTGCCTATTGCCAAGTGGATTTCTGTAAATTCAGAAAAGAAATAGAATTGTATGACCAAACAATTTTGGAGGCATTGTTGAGCATTTCTAATGTCAAAAATATTGATTGCAGTATAAAAATGATACTATTACATCATCGCAAATCACTGGAATCCTAACAATTCCTCTACATGAAGCTCTTCACAAAGCGTCATTGGAAACAAGTCAGTAAAAATAGATTACTTGAGGCAATAATAAAGCTTTTTTCCTTTCAAATGATGAAACGCGTTTGGATCGACCATTTAATGCTCTAGGTGGCCTAGGTCTTATGTTATGTTAGAGTATTGTTTACTCGGAAGGATGGAGACGAACTACATTAGCTTTAAGGGCCTCCAATTGAAGAATGATAGTTGTTGCTTGAGGAATATGGTCGAACCCTTAGAAGTTGGAAGCAGACCTGAAGTCTACCAGCCGTTGAAGTTCAAGATGGACATTCTTCTGATATTTCACTTGGTATACAGCAACAGTTGTCCCTTGTTTTCCTGATATGTCGGAGGTACAGCCAAGCTGGCTGTGTAGCCCCATCGGTACTCTGTCAAGGTATGTTTTGAAAAGGTTAATTCGAGTATCAGATATATGTACTTGGGAAAACAATGTGGCGTTTTCCTTACCTTTTTCATCTTGTGAAGGGCTAATACATGTACTTGCATAGACAATTGTCCTGGTGAAATCATATCAAATCTCTGCCAAATGCAGAGTACATTGTACGATTACGTGGATATCATGATACCAGGTGCTCGGGAAAAGGTGATCATGATGTGCCCCACTGGTGGCACCCATCACAAACACATGCAAAGGGAAGTCAATTGTTCACCTGAAAACTTGTCATCAACTGGTTCACCAACCTAATGCCTATGATGATCATGCAGAGCTGCTCCACAGTTTATTTACATAGATATGCCAGGTGTAAGGATATCTCCATGAGGAGTGATTACTTAAACAATTGCATCATCATATTGGCATGACAAAATGTAGCCATTGACTTTACCCATGCGTGTTGATAATTAAATGTTGTTGCTTTGGTTAGATAGATACATTTTCATCACCAGCGTACCTGTGTATAAATGCCAATAAAACGTTTGTAATAACATAATAACATTTATCATATAATGGGTAGGTTTCTCGGCAGGATAAAGCCAGTGGATAAACGATCACCGTTTTGGTCATATGCGGAAAGAGATGCAAATATCAAAGGTCAAGTAGGGGCGACTTTCAGTATTTACAAATATGTTGTATCCATTGTTATTCGGCACTCCAGTCAGGATTTACCATCCTGAATCTGGAGAAACTACTGGAATAATTGCTACCATTATCAAAAGAAAAGTCTTATAATATACTGAAAATCAGCGCCTAACTGTGACACAGCTCAGGTATTTTACAAGTCGTGGCAACTTTGGAGATATAAATTGTGAAATAATTTAACGAGGACACTAGCCTAGCAGGATCAGTTTATATATGTCTATGCGCCTGTTGTCCTCGGCCACTTGTAACCATTTTCTAAAATAAACTGTTGGATTTGGCTGAAATATTTGTCCAAAAGTGTTACTGTGTTTCATTTTGTCGCATGTGTACATTCGACTGCAGATCGTAACGTTATGACAGGACAGGGAGACTTTAAACAAACGTGACGTCTTAAAGACTAGGGTTAGAGTAGCTTCCCTTCGATAAAGGGTAGTTACTCTTGCGGACAGACCGATGGATTGCCGCAAAAGGCAAGTGGAAACAATGTGTACAGGAAACTGTTATTTTACTATATGAAGTGACGTCACTGTAAAAGAATCTGTTATCACTCTCCGACTGACATAATATATATTAATGCGCACATTCCAGGAAAATTTGCAATGTTTGTCACGTCTTTTCGAGCACAGATTTATAGAATGTCATCATATGATATAGAAGTTATCACGTTTGTGTTTTTGGCGAAGGTAAATATCCTGTATAAGGAATAACACTACGTATTCATTCATTAAAAACACAAATAAACACAAATGTTTATTCCTAAAAACAGGATATTTACCATTCCCAAACACACTTGCGTGTTAAGCTCTACGTACACATTGATAAGGCATTACGTGTCATGTACTACTTGGACCTGAAGAGTGACGAGGCACATGTACAAGTACACAATTGAAAGTTCATTACCAGATCACAGTTGCACTGTATTGTGCCTGTTCTGTCATTGATCTGGCAAAGTAATCAAACTATTCAAAAACCAATGCATTAGCGTGATAGGGCACAGTAATATTTTAAAGATACATACTTTACTTCACATGCTTTTGTCACGAAATCCCTCAAAATCAGAATGTTGTCTCGGATATGTGATTCCTATCCACCTCTGTGTCTGGAGATGTATAAAAGACAGAGTGAAGCAGCTATTGGGATGGACAACCCAGGCCATGAAGCGACCTTGACTGATGGAAACTGGCATGAACCAGGAAGCACACACCTGGGAGTTGTAGAAAGTGACATTTACCTGTAGGTAGTTGATAATAATAACTATTATGATTATCCGCGGCATCGATGTAAACATTGCGCTACAAAAGTGACAAAGATTATATGTGAGGGAGCAATAATTAAATCACAGTTAAAGCAGTTTTTGTTAGATTCAACTGATCACTACATATTTTTTTATCCTGTGTTGCTTCGCTGACTTATTAAATGTGATAAACGAATGATTTAACCTGGATTTCAACAGACAAACATGCCAACGCAAAGACATTTACAGAAGTTTATACATAAACTTGTACTAAATTAAAAAGTGTATCATGTCTTTTGGCAAACTGAACTTGAATATATTTAGAAAAAAATCTAATTACATGCCAATGCTGAGATCGACAGCGTCTGATATCAATATATACAACCCATACATTCCCTGATAATTGTTCTTTTCCTAAAAAAATGTCATGTTCTGAAAGGCCCATCCTTGTGATGCTTCAGTCCTTTGTCCATGTGTGTACTTCTCAAGCAAATACCGACAATTAAATACACTAGTTTAGTAAAGACACACAGAGGAAATTACTACAGATTCGCTGAGACATTTTATGGCCAATACCCGTCAATTTCTGTATCAACTAGAATATGTCTGGTAGGATAGCCTATAGAAGGGGCCAATCTGGAAGTTGTTAAAGGTTCCAATGTTGAGTGGCGATTCCTTTCTAAGCGTACCCAGATTCAAAACGGTTAGGAAATCTTTATTACGTGAAGCCAATTTTAAACACCTAACGTGCCTGAAAAAGGCATGACATTGAAGTAAATTCCCTGGCTTAACCGAATCAAGTAATCATACTACCGACAGTTTCTTCTCTGGTGCTACAGGCATTGTAATTGCCCCGTTCCAGGCGTCTGGTATCACTCTAGATGACTAATAGCCATTACTCCGTCTGCCCATGAAAGGAATCTGAAGACGTTATTCTGTGGGCAAGGGGCTATGGTTTTTGTCGGTTCTAATGACAGTAATAAACCTTTTATTTTGTTTCTGTTTATACATTGCCTGCAAAATCCCTGACTATTGTATGTCGTATATTAACTTAGGATTAGCCCTGATATTGATGAGTTCTCGTGGAGTTGACCTTAACACATTAAAGCTGGTGGGACAAGCCCATCTGGAACTATTCATGTATCCTTGTGATTACCTCGTGACGACGGGGCAGTTAATACTGTATAAGGCAATGAAAATTCATAACATATTTATCAGGTAGTGTCATTATTTGTCTGCAAAGCCAAGCCGCTTGAAGCGACTAACCTGACACCATGTCGCAAACCTCAATTTACCATAATTACAAGTCTTTGTCGATACCTTGAGGCCATTTGAGGCCATTTGTCATTTGTCAGTGGTCATCTCTTAGCAAGTCTGTGAGTGAAATATTTGTTTGAAGAAAGAAGGATAAAAGAATAGAATCTGGTTTTAACACGTTGTTTTCAGGGCATTAGATTATGTCCCCTGCAAATTTACTTTTCTGTTATATAGACATGAAAGCTTGTCAGGCAGCTTATATCATCCCTCGACTTCTCTCTGTGGTGTAGTGGATAGAGTGTCTGTCCGGAGAGCAAAAGGTCAGTGGTTCTATCCCCTTGTTGCGTCATACCAAAACCATGTTAAAAGATGGTATTTATTGCTATGCTGCCTGGCATTACAACCTGGCATTACAACCTGAACTGGTCTGCATTACAACCTGAACTGGTCTGCTTATATTTTGTCTAAGTGGGGTATCTCAATGGGCTGGAGCTAAACGATCGGTATCAGTCCGGACAAGTACACACACACGTGCGCATGCACGCAAAAAACACACAGATATCTATATCAGCTCGCTCTATAGAACCTACAATTTATTCCACAGAAAGTACTATTCCTGAACACAAAGTAAATAGAGTATATATTTGGACAATAGGAGAAATATGAGGCACTTGAAAACCGTCATTCTCTATTCAAACAGTATATTACACTAGCATGACACTAAACAAATCCGAGGGCACGGATGGCCCAGTCGTCTAATGCGCCGCAATTCGATTTGCAGAGTTGCGTCCCTTGGGCACACCAGAAAGGAATGATTGTGGGTTCGAATCCCGGTTCGCAAAAAAATTGTTTCTAGGATTGTCAGCACTATACCCGAGCTCGTGTGTTTCACTTAAGTGGTAAACGTATGGGGCATGTATCCTTTCGGCCTTTCCTCACACACTAAGCCATGATATAACTGAAACACTACTGAAATGCAGTGTTAAACCCAACTCACTTTTTCACTGAAGTCATCCAAAACTGGAACGGGAACAGTTGTATGTTATATATTTCAATATATTAAAGATTAAATGTCAGATATTTGCATTTCGTTAGGACCAACGGAACTCCTTTTCACATTTTCAATCTTTGAATGTCTGCTCAGATGCATTTCAACTTATTTGCATATTTTCGTGGACCCTTTGTATTGAGAAATGATGGCCTTAGGAACCTTCCAAATGTTAGTAGACTTGTGGATGACATTTCCAAATTTGACTAATCGGCAACAGTGAAACAAGAATTAGGTAAATAACCGGGATTTAGATCACCGTACAGAAAGAACTACAGTATAGAAAAATACAAGCTTTTTCATAGAATCAGAAAATGTGAATTTTCCGGAAACGTCTCTACATGTTTCCTGTGTTGTGACTGTTTCTCCACATGAGAGATTATGCAGTCAGTTCCTGCCACAAGAAGAGGTCTCTATTTGTATTTTTGTAAGTGTTCTTCAGAAACCATCATTAAACATTAAGGGATATTACCAATCCATTTGAAATACCATCTAACCATTAGACAGTTGGGACTTAACGCAATGAATAATGGAACAGAGATGCATACATACAGTTCTTTGGAAAGACACACAATGTCACCATTAATCAACTAATGATACGAATGACAAATCCTCCAATGAATTGTTATGGAAATATTCAACCATCGCCAAGTCATTTGA
This sequence comes from Haliotis cracherodii, assembly GCF_022045235.1. Taxonomy (NCBI): domain Eukaryota; kingdom Metazoa; phylum Mollusca; class Gastropoda; order Lepetellida; family Haliotidae; genus Haliotis; species Haliotis cracherodii. The sequence continues at coordinate 12,074,258 of NW_027266274.1, forward strand.
TGACAGAAACAACCAACTTCATCAGATAAAGTAACACAGAGACCTAATATTATATCTACATGTCATCGCTAAGATTTGCTCCACAGTGCATCAATGTCCCCCGTTGGACCTGTCAGCTGTAATGAGCCCTCCGTTACGATTGATTACTTAAGTAATGTCGTCTTGTGGGCATAAAGACAAGTGAGTTACTGTCAATGCGTTTATTCATGCATGTTGGCAATCGATAATGTTCCTACTTGTGTATGATGGATTCATATCCATCCCCCGCATCAAGATGGTATCATGACAAGGTTATGGGTAACATCAGTGCGACTGCATCTTAAACAGCAACACGTCATCGCAGTAATTTGCCTAGCAAACTCGCAACGAAATATCAAGCATTTCACTCTGTGGTTGCTGTGGGAGCGAAAGTTACGCCTACCTACATGTATACGCTCGTACTAGGTCATATGGAGAAAACATTTTACCATAAGATCGGGCTGAAATTGTCAAAAATTGTCAGACATGTTGATCAATTTTGAATTTTGTTGTTGTTGTCATTGATGGTTTATGTCTTTTAATGAAAATGAGCTTATATCATATCCTTCATTCTTTGTATCCATCCATAGAAATTAATGTGGGGGCCAAGGACTCTGGTTTGAGACAGATTGTTTCATCAGTCAGCGGGTCAAGACAGAAGAGCACATTTTAGTTTTGGCCAAGAACACATTCTTTGTGACGGGTGCCACTGGTGCGACATAAATTGACGTTATTGCCTCATACAACCTCCAACACAATAGCTAACTGATAGTGAGTGAGTGAGTTTAACGCTACTTTTAACAGAATTCCAGTTATATAACGGCGTGTCAGCTTAATGTGGGAGGAAAGCCCTAAGTGATACCACTTTACCACCCACGAGAACGGGTATGGTGCGTACAAACCTAGAAACATAATCGGGGCGAACCGGGATTCATACCCACAATCATAGGTTTCTGGCGTACCAAAGGGACGCAACTCTGCACAGCGAATTGCGGCGGTTGCACATGGTTGTGATGTCAGTTCGAATCATAAGATGAACTCTGCTGAGAGCAGAGATTTCTTTTGATTTTCTTTTTGAGAGCATTTTGTTGCTTATGTTTTGGGATATTCCAAGAATTTCTAAAGTGTGGCGTTTCATAGTGCCTTATATTTAAAAAAGATGATTAAATGTATGTACAGATTCTAAATGAAAATACTTTCTGTGTTTGACAAAATCATAACTGCTGATCGGGTATAATGAAAAGTACATTGGAAAAACGGAACCTTACATGTACATAAACTGGAACTAAGTTTGGATTTGCACAGATCTCAAATACATCAGACCCATTTGCCACATGACACCTTTAAGTAATAATCTGAAAAAAATGGGACACGGGCGATTTGAGTTTTCCCATTGTAAGCTTCATGATTATCTCTCGAGATTGGAGCGAATGGGGATAAGCATCACGTAAAGCTGCCCATCTTCTGTTTGCTTTGTTGTACTTTGACGTCAAACATTGTGTCCCATTGTCGGAACTTATCTTACATCTAAAGACTTTCTGTTTTCATATATGATACACAAAACACATTTCCAGAATAGAAGCCTAATCAACCATAGGAATATTACAATAATTCCACTATTTCACAACATTCGTGTTAGATATATTTCGATAAAATGCTTTATTCACATCATGTTTGATTCATGTTGTAAGTGCCCTTATCATGATCCCTCTCACTATCAGAACTTCGTCTCCATCGGAAGTGGACATGTACCGCTCTGTCTGAAGATGTACATGTATGTGTCACTGAAATGGGAGAGAATGGGGATGAGTATCACGTAAAACTTCCTTCATGTATGAAACTGACTGTGATCTTGCAGCAGCAACACTGCATCATGTGAGTAAATAGCGAGGTAGTGAGAGGAGAAAACGATCGCATTAAAATATATTCAATTATGAGACAACAAAATGACAATGAATTGATTATTTTGGTTAGCTTCATAGTAACTTCCTCCTGTTTTTATTGACATATTACTTGTTCTTAACGATTATTTGAACCGGGGAAAACATGCTCAGACACGCATGTACAAATACAAAAGTTTTATTTCATATCCAATTCTGAACTGTCCCTGTTGCCAAGTGGATTTCAGTAAATTCAGAAAAGAAAAAGAAGGGTATGACCAAACGATTTTCACGTTACTGTTTAACATGTTTAATGTCCAAAATATTGATTGCAGTATAAAAATGCATCGATGTAAACATTGCGCTACAAAAGTGACAAAGATTACGAAAATCTGTGAGGGAGAAATAAACCACAGTTAAAGCAGTTTTTTGGTAGATTCAACTGATCACTACATATTGACGCAAAGACATTTACACAAGTTTACACATAAACCTGTACAAAATTAAGAAGCGTATCGTGTTTTGCAAAATGAACTTGAATATATTCATAAAAAATCGAATTAAATGCCAAAAGATTTGATCAAGACAATGGCTAAACTGGACAGGTTGTATAATGACAAATCTCAAGCCACTATAAAACAATCTCGGCAAAATTCTTTAAAACCCGTTTCTATAAAAGCTGCAATGATAAATAGAATCCGAACATTGATAGATTACTCCAGATAATGATTAATGTTTGTGCAAAAGCGTCATTTTTCAAGTTTAATGAAAAAAAACCCTGTTGGCCACCGCAAATGGGATTTGGTAAATCTATGAATCACGTCCAGGACGATTATGACCTACGGTACAATAAATGAATGTGTTCGTCACCTATCACTCCATACACTTACCACCTTGAGCAACGAAGACTAATTTCACCTCTGACGCTAGTACAGTTCAATCTTCGTTTCAAGAATTCTTTCAAAACCACTTCTTATGAACACAGTATTCGCAAAATTGGTTCATGTGAGCGTCTGAGAGTGACAGCGTCTGAGATGAATATAAACAACACATGCATTCCCTGATAATTGTTCTTTTCCTAAAAAATGTCATATTCTGAAAGGCTCATCCTTGTGATGCTTCAGTCCTATATCTTAGTGTGTACTTCTCAAGCAAATACCGACAATTCTCCAATACACGCCTGTCTTGTACTTTGTAGTTTAGTGAAGACACACAAAGAGGGGAGAATACTAGAGATTCGCCGAGTAATTTGATGGCTCATTCATCCAAACGAGCACACTAAATTTCTGTATCAACTAGAATATGTCTGGTAGGATAGCTGGTAGAAGGGGCCAATCTGGAAGTTGTTAAAGGCTCGAAGGTCTAGTGCAGATTCCTTTCTAAGCGTACCCATATTAAAAAAGGGTAAAGACAGATTTATTGCGTGTAGCCAGCTTTTTATACCTGACGTGCCTGAAAGACATGACATTGAAATAAATTACCTGGCGTTTATTAGGAATTCATAAAACCGACAGTTTCCTCTCTGGTGCTAGAGGCATTGTAATTACCCCGGTCCAGGCGTCTGGTGTTTGACTTCACTCTAGATGACTAATATCCATTACTCCGTCTGCCCGTGAAAAGAATCTGAAGACGTTATTCTATCGGCATAAGGCTATGGTATTTGTCGGTTCTAATGACAATTATAAAGCCTTTATCTTGTTTCTGTTTATACATTGCCTTTGAACTCCCAGAAAATGTACGTCGTATATAATAACTGTATAAGATAAGACAATAATGAGTTCTCCAGTGGTGTTGCCCTTAAAGCATTAAATCTGCTTGGACAAGCCCTTATGAAACTAATCAAATATTCTTGTGATTACCTGTGACCTCGTGGCGACGGGGCAGTTGTTACTGTATAATTACAATTCTATGTCGATAACTTGAGACCATGTGTCGACTATATTGTGGTGCAGGTCTCTCAAGTTGGCATCTCTTAGCAAGTCTGTGAGTAAAACATTTGTTTGAAGAAAGAATGAATCTTGTTGTGACACGTTTTTTTCAGGCAACGTGTTATCCGATAACACAATGTGTTAATCTAGGCTGGGTATTCTTTTGCCTTGACAATATATATTTACTTGGACTGAGTCGATGTTTCTGCTGGTGGACCTAAGTCTCCGAGTTTCACCATAAGTTCAGTAGCATTCATCTCTGCTGACATCTTCCTGAGGCAAGAGAGTTAACTGACTATGAAAGTCCAGTTTCCAACCTTGCCGAACTTGGCTGGTATTATGGAGTTAGATTTTGGCTGGACTAACGAGTCTATGCATAGTCCAATCAAAATCGCGCACCGAAATCGAAATCCGGTGTCATGCAGATTTCGGTCTACTGCAGGATTTGCAAAGCATGTGCACCGGTAACTCGTTGTCAACAGATATTTTCTAAATCTTTTCATGTTTTTAATCAAGGTGCTCACGTGATTTGATGCTTTTCACGATGTAAGATTCGTTTTATCACAGTATAGATCTTGATTATCGATGAGATGGTCTTGACTGGGCTCCACCGTTTTGTTTGAAACAAATGCAAATGATACGAGAGGTTGAATCTGATTGGACAATAAGAGAGGCATAGAAAGGACATAACTCGCAATAGCCACTGATGGCGCTACGATCGAGCCCAGGAATTCCAGCCTAGTTCAGCAAGGGTAGAAACTGGACTTTCAAAGTCAGTTAACTCTCTTGCCTCGGGAAGATGCTCTGCTGAGTGAACTACAAAAGCAATGTTTGTGTCGAGGCTTTAAAACTGCGCCCCACCGTGTTGCAAAACGAATACACTTTTTAACGTTTTTCTTTACTCGATAGCTGCACCATCTCTGATCACAGTAGACGTTATTCAATATTAATCTACCGTTTTTATTAGTTTCAACGGAATCAGTAATGGTACTCTCACTGGATTGTCTGGGTTGTTTACAGACTGACGTCGCATAGCAGGAGTGATGCTGTGCTGCGTTGGCCAATAAATACTTACTTTATTATGCATATGTTGTGAATGATCATTCGTGACCAACTCGTGTTATTCCGGGACGGGCCGAATAGCGACTCGTGCCCCTCTCGTGGCTATTTTTGCGACCGGGTTCCGTCTTAGCGCAAACGGGCATACCTAAAACAATTGTCAACTCGTTGCGCAATGGTTCACACATTTTCCTCATATTATAATATATATTTCAGATGCAATTTAAAGCACATCGGGACGTGCGGAATTATACAGTATGATTGAACACATTTAACTGTGTCTTTAGTATAGTTTTAGATGCAAGACATATGTAAAATCAAAAATTATTTCTGAGGGATTCTTTGACGAAGAACTTGAAATCATACGCGCATTCTGATTGTTTTGTCGTATTTTCGCACATAACATTCATCGATAGGCGGACGAGACTTCTTGCAGATTACGGAAAGAGGCGAGTGGTGACGAATGGATGTGAATAGCGGGTGCTACCGAAAACCTGGCGTCATTACTGATTTCCAGAGGTCCATTCATATAATTTACACAGCTATTTGCCCTTTACTCCAAGTGGCATCTGTTTCGAGATTCTAGGCGGGGTATTGCATTGACAATTCATATTTACATTCGATTATGTCCATTGCGAAATGACTTTTCTGTTATATTAACCTGTGCACATAGACATGGAAGCTTATTAGCAAAGTTATTTCATCTCGCGAATGCAATCCATGATGTAGTGGATAGAGTGTCCGTTCGGAGAGCGTAATATCGGCATTACGACCTGGACTGGTCAGCTCGAAGTCAGTATACTGTGTCTGAGTGGGCTGTACACGTTATACTGGGGCATGGTATCTCAGAAGGTTAGCACTAACACATCGGCATCAGGCAGGACAAAGGACAAATACCCGCGCGAACGCACACACGCACAAACACAAACACACGCACACACACACACACACACACACACACACACACACACACACACACACACACACACACACACACATATATATATATAAGCTCTATTCCTTAAGATAAGGTAGAAACAGTATATATTCCGACAAACTGATGAATATTAGGGATTTGAGAACCGTGATTCTCTCGTCTAACTGAACACGTTCGGGGGCACGGGTGACCCAGTCGTCTAATGTGCCGCAATTCGAGTTGCAGTGTTGCGTCACTGGGGCACGCCAGGAAGCTATGATTGTGGGTTCGAATCCCGGTTCGCCCCAGTAATGTTTCCAGGTTTGTCAGCACTGTTCTCGTGCTCGTGCTCTCGTTTCACCAAAGTGTTCTGAGACCTGCATCATTTCGGGCTTTCCTCCCACATTAAGCTGACACGCCGTGAATCCCAACTCACAAAAAGGGAACGACAACAGTCATGGATATTTATTTCATTATTTCAAAGATTGAATGTCTCAGATATTTCAAACTGGTATCTTTGTGATGATAAATGCAAGGCGGGTGCGTTTTTTCATACACTGAATTGTGATGTGGAACAGACTGGTCTGTCCATTCTTGATGATTTGTGATGGATTGTAATGTGAGATGTGGTACAATACGTCTTTTGAAACATGCATTGGTTCTACGATCGTAACACTATAATCAGTGCACCTACCGCTACAAAACATGCAGTTGGAGATACGCGTGATTAAAGGATTGAAGGATATGGAATTGATATGGAATTTCAGATGTTTGCAACTGCTATCTTTGTGATGAACATACAAGGAAAACAAAAATCTGATGTGTTTTTTTCATACACTGAATTGTGATGCGGTACGGTACACAATGGACTGTCCATTCTTGGTGATTTGAGATGGATTGTAATGTGAGATGTGGTAAAATACGTCTTTTGAAACATGCATTACTTCTACGGACGTAACACTGTGATGCAGTTGGAGATTCTCGCGATTAAGTGCCTTGTTTCAATTGATCGGGACGTACCTGGGTACAAATGTAAAGAAAATCATATATATCGTGTGTCGTGTTTTGGATGAAGTTCAACCACAACCACTGCCGTAGGAAATTCTCGCGCAGAGTATTAGACTAACATAATGCCTCTTAAAAGCAAAATGAGTTTTCAGTATCATACAATAAAGTGAAATGAAATACCGATTTCATATTGCCAGCCCAATGAGATACCATGACGCAGTTGAACATGAATACCCACTGACTCCGAGCCCCTTAATGCCGAGCGTCAGGCAGGGTAACAAAAAGTACCATCTTTAAACGTCTTTTGGTATGGCCGAACCCAGGACCAGGAAGGCTCTCGCTAGACCACGGAGGCAACCTCATACAATAAGATGTTATTACATATGGAGGACATTTCCACATTTTACACGTCACTGACAAAAATTATATCAGATGCATTCCTTATTTTGACTTGTACCATATCTTCGAATGTTTTTTTCAGGTGAACAATTGACTTGTCTTTGCATGCGTTTGTGACGGGAGCCATCGGTGGAGCAGGATACCCTAACCTTTTCGAGAATACCTGGTATCATCACTATTCGATTGAGATTCATAAACGAATGCTCATGATTCAGACGGAAAGGTACAATAGACACTACCTTCAGCAGAGATTTCTTATGAATATGGAAACAGTTTCAGTCGCTATTATCAACATTCTGGAAAGTTACCGGAGACACAAATCCAATGGGTAATTGTAAAGTCTTGTCCTGTGATACATTATGATATGACTGACACTGTACGTCGCCCGTTGGTTGTCAGGATTGATATAAGTCACTTTCATTATGACATCTGTCTAGTCCAGAACTCTCTGATACTCAATGGTTATGAGCGTGTGCTTGGCCATCGTGTAGAAACATGGTGTTCAATTAATTGAGATGTCATTCAAAATGAGTAATGGACTGTTACGTCAACGTGGCCATGCCATGCGTTTGAAACATGTGCCAGAGGATATCAAGACAAGAAAGGATGCATAATATGTGGGTAAAATACATGTGTCGTTTTAAAGTGGAATTCCGTTTGACATTTTCACAAACGCAAAATTATTTTCGATTACGCTTCGGCGTTGACGTTTTGAATAGAGTAGAGGCCTCAGAAACCGTGAAGATCCAAAATGTATTATAGTAGACATGAGGATGACATTTCCAAATTGGGCGCATCAGGGACAGTGAAAAAAGTGAGGTCAAATGCAATTCTCTACTTTGACTTTGACATGTGTCCACGGTTTTTTTTCCAGATGAACTATTGCCAGATGTTGCTGATGCCACTTATGAGGCAGGATACACACACCTTTTTGCAAACACCTGATAACATCGCTAACAAAGCAGTCTGAATCGTTCAAATGATCCTGAAGTTAATTATGATTATTGAAAGGTTTTTTTTTATTGCTTCTATTGTTTCCAGCATGTGTCAGCCATTGCATTTGATGATCGTACTGGGACACCTGAAAAAAACCCGTTATTCTGAACTATCACTAAATTGATTTAAATTAATCCATAAAAGAAATTTCCAAACGATTTTCCAAAGAACTGTTAAGTATTTTTATTGTCGAAAACATAGATTACGATAAACAAGCTATATTAAAACATCAATGGAATACTAATCATTCCTTTAAACAGCAATGATATTGCCTTTAAGCTTCAAATGAAGAAACGTATTCAGGGCCGACCATTTAATGTTTGAGGCGGCCTATATCGTATTTGTTTTCTCGGAAAAGAAGTTAACTAAGAAACAGGCCTGGCATCAACCAGCCGTTGATATTAAAGATCCGATGGACGTTCGTATGATAATTCACTTGGTATACACTTTCTTGTCACTTTTAACAGCAACAGGTTCCATTGTTTTCCAGATATAACGTACTTTTATCTGGGTGCACCCACGCCGGCCGTGTAGCTCAACCGGTACTCCGTCAAATGATTTTAAAGTTTTTAATTTAAGTATACGAGGTGCATATTTAGAGGACCAATGTTTTCTCTGATAACTGTCCTTTTCCTACAAAGTTGACATCTTGTGAAAGGCTAATCCATGTGATTACGTATACCTTTTCCCTGTTGACAAATCCATTTATCTGTGATTATGTAGACCATTGCACTTGAATGAACTCACAATAATGCAAAGAGAGTCCTACAGACTGGACAACTTCTATTTATTGCCAAAGAAATAATTTGAAGAGGAATTAACAAAACAAGTTTCAGCAAACAACAGAGCGAAATGTCAAGGTTACAACGTCTGTTGACCAAGAAGCCGATGTGAGTGATGCCATGCATGGCGCTGTAACAATAGTCTCATTCTGATTTTCTCCAGTAAAAGTCAACGACAAAATAAGATGGCGTTGGGCAAAAAATTGAAAGGTCATATTAGTGTTTTTACAATTAAAAAACTGTGAAAACACTACTTTAACAGTATTAAGTGATCGTAATCTCTCGTTAACGAATGCATACCCAATATAAGCACATATACGCAACACACATCCAGACATCGGCTTCAAGCATTCCATTTAATTGACTGTACAAATTCTCTGGCAGGTAAAAAAAATGAGATGGGCCTGTCGACAGAAGGGGCCAATCCAATGATGTTATATGCATTAAAATCTAGTGCATCTTTTTTTCAGGGGATAAAGACAGCTTGTTTTCTGAAACCAATTGTAAAACCCTTGATTAAAAGGCATACAACTGAGGTAAATTCACTAAAATTTGATAAGGGATTTCGGAAATGCTCTTACCCCGCGGAACTCGAACTATTCATACTGTAATTGCCCTCTTCCATGTGCCCTGTTATCTCACTTGACTCTTGATGGTGGTGAATGTTTGTCTGTAAGTCTGCCTGTACTAGAAATCAAAGAAGGGGTTCTATTGGAAGAATGATATTATGTTTTTAAATATGTTCTCATGACAAAGCAAGTGTATGTTATTATATATAATATATTACCATTGAGCTGCATGACAGTATGGTATATAAAGTAGTAATGTGCCAGGATAGGGATACGTTTTCCAATGATTGTTCACCTCAACTCAAGCTTGAGTCAAGATTAAAAGCTTCTGAAAATATTCATGTATTATTCTTATCGTCACGACGGGTCAGCTATTACTTTTTATGACACTCGCTTAATAAACATACAGCTGTATTACACATTGTGTAATGCCAGAAGCGCGAGCTTATGTACTGTGTGACGAAGTGTCACGAACAAATATTGAAAACACTCAACATCCCTGGGTTTATTCAACGATGATAGATCCCTGAGAGGAGCTCATGCACACTTGATGTCCCCAACAACAATATTGCGAGGTTGACGTCACATGGCATTGTTTCGCTGGCGGATTTTGCAACAAAATTCCACAAAGTACGTCATAGGGTATTGTAACGTGATTGTAAACCCTTTGGTGCAGGGCCCCGTTACACAAGGCGATCGTAGCGCAACGACACGCGTACGTCTATGCGAGTTATTGATAATTTAATCACTTCGTTAGCTTTTGTGCAACGGACCCCTGAATTCTAAAGGTAGGCTGTTATATGTATAAGCTTTTGACGTGTTTGAAGTAATATTATCTTAAACCCAGTTGGATTATGCTGTAGATAGCGTAGATGTTAGCCTCTTCACACTCGACAGTGAAATTCGAAAAAAGGTTATAAACGGCAAGTAATAAATAAAGTACTAAACTCGCTCCCGAGTTAAACTCATGAATAGTTCTGGTATCGTTCGCTCGTCAAATACCAGAACTATTCACTCGTTTCACAAAATTGGCATTACACGGGAACTCGCTTAATATTCTATATTTGAGGCATTAATGAAAATGCGTAACATATTTATCACGAACAGGATGAGGTCGTAAAGCTTAATTTCATATTATTCTCAGACTGGTAAAGCGGTGCAGGTCTCTCAAATTGGGATTTTGTGTGATGTCTGTGAGTGACAAATTGCTTGAACTAAGATGAAAAATGAATGGAATCAGGTTTTTGAAGTGTTAGTAATGTGTTCAAAGCGGTGAAACAGTTTACCTGGAAAGACACTTACATGTATGCCTCCCTAAAGGTGTATTGTTGGCAACAGTTAATGTGGAAATCGTCGGGATAATTTCTTAAAGAAACTTAAAAAATACTTTTTTACAGTCATATTGGCAGAAAAACATTTGAAGCCCATTCAGGGTAAAGTTTTGTCCAACAATGCAATTTGCGTGTCAATAAGGGTTACAATTCGTTTTTGTGGTGCATAGTTGAATATTAAATATATGTAATAAAACAAAAAAATGCTCGGGTCAAGCAATTTCAATATTACCATACACCATACAGTTACTGTATTTCCAGGGCAATAGACTTCACTTGGCGCCTTGAGTAGCAGTGTTCAATGAGCCTTCCGAGAATCATGCGTCGTTATTCTGGCAGGAAACCGCAAAACCGTGACATTCATGTTATTCAAAAGTCGTTTGACGTCGAAATGACTGAACCTTAACATATAGATAGACACTTTCATCCTGTACCATTTACAGTAGAGGCGAAATACACAAACAAAATAGGAAAAGCGAAACCATAAAATGTCTCCAAGCCAAAGGAAGGGTTTTTCAATCTCGTGAAGGGGTTGTTTTCAGAATTTCACATTCCTGCCATATTCACATTCATTGTGCATTTTTTCAATCTCATCCAGTTGTATCTTGTTCCATATTATGACGTGTCGTACTCTCTATGTGACCGTTTGGGTGTCAAGCTACGACAACGACTTGTGTTCTCAGACATTTAAGGATTGCGAGCGTGACTCAGACCTCATGCAGAAACATGGTGTTTCGTGAATTGTCAAGAGTTATAAAATGGTTAATGATTATATATTGCGTTTTCATAACAGTGACTTCAATTATTTTCGACGTTTTATTTTTTTATAATGATAATAATAATAAAATGATGAGGGATAATAATAATAATAATAATGTCACTTCCCATTCGAAACCGCCAATGTGTTATTTTTGCATCAAAAAGTAAATATGAAATGTAGATTATGTAATGCATTTAATGAGACTGTCCAACACATTGTCAGTAGATGCCCAGCTTTGGCACAGACACATTATCTTAAGCGATATGATCAAGTGGATCTAGAGGTCCATCCATAGTATGACCCGATATATGTAGAAGGCGTCGTAGAAAATGTTGAATACAAAATTCTTTGGAAGAGGCCCGTATACAGCCTCAGACGTATCCGGATCAACAAACCTGATCTTGTCCTTTTTTTTTATAAATCCAATGAAATCATTGATATTATTGAACTTTCTGTCCCTTTTGAACCAATGCGATTGACAAGATTCAGGAATAACATGGCAAATATGCGGACCTGCTTTCGAAATGTCACGCTTACAGCCAAAGTACCAAGTTGTCCGACTCCTCATTATTCTCTGTGCCTTAGGTTTGGTACCTCCCAATCTGTTGGGAGAAGGGCCCTGAGCTGACGATGAGCATAACCAGGCTGACTGTGCTAGGATCATCCAAACCCTATTTGTTGCATTTATTTATGAAGCACTTATGTCCAGTTGCAAACGGCTCAGGAGCGCTTCCGGGCGATGAACTGTCCTGGGTATGGCCATAAAACGAAACTGAAGGTTGTCGTCAGTTTAGCAAGAACTTGGACCTTTTTCTTTGCACGTCAACAGTAACAGGCTCTGAATAGGTGAGTTTTCAAAAGAGATCTAAACGTTTCTAAGTGTTCAGTGATTAGTTAATGTTAATGCTTCATGATGGACAGTATTTCTGAATTCTGCAGGTGAGTGTTGAGAGTGGAGTGCTCGGAGAGTAAGACTGGGCACTTTAAACTTCTGTCCTCATCTTTAAGCCAGGTCATTGAAAGATTGATGTTCTGATGACCTTGTTCTCCTACAACCTGACAGCTCTAAGTAACATAATTGTGCACTTGAAAATCAGGCGGTTTGGAAGGGCGAGAAGCAGATAATTATAATGATGGGAAATAACGCCGGCTTTGACAAGCATGGATGAAGTTTTGGCATTATTAGTTTGAGCATTGATGATCTTACTGATATTCTTTGCAGACCTTACAAACATGCAATTCAGCACTGAGAGCAGAATCAAAGGCAACACCAAAGTTACTTTCATACTTGGTTGAACCGCAATGGATGACTGGAAGTGACAGTTGTGGCCTCATTAATTTGGATGCTATTAAAAGCAGTTCGGTCTTTTCCTCCAGTTTCTGATTTCATGAATGCACTGTAGGATCCTGTTGAATGCGTCATTGGTTGATAGGTCATCAATGAGCTTTAAGAACTGAGAAGCCGAGTCTATATGATCTTGCAATGTCGCCAAGAACTTAGGTTTACATGGTTAAAAGTATTGGTCTTAGCAAAGAACCTTGGGGAACATCATACTGCAACTCTACGCATTCAGAAGTGTATCCAGCGATAAATCCTTGGTATAGAATGAAGAGATGCGCTTCCGTAGCCAGAGAAGGCAATATTTGGTGAACCAAAATCTGTGAAGAATACGCAGAAGATAAGTCAAGGGGCACCAAAATGGCTGCACTCTCCTTGTAAATGGCTTGTAAGGAAGCATTTTGAACGCATACAAGAGCGACTTCTCTACTTTTCTATAAGCCGATGGTAAAATCTCACGCTCCCATTACATTTTCATTCAGCTTTGAGGCAACATCTTATCAATGCGACAACTGACAAGTTAGACGCAGGTCGATAGTATTTTAACTGGTGGCATCCAGCTGTTTTTAACAAAGTGATAAGTGATCAATGCAATTGACAACACTTGCTCATCTCCAATCTCCCGTAACTAAAATCTAATTTGTTTCAAAATTAAGGACTCCATTCTTGGAAACTTAAATTTGTTCGTGTTTTAAATGTTACTCTAAAATAGATACATGTGTGATCAAAAAGGATAAAATAACATAAAAGGCTGTAGTATTCAAAACAACATTATCCGATATTAATACATTTTATCTGTGTAAATATGTACAATTATAATAAACTGAAACATTTCAGGTAATTTCAACAGATGGTCCTATGAAATAGTGGTTAGATTTTAATCAACGCTCATATAACCTCTGGTATGATCACATATTCATGTTGTTTGGAGGATAGACTGTTTCGATAGTAGTGGCATTGGCACATGTTAGTTTGGATGATAAGCCCGTTTTGACGTAACTACACCAGGACGTCCTGTCCTGCGCACTGTTGTCTCTTTGCAATATGTTTAGTAGTATTGTAGATCGTATTGTGTCGAACCTGTAGATCTCACGCAACTGATTTTGCTGACCTGCCTGGTTGATTCACACGAATTGGTCCATAGCTATAGTTTATGTCTTATCTGGGCATTGTGCAGTCTCTGTCGCTTTTATTGAGTAACCATCTTTACACGTTAAGGGATCGTCCATCTCAAGGAATCCGTGAAGATCCAGGGACGAATAAGTCTTCAGCAACCCATGCTTGCTACTCGACTATGCTTGTCGTAAGGGGCGACTAACGGGATTGGGTGGTCAGGCTCGCTGACTTGGTTGAGGCATGTCATCGTATCCCAATTGCGTGGATCGATGCTTATGATGTGAATCACTGGATTGTCTGATCCAGACTCGATTATTTACAGACCGCCGTCACATGGCTGGAATATTGCTGAGTGCGGCGTTAAACAAACATCTCAAACGGTACGTCCAAAGATGGCGTGCCACTGCACACATTACATCAAAGTTTACATTCTATGTCAACGAATGCTTAGGTAGACTTGGAATTGCAGTCAGTTTAGACCTAGGAAATTTCTTAAGACTTCCATTTAGAGGTGGCGTGGGTTCTAAATAACAGCGACAAAACCCTTTCCATGACCTTGTTAAACAACAAAAACACGGGAATGGATTACTGATGTTTCACATGTCAACCTCAAAGTAGACAATAAAGTCAAGAAATCATCCAAAATCAACTCGTCACTCGTCACAACAACCCATGCAACATTCTTGCAAGCACAACTTCTGCATAAATGACAGCAAAGAGACATCAAACTTTTATGGGGGACTTGACACAATGATATTACGTGGATTACTTGAGCCAATGCTTTATTTTTGTGCAAAATCTTGTTCCGATTTAAAGCAAAAACCTTTTTGCACCCAACAAATGCTAATTTGGAAAAATCTATGAATCTAGAAGTGGAAGAGCATGGCCGACGGTGTAATGGAATGAATGCGTCGTCACTTGTCACTCTAGACACTTACGAAACCACCTTCAGGATAGAAAACTAATTTCGCATCTGACTCGAGAGTAGTTCAATCTTCGTTGTCAAAGGAATTCATTACAAACACAGTGTATGCCAAAAGTGAAACGTGTTAGTCTCTCGAGATGGGAGGCGTCGGACATATATGTTTAAACAATCCGTATTTTCCATAATACTTGTCCTTTTATTATCCTCAAACTTGCCACCGAGTGAAAGGTTAATTCTTGTGAATCTGTAAACCAGTGACTATACGAGATCTGAACAAGCAAATGCCGTCAATTATCCAATACAAGTCTATCGTCCCAAACAGAATGAAATATCCTTAACAATGTCCAGCAGATCAACACAGAACAACATAATGCCTCATAAAGAAGGCATTTGTCATTATAGTATACTTTGTTCAGTGGTGTAAAGCATACAGAATTGACGATAAGAGTGAGTGTGCGAGTGAGTGAGTGAGTATGGTTTTACCCCGCTTTTAAACTATTCCAGCAATATCTCGGCGGGGGACACCAGAAATGGCCTTCTAACATTTGTGCACCAATGTTGGGAATCGAAGCCGGGTCTTCGGCGTGACGAGCGAACGCTTTAACCACAACGCTACCCCACTGCCCCCTGGTGGTAAGAACAAACCATTCTGGAAGTAGTCACCTGTGCTCTCGCGACGACGTTATTGTTCAGGCTGTCAATGATACTTCATGGACATATTAAGCAGATACCCTTAGTATTTGTCTAAGAAGGCGGCTGGGTGCACCAGGGTGTAAAGCTTAAATTACCATACTTCTAACCCTGTGATATTGTGAGACCATATATCGTATGACATACCCAATATTCTCGAGGGTAACGGGTGGCCAGTCGTCTAAGGCGCCGCGATTCGCTGTGCAGAGTTGCGTCCCTTGGGCACGCCAGAAACCTATGATTGTGGGTTCGAATCCTGGTTTGCCCCGATTATGTTTCTAGGTTTGTCAGCACCATAACCGTGCTCGTGGGTTTCACCGAAGTGGTAAACGTCTGAGATCTGCCTCACTTCGGGCTTTCCTCCCACAATAGGCTGACACGCCGCGATATAACTGGAATAATGTTAAGAGCGGGGTTAAACCCAACTCACCCACTCACTATTCTCGAAGAAGGTTGGTGAAACGCTGAATGAGCTAAGAAGAAAAAAAAGTATGTGAATAATGTTAAAAGCGGCGTTACACCCAACTCAACCACACACTATTCTCGAAGAAGGTTGATGAAACGTTGATTGGACTCCGTGAGGTGTCTTGAGTACGTTGCTGCTGTTTCACGTAGATTTTAGCATCAAAATGTGTGGGCGGAAAAAAACTGCATGTATCTCCTTGATAGGCAATAGGACGCTCTACGTATTTACGAGGCGATGGAGTGGAAATTCCAAATGTCGCGTGCCTAGCCACAGTGCCGCATCAAGAAATAACCAGATATATGTTACATTTTTCGGATATTTGAGAAATGTCTACATTGTAACTTAAATTAGCAGAATAGCTGATGTAGTTTTTATTTCTATTTTGTGTGGTAACAATCTCTCTCGT
Source organism: Haliotis cracherodii (assembly GCF_022045235.1). Lineage (NCBI taxonomy): Eukaryota > Metazoa > Mollusca > Gastropoda > Lepetellida > Haliotidae > Haliotis > Haliotis cracherodii. Next base: position 12,090,846 of record NW_027266274.1, read on the forward strand.
CTTGCCCCCAGTCAGTAGAAGGTGGATCAAAGGACAGTATGTTGTCGAGTTTCATCGTGAGACCATTAGATTGAAGTTCTACAATGGCTTTCTGAGAATAATACCGACAGAAAAATATTTCAGAAACAGACCACCGGCCCCTAATACATTAAACTAGCATGATAAACCTAGCATGCTAGAGTAAACTACATACATACATACACAAATACATACATACATACATACGTACGTACGCACGCACGCACGCACGCACGCACCCGCATGCATTGTACATACATACATGCATTGTACATACATACATGCATGCATACGCACACACACATACATACATACATACATCATATGGTAACATCATTATTAGATGGTGATTCATTAACACATACTTATGCTATGGCCGTGAATCGTACTATAGACAATGGATCTCTTATTTCTATGAAAAGGGTTTGGTTGATTTAAGTTACATGCGAAAACAGATGTGTATCAGATAAAATCTATGTTATAGTAGTAGTGTTAAGGAACTCGAATTGTCTGGGATAATTTCGTATTTATATGATAATAGAAATAACGAATTGGCGAAAGTAGCCGTTGTCACGATATCCCCTACCATTCTGTATATTGAAGATTATCATGAATAAGTTTACGGAAATACCGCTGTGTCACAGTTAAGTATTGAACGGGGATGACATCAATTTACGTTTAATTTCCGACCAACGATTGCCTTATAGAAAATGATCAATGGTCAGTTATATTATTTTTCCTGTATTTCGACGTTTAGGAATAACTGCTGTGTTGTCACTACTTAGTCTATTGTGTTATACACATAGTTAAGGGTGTTTCTTAAGGACCTATCAATGATTTGATTGTCTGTTGGGGTATGGGGGTGTTGCTTGTATTTTTTTAGATGTGTTGATGTAATTTGTGTCATGGGCTCTATGAAATATTTAATAGCTTCGACATTGTGTGCCCTTGCCGCTGATTTCGCTCGTGCTCGCGTCGGATGTACAAGGCTTGATATTATACCGGAAGACATCACAAAATTCGAAAATATGAAAGATTATGAACATATTGTAACCTTAACCATATTGAAGATATGTATCAATTCACCTTTATATGCCCATCCTTCAAATACATTCAAAGACCCGTGGGTAGAATAGGTCTTCAGCAACCCATGCTTGCCAATCCCATTTGCTAAGATCGATGTTCATGATGTCAGGTCCAGACTTGCTTACAGATCGCCGTCATATAGCTGGACAATTACCGATTGCAGCATTAAAAAAAAAAACCAAAACAAAACTTAGACATTCAAAAGTAATACATACGAAATAAATATGTAATACGACCTTCGGTCCCACAATTTAGTTGCCTTATGACAACCACATACCATCAAGATTTAAAATCGGTCATGTTATATTTCACGTATGCTTCCAATAGCAGAACGTACCAAAATAAAACATATGACTCTATTTTAAAATCACCCTGCACGATATTGTATGCACTACATGTATTTTTTAACCGAGTTCCATATAATAAAAACGTCAATGAAAAATGCATGGCTTATACAACACCCGATGAAGGAGCAGGTGAGGTGAAATGGGGTTTAACGTCCCGTCCAAGATTATTGCACTTATAAAGCGACGTTGATGAAGGAGCAAGAAGTAGCTCTGCAATGTCGTGACAAAGAATAAAAGAATTTACTATCTATAAAATGCGTTATGTATTCAACAGCTATTTCTGTTATGGAGAACATAGTAACTTAAACCCCACTCCTACTTTTTCAAACTTAAAATATATCCTGAGTGTTAGACTCCGACAAAAAAATCTTCTTGTAGAAAATATTTGAAACATAAACCAAAACTTTTGTAGTCCGTATTGATGCTGTGTGAGTAGTCCTTTCATGATACACATTGAATGGGTTATCTGCAACTGTCATACGTCTCTAGTTGGTCTTTACAATGCTTGGTTCAAGGCTCTATACAATATATGTTGGGGCCTTATGGGTATTCTATCAATCGCTTGTACGTTTTAAGAACATACGCACTTTGATAAAAAGAAACCTGTTTCTTTTGAAATGTTTAGCTTATTACTTTCCAAAGCAAAACAAAAACTTCGTTTTAGGCAACAGAATTATCACAAAATTTTACATAATATTTTAAAGGAGATTTAAAATATTTTAATTTCATCCCGTTCTGTCACTGATCGCTGTAACCGAGATTGACTACTTCACGTCCTTAAATCATACGATTGAGTGTCATAAACAAAAACAAATAGTTTCACATGTACACAAAGTGAGTTCAAGATAGTGTAGTAATGCATATCCTACAACCAACTGTCCATTTGTGGAAAATAATGAATCGCTTAAACAATGGAGTGACGTTACATACGTGTTTAAATCTTCTACAACCACCACTGACACAACTGCACAGCTTTGGTTGGATACTGCCCAGGGAGCTGAGAATGAAAGTCGAGTGCATACTGATAATAGTGTAGCGCCATGTGCTTTCACTTATTGAATGGAGTCTGGAGCATTAACATGTATTTATTATTATATTATCATCAACAACCAAGCCATTGCATCTGCTGATAACGTATCACTACTAGAACCGCTGTCATAATCTGTAAAAGTAACGTTACATCAAATGCCTTAATACTATGATCAGTTAAACTCAATCTACATCTCCTTCTTCGATGGTCAAATGTATTATTTCGTCATAACAATCCACCACATAGCTTCGTTTGGTGTCACCACCATCATCGCTCCTAACCCTGGAGAGTAATATGATTGGACGGCTATTTCTAGCCTCGTGCCATACGAATCGTTCTCGTCTCAAACCAATCATACGGTACTGAATGGGCCCCGTAACAGGTATTTATCATAATAGAATGGAGATGTAATGCACTGGCGATTGGTTATAATATTGATTTGTGACGCCTGGGACAGGGTCAGAGTCATTGGCAGTTTATCATGTTATAAGCTGTCCGTAATTCTGGTTCAGACTCTATTATTTCAGGCCGGGATAGATCACGACGTTATGAATTATTATTGTGATGACAGCAGTTACCATATTTGACATGATTAATGGTTCTACATCTCAAGCCCATTCTTATATTGTGTTATTGACTACACTTTCTTCATTTAAATCTAGTCTGTGATATTCTAGTTATTGTACTGTCCGTCGATGACAGGTTTTTATTCAGTCTCAACATATGTATTATTAATGTATGACTTCTCGTCACGATATGGCTAATGCAAGATATAATGATAAATATTGTCGATGTGACTTTAAATAGTCACCCACTTAATAGTCCTACAGGTACTGTTCTTCTTTGAACACTTTCTTCATTACATAAAACTTTCCCCAAAACCTTACATCATCACTGATTGGGACACATTCTTTTGGAATAGTCGAAACCCTACAATGGACTCTGCTCTTAGCCAAAAAAGAATTTTGATTATCGAAATGGTTTTGTCGATTTTTTTTCTGACACGCTGGAAGCACTGATTACAACTTTGTGGATCAAGCAGGGTAGTAGTATCCATTTCAGAAAATATTCTGCCACTCAAACTTCAGACACACAGTTCTAACCATTGACAAAAAGGATTTCTGCTCTTGTAAGTCTGCATCTGGCACTTCATCAGATAGGCGATGCTGCCCGTCGCTGACAGGTTTTCAATCGTCGGGGTTACTCGTAATTATTGAAATCAGTCAACTTCGATGCAGCTCCGCGAGGCATTTGTCTGTCTCCAACACATGCAGTGCATGTAATCACGGAGGTGAGCATTCTGTGCTACACTTTAGTCCTTCATGAGCTTGAAATAGTCCCATCACTTTGCACCACAGACGCGTTCCATATCAAAAAGTACCAGGATATCGATTTATAGAAACGAAATACCAGTAATCTCATTAGCTATTCATAGGATATTGATGGATAAATAATTGATAACTGACACGGTTTCAAAAGATTTCGTGACTTGAAAGCTGGAAACCTTTGGCCCTGAAAATGACAATGCTGACTTAAAATTGAACATAATCCATAAATCAATCAGGTTCTTGGCTGATTGGAATAAAGTATAAGAAACTGCTGGACGGAACAGAAAACTCTATACTAGTATTTCCAAACGGATGTACCTACAATGAAGAATCGTCCGACTCGCCCATAGAGGCCAACAAGCTGTAGGAATCAGGAGCCCCTAGCAGCCTAAGCCAGACTGGAAGAACCATATGTTGACGTAGCTAGAAGAAAAAACACTGTCAAGGACTTACTGCGTCTCGAAATGTTTGGAGAGAGGTGGAACAAATCTGTGTACAGGGAAACTTTTTATTTAGATACAACATGGATTTGGATCCCACAAACATATCAAGAGCTGTTTTGGGATTAATTCTTAAAATAATACCAATCCAGATTGGTATCTTGGATAGTATACAAACTAGAAGAATGCAGAAAATCCAAACTTCTCATACACACCTTTACTTGTTTCTATTTTTCATTTATCACGCGTGAAATTATTGGTTAGAGCATTTGTACACAACCTTGAGATGACCCTACTTAAGTATTTTACTAAGATAACCCGTAATGCAAGAAAAAGATGTTGCGTCGTCGTCTTCAGAATACTTCTTTATCAAGTTAATATGTCGTTATCTTTCAAAATGTTTCATTATAACATTCACATTTTGCGAATACGTTCATTGAAATAGCCTCGGTAAATGCAAGTAAGTAAAGTCATTCCAGAACCATAGGAGCTCTACCAAAAGCAGGCTCAACTGTACGATATAATAAGCATATCTTTACGAATCACTATCAGTTAAAGATGGTAGCAGGTTGTCGCTAAATGTTGAGCGTATCCTGCCCCACATGTGGCACCCATCCCAAACACATGCAAGTGCAAGTCAATGGTTCTCGGGAATGAATTCTGGCCCATTGACACAGAGGTACGATTGTCATAATCTCATTCTTTAGCATGAATTAGACTGGTAGTTCTACGATAGATTTGTGCATATGTGTCGTGTGGTAGTGTTCAAGTTGGAACTATCTATCTATGTTTGAAACAGGAGTCGCTTCGAATTCGGACTACAAAATCTTTAGTTTGTTGTAACCTCGTTGCCCTATGTGTAGTTCCCACGCTGCCTGCTGGTAAGTGTTCAGAGTTGATTGCACGCATCTGCTCTGTTGAACCCTGTTGAGAATTGATATTGATGAAGTGGTGTCCTGGGAAATGTGGTTACATACAGAATTAAGGATATATTGTCTTTAACACCACATGTGCGTGAACTCCATGTTCGCAATTATTTAATTCCTCTCTATAAAGATTCCAGACATAAAAATATCCTGTTCACAAATTGTTCTCCTAGACATATTACTCACAGACTACGTGTAATTGGCTTCATGCATATGCAATGTTTGGCCAGTGGCGTAGGTAATTGATGGCACGTTTGAGTCGACATGTGTGGTAATAGGATTACAGCCTAGAGACAATGTAGTTTGAGACCTCTCCTCGACAAATTACTAATACAAGTTTTACAAATTGACGGAAAACATATTTGGATATAATTGGGGAATTGGTACATCTTTAACCCAAAATAAAGAAAGTCCTTTGGAGCTACAGCACGTGTTACGCCATTTTGGAGCACCCAGAAGGCCCATTGAACAACTCGAAGGATTATTTTTTTACGTTATTTCCATGGTACAATAAAATTGATTTCCCAGATCGATAATGAAATTAGATTATTTTGAATATCCTCAAATGACAAGGATTGTATAGGGGTGTAATGAAAATATTGATATGATCACATTCAGTAGGACTATTATATTTTCATGGCACATATTAGCTGACCATGTCCATTAGCGTCACTAACGTGTATAAAATCGGTCAAAACATAATCCAGAAGCTGAGTTAATTGCTGGGAAGAAGGCTGGGAAGAAGGCTCATAAAGGGATAATGCAAGCGAACATAAGGTGAGATTTCACACGCATTGCCGTTCACGCCATCACTGGCATGTGATGAAGTAAAAATCTACCAGTCGCTAAGTAATTTCCCTTTTATAAGACGAAGTCCGGATCTCAACTGGCAGGAACAGTAAAAATCATTAAGATGTCATACAACAGCCAGACTAGGATAATCCGGGACATCAAATGAATGGACTACAGTTCACTGACTGGCTATTGTTTGGCTTCTAAATCGGGTTAATATCAACGAGACCCTACACATGAGAAATAGCTAGCCGAGTTGTTATTGTTATTGAAGCCATGATACTTTCATAGTTACTGGCCGTTCTCGCCTTTCATATATTTTAATTTCATTTTGGCTGGCTCTGAGTCTTTCGTTAATTATATCATATTAGTTTGGTATTTATGTTGGCTGTCTATACGCCCGTCTTTTTACACAGTATATAAGGAAATGTATCATTCTTTTGAAGCTGATATGTGTCTTTGTTGTCTTTCAAAAGAAGTTTGAAAGTCGGGGTTAAATAGGAAATGAAAGTCATAATGTTGTAATTATTTGCATTGTTTGTTAATGCAACCCACCATATTTACTTGAAAAAAAAGGATGTACAGTCAAACATTGGTTACGACGATTTAACGCTATGATTCAGGCAGAATTCTTGAATCTTGGTTAATCTTGAATTATGGATTCAACTTCAGAGAATAATCAATCTCGATTCCATTGATTGTAAAAGCCCAAATTATGATGAAATTACACGAATGCATCACTAAATCATTGATGACACCAGGTGTGTGCGAAAAGGATAAGCATTGATCGTAAAAGCCAAAATTATGATGAAATAACATGAATGCATCACTAAAATCAGTGATGACACCTGGAGTGTGCGAAAAGGATACGTATCTCCTGCTGTACCGGTAACACCCGCCAAAAGAAAGTAAGTGTTTGTTGACAATGTTTTGATGGTGCCAATAACATACAGATGACAGTTTCACTGTAAATAGAATGACACTTGCTGGAATTCAAATGACAGCAAACAAACACACAATAGCTGAGAAACATTTTTTTCAGTAATAACAAGAAATAGGTGTTAAAAGCAGAGTTCATTTCATGATTATGACCACATGTGTTCATGAATCCATCTCAAATTGTGTACTACCAGCTATAAAGCTATAAAACGTTTTCTAATACAGCTATTTGTCAGCCATTTCTTATGATGATTACACTTATGAGTATGGAACGTTTTTTTGTCGATTTTAATTCAAGAGGGAGCATGCTCAATGATTTAGTCCTTAATTTCAGCCGATATTAAAGTCAAAGATACTTACTGCATGTAAGGCCTCCGGCCCATATACAAAAGAGTTGGAAATAAGTAGTTTAACGTATTTGGATATATTCTTATATTTAACAATTTGTTTCTAAGGGAAATTGCATTTTTAACATATATAGCGAGTTTTAATATGACAGCATCATCTTTTGAAGAAAGAAGAGAAATAAAAGCAGGTACAGGGTAATTTGACAGAGCGTTCTGGTATAAGGATGAATCAAAATGATTTTCAGTTTCTATACCTGAATGACATAATGGGCACGACCTCTTCGACTTTTCAGTGGAGGAGTGACTTATGAACTGGGATAATACATCCGTGTAATTTGGGTAATCATCAAATTCCAGATGCATATACATAATAAAATTTGGTTTCATTTTACGATTACGACAACATGTGTTCATAAATCAAATTTGATGACACCAGCTATAAAGCTGTGAAGATGTTTTCTAAATGTCTCCAGTATAATTCAGAAATTCCTTACGACGAGTACACGTGTGAGTACGGAAAGGTTTTTGTCGATTTTATTTCAAGAGGACCATGCTGTACGATCTGGTCCCAAATTTCAGATAATACACCCGGGTACGTAGGGTAGTCATCAAAAGTAAGATGGATATACATAATAAAATTTGTTTTTTGGATGACTTGAGTCAAATCTGCGAGAGTTTCCACCTTTCCCGAGCATGGACCCCATACGAGACTATCTGGCGTCCATGTGAAGGTATTGTCTTTGTTTAGACTGATGGAATCCAACACAACTATCTGAACAATACCTACAGTCTCAGGTTATATGTCACATGAATGTCAGTGGTGAGTCATGAAGGTTCGGTCTGGTTTCTGATTGTAGATAAACCAGCGGTTTAAAGAAATTGATGCCTGAATACTGAAGGAATAGCCTCCATAAATAATGTGCAGTAGAACTGTAGTATTATTCCCGAAAGGGCATGCTATTTGCCACAACGTCTGCTTAAAGGACACTGAATAGACATATAATGGTCATTGTTCTGGAAGGCAATATCTCTATTTTGAGACATATTGTTAGATTTTATTTGCGATATATTACTGATCATTAAATTGTATTGCGACGAGCGAAAACTAACCTATTTAATATCTTATCAAACTGCAATTTGGTAAGACAAGGTGGCCCTATATGTACAGTCTTCTTTTTAAGTATATTTTTATGTGTTTGAAAACAATTATGGAGACTTTTCTGTGAGTGAGTGAGCTCGGATCTAACGCCGCATTTCAACCTACGCCTGATTACATCCTTAATGTTCAGAATTGTTTATGAAACAATATGGTTAAGATCTAAAGATTTAAGATGTGAACATGTTCACGAGAAAGTGAAAAATATACGTCATAGTAGTAATCAATAGTTACCTCCCTTCCACGCGTCAACAAGGATGTGTGTAATTGTGTTTTCAGACGATCTGATATTGTATCAGTCGGTATAATAAATTATTAAAAAAACGAGGGTAAGTTATTGAGGTTCAGAGCTATTTTGAACAGTATTTCAGCTAAGAAAAGCCTTCTGGAATTTCAAGGGTTGTATAACGCTCTTTGAAATCTTCGCAGGAAGAGTATGCTCAATTGTACCTCAATAGTTGAGAGTGAGTGAGTTGGGTTTAACGCCGCTTTTAAGTATTCCAGGTATATCTGGGCATGTCAGCTTAAAGTGGGAGGAAAGCCCGAAGTAATGCAGGTCTCAGACGTTTACCACTTCGGTGAAACCCACGAGCACAGGTATTGTGCTGACAAACCTAGAAACATAATCGGGGCGAACCGGAATTCGAACCCACAATGATAGGTTTCTGGCGTGCCCAAGGGACGCAACAATGCACAGCGAATCGCGGCGCCTTAGACGACTGGGCAACCTGTGCCCCCCAATAGTTGAGAAGTTTAGAAGTCATCGCCGTGTCACAGTCTTGTCGGGCAAAGACATATTGAACTTTGTAATATAGCATCTTAAAGCTCATAATTAAAACTAATACCTTGTTGGACAGATCAGTTACGTAGCTATATTTTAATACGTTAAATACTTATCTAAATATTGTTTGTATATATATTCAAGTAACACACATCTACTTTTCTATACCAATTGTTTTGATTGGCGGGTGCTACTGTTAGGGCAGGACATGCTCTCTCTTCTCGCGAAGATGGATTTTCAGTGATACGTTCATACAATTACCACGTTTTTTTGACATTTTACGCCCTTTTTCGGAATCTGTTTCGTGAATAATCGAGACTGGATATTCTCTTACTTACTAATCACATCAGCAAGCAAGAGGCGACTAACCTGATCGGGGGGTCAGGCTCGCTGACTTGATTGATGTATATCAGCTTATTCCAAATGCGTCGATCGATGCTCAGGATGTCAATCACTGGATTGTCTGGTCCTGACTCGAATTTCTTACAGATCGCCGTCATATAGCTAGAATATTGCTGTGTGCAACGTTAAACAACAAACAAACATTACAGACGAGAGGTACATTTTTGATATAATTTGTGCAACAAACAACATAAAATGCTGTACATAAAAAGAACGGTTGCATCGTGGATAGTGTGGGATAGTGTGACGCAATCACATACAGGACAATGCACAAGCCGTATGGAGCAGCTTCCAGCACCAAAGCACCCCTTATAAGTACATATATACGCTGACATATTGTGGTGAAATAAATATGCATCAGTAGGAACTGTTGTCGTTGCACAAGCCATTAAATTACCTTTACGTTCTCATGGATAAAAATGCTATAAAATAAAACAATAATCTGTATTTATGTTATTGCATCATTTTGTACATATTATGTAAAATGAAACGATTTCAACATATTTCGGCAATGAAGACTAAAGTTCAGTGTAACCCTTTAACGTATACGTGCCTCTGCCCACGTATGCCAAAATTAGTGCTATTGCCTTTTGGCCTCCCTTTGAGGGTTAAACGAAACAGAAATTGATGCCAGAGGTTACTTGGAGTGTCTTCTTTTTCTGTTATCCAATTGCTCGGGGCAATTGAAAAGGTTGTAAGCTCATAAGGACACTTATGAACAAATTGTCTGGTTGTTCGAACTGGTGTAAAACAGGACATATCGATGCAGGGATTCAGCTTCATGAGATGCAATATTTAATTAACACTGGATGGAATCCGATGTTCTTTGGTAAGTTCTATAAGTGTGAACAAGGGGGATTAAAGTCAAGGATATTGGATACCTGCATTCGGTAATTGCCGACACTCCAAGACCGACCCACTCACTGGCAGAAGCATGACGAGAATTGATGATGATTCGGGCTTTGCTACAGATGGGTCAGGTATCAGAGCAAGTATTCGCTTTGCACCAGCTACATGCGGATCTGTGGAGTCGATATACTGGGTTGTCTAACATGATATTAATACAAATATAGCACCAGAGAGTAACACAATTACACCCCATTACGTTGGAACAGAGTAAGTTGATTTATTTATAATATTATGTAATTCTGAGTTTTAATATGTGAAAATATCGACTAATATGATTTTCAAAGATTTATTGCCTGCGATTAGATTTATTTCTGAAGTTTCAGGTCTTTGGCCCATTGGACATATATACACAACTGACAGTAGTGCATTTTAATAACCATTACATATATGGTTGATTGCACTATTCGAAATTACATATCATATAATGATAACGTATTATGATAAACAATGGATGTTAATTCGATGTATGTCATACCTGCCAAGTGACACTAAGAGCAAAATATACAAATTGTGACAAAGCTATATCAGTAGATTTACATGATGATGGCAATAATTCAATATTTGTTTATATATACATGTAGGGCTGACATTATTTTGAGTATGTAGATATTTTAAGCCCTGAATAAGCTCAAAATGACATTCATTTTCTATGATATTATTTCCAGAACGTAGGCAGTAAGCCCGAACTCAATTTTGCTGTTCTATATTTAGAACTTCAATCATTTATTCCCAGAACATACGCATTATCGAACAGTGGTCTAGTTTTGCGACTAAGCTTTCTCCAGTGAAGCTGTAACCTCTGGTTAGAATCCCTACATGAGTGAATTGAGTGAACCCGACTCTTGTTCTTTTTGCAAAGTTATGACTGAAGTCTTGTTATTGACTGTATAAACATAACAAGTCCATCGGGCGAGCATTTAATTATTTCACCTGGGAAGGGAATTAATTAGTTAATAAATACAGGTCTTACTAACAGAGCTCATGAAAGGCCCTCACCATATCCCGTTTCCAAGACAATTGAAAACGCAAAGCCGGCGTACTGTCCCAAGGGAGTAACTCCAGTGCGCTTGGCAGATGTTATTCAAAACTCAAGTTGTTTGAGGTAACCCCACAATCTATTATTGGTGTTTCACGCTGTATGACTACTGCCTGTACATATTTGAGTCTAGAGTTAAACCAGTGACTGATGTGATGAGCCACGATTTCGCGCCATCCACCAATTCACAGAGCCTGACTACCCCATCCATCCACGACAAAACCGTTTCCATTGTCATAAGAAACATCTGCAGTGTCAATTGTAAGATTCCGACTGAATCACAGCAAAATAGTCATGGAACCAGATGTTCGCGAAAAAGGGAGCGTATTCTGCTCCATCGGTGGCACTGGTCACAAACACACGCAAGGGCGAATTAGTGGTTCAAGGGAAATCCAAGGGGAACATATGCCCCAAGTGAAAAAAGGGACTTGCTTCGGACATGATTTTGGTCAAATTTCGAAATGTTGAAGAGGTAACATATGAGGTTGAAATCAATTATCTTAGTGTCAGGTTTTCGTTTCAAGGTAAACAACATAAGAGGAGACTCAGACACATATTCAGAGCACCATAGTGTATGACCTTAATTGCATAGCAGAGTACAAGACAAAAACGTTTTCAATCTAGGTTAGTAGAAACCTTTCGACGACCAATCGTTGTATTTACAATACAGACGGGCATGAAGTCTAATCATTGTGTCGCCTAAAAAACCCAATACTTTACTCGAAGGTCAAACAGCGTCCATACAGTTGTCATTACTGTGAAGCAAAATAAATCGATACACAACTTCTTGTCCAGTGAAACAATATTACGAATGCAATAATATGATTTAATAAATGCATCATTTGTCCTTTTCGCTGTAAGGCTTACATATTGCCTGTGGTATGTCACTCACAATTACAATGTCGGTACAGATCAGATAAAAACTCACATAAGCACCTCAAGGTGTTTGGCGATAAACTTCTGACAGTTTTGGAGATCATGTTGACATATATCATGTTTCAGTAATGATCACATTGTACTTATGATACTTATACATGATTACTTCAACGACATTACGTGACATAACTCTCACACAGACATGTCAGCATCATAATGTAAAGGTTATCTCGCAAATGTCAACAGTATTTTGTGTATATTCCTGGATTTGTATCAGCTGACAAGTAAATGTCAGCTGTTATAACGTTGTTTTATTGGAACAGACATAATCTTCATAACATTAAAGATAACATTGAATACAAATAAATGTAATTTCAATTACCGTTCTGAGAAGTTTGTTTCCATCTGTTTATGTGGTATTTAATTCGTCTGGTAGTCATGTATATTATCAATATACAGTTTCTAATGTCACAAGAGTGTTCCAGGATTCTACAGTGGTCAGTTTCTAGTCTGGTCAGCAAATGTGTTTAAGGTGTCTAATGTTGCAAACGAATGTGGTTCCTTTGCATGTGTTTGTGACCACCAGTAGGGCACCAGTGGGGCAGGATGAGCTCACCTTTTCGCGAACACCTGGTATCGTCACTATTTGATGGTATGGTCGAAAGCGTACAATCACCTCTGGCTTTTATCAGATATTTCTTATAAATATAAAAAGTGTTTTGTCACATTTATTCAATTATAGGTACGTGATGCAGAATATTGACGTGGACGCTTTTGATATAAATCAAACTAAATGTGTCTGCCAGTACTCATAATACGCATAATACTTCTACCAACCTGTCACAGGCGATTTCACAACCTTTGTCTGTTATTCAAATATCGTGCACAGCATCCTGCTCATTAGAATCTTAAACCCATTCTGTACTAGCCAGCTGTCATCCAAAGTCTGGTTGCCCATGAAAAGTTTTAATCTGTTCCGACTTACAAAGCCTCAAATAACATAATCATTATCTATAAAACATCACTACATTAACTGTTTGAAGAACATGGTAGAAGTGGCACCTCAAACACTGCCATATACAGTTCAATAACAAGGTTCAACTTTGTACACCAATATCCAAAATCGTAAGGAAAACCTGTATTCCTTGATCTACGCAGCATTTGGTACTAAAGGCGTTGACCTTATATATAGTTACATCTCTATCTCCAAAGCTTCAGGATAATTTGTGAAACATGAAAGAAATTATCACCTGAAGTTTACTGAGAAAACGCTATGTAAGATGCTGGAATAAATAACCAATGCTCTTCCATTGATTAACTCACGTGAAGTAGAAAAAAAGAGAGTGAGTGGGTGAATGAGTTGAGTTTAACGCCGCTTTTAAGATTATTGCAGTTATAACACATCGTGTCAGCTTAATGTGGGAGGAAAGCCCGAAGTGATGCATGTCTCAGATGTTTACCACTTCGGTGAAACCCACGAGCACGGGTATGGTGCTGACAAACCTAGAAACAAAATCGGGGTGGACTGGGATTCGAACCCACAATCATAGATTTCTGGGGGGCGGTCGGGTAGCCTAGTGGTTAAAGCGTTCGCTCGTCACGCTGAAGACCCGGGTTCGATTTTCCAACATGGGTACAATGTGTGAAGCTCATTTCTGGTGTCTACCGCCGTGATATTGCTGGAATATTGCTATGAGCGGCGTAAAACCATACTTACTCACTCACTCATAGATTTATGGCGTGCTGAAGGCACGCAACCCTGCACAGCGAATCGCGGCGACGTAGACGACTGGTCCATCTGTGCCCCCAAGAGACCAGTGAAACAGCCTCATCTGTTTCAAATTTTATTTATCCACAAAGCGTTGCAAAAATCGCCCCACAAGACTGTATGATAAGAGGGAAGACTTCAACCTGCCAATGGTCATCTTTTCCTTTTTGTTGAACAATATTTCAACATCTCTCCTATTTGCGAACACATGGTATAAATACTGGTTGCTCCAGATTCATATCCAAATGCTCATGAATAGTCGGAATGGACAAAACAAAACAGACAATGGACAAACATTTCTTATGATTATGGAAAGGGTTTTGTAAAGTTTGTTTAGCTGCAGGTATCGGTTTTGTAGATGTCAGAGTCCTTGGAACTCGGGGTTCACTGAACATTGTTTCCTGGAATTAGCACAGACTTTGATACCTTAGCATGAACTCAGTGATATAACTGCAGGTTTAAGAGCTTACTAGTCGCAATATACATCAAGTGCGAGATAGGACAGTTAAAGATAGGAACCATTGTCCGCAGGACTACCAGTCCATGAATACTTTTACACAGATAGTTATATCAAGGGGGTCCGACACGAATTTACGGAATTATAAGAAAATAGGGGGAACACCTTCGCTATCTTGGTGTCATGATATAAAAAATTCAAACGAGCTTGTTTGATCAGGGTTACAACATTCAAGGCCTTAGAGTTTATATTGCGATCAGCGCATGTGTTTTCGGCTTGTCTAGCTTGACCATTTTCAGGCCAGCGCCTTTGTTCACAGACAGCACCTTTGTTCACAGTCTACAAATTAGACTGTACCTACATGTTCTAAAGCGGCCACATGTGTGCACAAGTTTTGTTGTCCCTGTTTTATCAGTTTCTAAAGTGGTCAGTTTCTAGTGTTGCCATTTCCTGCTTTGAGTGTTTCTAGTGTACCCAGCACAAATGTTTTCAGTTGTGATGTGGCCAGTGCTGGTTTGTAGTGTCTGATCCTGATGCGGTTAATGACAGTGTTCGCGGTTTACAGTGTGGCCGGCTCGTGTTTCATTTCCTCTTGTGTTACCAATACTTGTGTTCAGAGTTGACATTGCCCCGCACCTATGTTCACAGTCAGTGTTCATAACCTGTGATTACAGTTTCAAGTGTTGGGTTTTGTTTGTTCTTTAACGCCGCATTCCAGATACATGACAGCGGTCTGCAAATAATCGAGTCTGGACCTCAGATTGACATTATGAGTATTGATCTACTCAATTTGGATACGATGGTACTCATCAACCAAGTCAGCAAGACTGAACACCCGATCCAGGTATTCGCCTCTTACGACAAGCATGGGTTGCTGAAGACCAATTCTAACCACGATCTTCACGGGTCACTTTGAAGTGAGTTCACATATCCTAGCGTGTTCAGCGCGTGTGTTTGCGGTTTCTTGTGTAGGTAGTCTCTGTCTTCAGTCTAAAGAACATCACTTGTGTTTACTCCATGTGATTAAAATAGCTGCATTTTTTCAACTGTGTCGCCTTGCATGCATTTTGTGTCCTTGTATGCATGCTATGTCAAGAAAGTTTGCAAGATCGAACAAAATAATGAGAGGTCCCCTGCCGCCGGCTTTTGAACTCAAATGACGATTCCAGATGCAAATTAAAATCTCCTCAGCTCTAAGAGAAGTAATGCTCTTTGGAGTAGCACATTACTGACATGTGGACAGATATGTTGGTTGATGGATACATTCAGAAGTCTGCTTGATTGCTGGCCAGGACGTTTCTCCTGGGGTAAGACGGAAATGAAAGTGGCAGTCTTGTCAACCACGAAGAACTGAAAGATTTAACTCATTGGCAGTGGTCTGATGTTTTATACGTTCACTGAGTTGACTAACGAGACACAATTCAGTCTAAAATATTTGATTGGTTGGTTCCACATAATGTGGAAATCTAATGTGTAAACCCTCAAAGCACGAGGTTAGAAGATTAACAATAGGGAACCAACAAGTCTTGGACGAGAAAACATCATGTATTTTTTACGAATGGTTTAGATAATGTTACAAAATATATAACAAACAAAATGAATAGTCATCTGCCTTTTCTTGTTTTTTAGAATTTGAATAATTCTTTTGAAAATTTGATATAAAAAAAATTAAAATATGGAGGAAAATTTCTTAGTGTGAAAGAGTGTCTGTCGTGGGTATTTGTGAATAAATGTACATACCGTATTTGACGTAATAAGAGCCCAGGGCGCTTTCAAAATTAGATATAAGGTGGTCTTATAAGAATATAATTTTAGTGAAAAAACCCCATGGCTTATGCTGACAGCCTGAAATGATACAAAAGAAAAGTCTGTGCGTATTATACAGATATATTTTCCAGAATTTAATTGGCCATAGTTAAGGGTGCATATCAAACACGAGTGCGTATTATACACGAATAAATAAGTCTTGTGTACATTGATCAATCGTAAGAAGTGCTTATTCGTTTTTTTCACTAGCCAATGTATTAACAAATATAGCCGTGGGCGCTTATTAGAGCGGGGCGCTTTTTTTACGTCGAATACGGTAAATATTTGATTAAAAAAATAAGCGACAAAAGCCTTTCCATAGTCATAAGAAATCTGTGACAAAAAGAAGAGTGAGTGAGTAAGTTTGGTTTTACGCCAACATGCAAGCAATATCACGGCGGGGGACACCAGAAATGGGCTTCACACATTATATCAATGTCGGGAATCGAAACAGGGTCTGCGGCGTGAAGAGCGAACGCTTTAACCACAAGGCTCCCTGACCGCCCAGTACGATTCCGACTACATCTCGAACAAGTGTTTATAGTATGTTCTCTATCAAATAGTGATGATACCAGGTGTTCGCGAAAAGCTGACCGTATCCTGCCCAACGGTGGCACCGTCACAATTAAATGCCAAAGCAAGTCAGGACTATTTCCTGCCACAACGAATTGTGAATCTACCAAGAGCATTTCCCGAGCATAATTTACATATAGCTAACAATAGGGATATAAAGTATGGAAATGTTGATTCCACATATTAATATAGAAACCATATCATAAACCGACGTAAATCATTTCGCATAATATAAGTCGAAATACGTGTTTTGCACAGATTATTAAACAGCTTGGACCAACAATAGTCATGGTCATCTGCAAAACGTCTTTCACGACTTTAGCACACTCAATTTTGACTTGTGGCATATGTTCATGTGTTCTTTTTCAGGTGAACAATTGGCTTGCCTTTGCATGTGTTTGTAGTGGGTGCCAACTTTGGGGTGGAGATGTTCACCTTTACGGGATCACCTAGTATCATCACTAATCAATAGAGATTCATTAACACATGTTTATGGTATATTCAGAATCGGACAGCGGATTTAAATGTGTATTCAAAAATATAAACTGATTTATTATATCGGTAATTACATTATATATTAAAACAAACTTAACTTGTCAGAAGTCAGGCCTCAGGAGGATTACATTATATCATTCTTGAGGACTTACTTCTGCAACAACTCAATGTATCAAATCCCAAGACGTGCAAGTGGCTGGTGAGTTGTGGACTCAGCACCAATTGTGGCGTGGCTGAAAGACCTCCCTCGATCTGCTACATCATCATCATTTCTCACCATGCTTCTCCGAGGAAGTCCTGAAGTGTCTGCAATTACCGTATTTGTACCCAATATCCTTGCCTTTATTCCCCATTGTTCATTCAATTGGCCACTCTTATAGAACATGTCAAAGAACTCGGATTCCGTCCAGTGTTAATTAAATTTTGCATCTGATGGAAAGATGAAACTGAATCGCTGCATCGAGACGTGCTATTTCGAACAGCCAGACAACTTGTTAATAAGTGTCCTTTTAAGCTTACTACCTTCCCAAATCCCCGTAGCACTTAGTGGAAACATTCAACGGAAAAAGAAGACGTCTGACGTCAAGTTCTGTTTGTTTTGAGAGCTAAGTTTGCTTGTTGTGAGGAGACACGTACATGTTGAACAATTTAATAGTCAAATAAAAAAGAATTTATGTTGAAACCGTTTAAATCCCGTTTTTGTAATGTCAGAAACATGACATACATGTACACATTTTGCTGCAAAGGAACCTAAATTAACTTTGATGTGAAATACAAAATAATCATGACAAATAATCATGACAACCCAATCCTTTTTAACTTTTGTTTGCACCAAGGGCTCTATCGTACTTCAGGGAGGAGGGATTGGCAGATAAGCAAATTTTGCTTATCTGAATGACTCTCCTAAACATGATACACATACAAATTAGAATCATGTATAGAAAGTGACATGAGAAAGAGCATGCATTATATAATTGGCATTATAGATAACTATTGTTTTGTAAGTGTTTTATTACTCAGTTAACTTTCGTAACTACAGTTACGTTTTTATTAACATCCAACACAACATCACACAGCAAAGCCAACATTAAAAAAATATATAGAAAATATCTACATCGGCGAGAAAATTTCAAGATTTGTTACGGCCGTTTAATGTGAATTACCTTTTAAAATTGAATTTAAATCGCACCCTTTTACGAAATAATACATTTTATGCCTTAATGTACTATTTAAGGGACACGTAAGAAAGAAATGGGGTGCATCTTCCGTCTCGGGCTCTCGAAAATAAATCTGTCAAATTTGTCAGTGTTAAGATTGCTGCAGCCAAGCCTGAGACAGGAGTGTTTACCTGACATAATCTTGATAATAAATTTACATCAAAGTATATACCATTCTTATCATTGCTTTTATAAAACCTTGAATTAATATGTATGGACACACATTTATCGAATAGATTTAGGTTAAATACAGCTCACATTTAGGTGAAGATTCTGTAAGTGAAACTTATGCACGCAGAACACACAACCCGGTTATTGTATTCAATATCGGATACACAAAACATATAATTTCACAGAGCCAATTGAATGAATGCGCAAGACGCAGTATTAGTGTTTGCTGCGTCAAACAACAAACAAACTACACTAAGCTTTCAACGGCAAATATATCAAATACATCAGAGCCTGCATGACTGGCCTGAATCGATGTCACCCGAATTTTTGTTATTACCAGACAAACAAATTATGTCTGTTGACGTCATGATCAGTGACAGGTATAAGCTGAGGTGAGGTGAAATGGGTTTAACGTCCAAGATTATTGCATTTACATAGCGACGTGCATGCACGTGTTTGTGTAGATGCTAGTCTGGACTGATTTTATAATGCTAACCAACTGAGATACCATGCCGCAGTTTAACAGGAAGATCCCACTCAGACAACCAGTCCTTGCTGAAGCCCCTAAGGCCGAGTGCCAGGCAGGGTGGCAACAAGTACCATCTTTCAACGAATTTGGTATGACGCGGCTGGGAATCGAACCCCGGGCCTTTCCAGGCGCACGCTCTGCCACTAGACTACGGAGGCAGTCCATGATCAACAGAAAAGTCAACATCCACAGCTTATGTACAATTAACCGACAATCTTGGGGCATTCGATCGTGAATGACAATCAAGACAGAAGCATGAGGAGACTCGCAATCAATTGTGATTGACCTTCCCAGTTTCTGGACACACAAATGTCGGTGACACCAGTGTATATACTCGGAAGAGATATTAATCCTCCTAATACAAATAACATAAGATTTCTCATTTTCTGACCTTCCCAGTTTCTGGACACACAAATGTCGGTGACACCAGTGTATATACTCGGAAGAGGTATTAATCCTCCTAAAACAAATAACATAAGATTTCTCATTTTCTGACCTTCCCTGTGTCTGGACACACAAATGTCGGTGATACCAATTTATATACTTTTGAAAGATATATTAGTCCTTCTAATACAAATAACGTAAGCAATCTCATTCTGTCTTTGCAAACGTGTTCAAAATGGTTACAACATGTTCATGGCATATTTTGGGAACTCAAGCCAGCTACTTCAATATATTGTTATATGTCATGATGAAGCAATGGATGTACGGTTATTAATGATATTAGGTCACTAGGTTATAAACCTCAAGGTAAATGTCTGTTTGTATATGCCTGTGTATTAATCTTGCAATCTGTTGCAAGTGTCGGTGAACCACCCATATGTATATTTTAATATTAACATATTTAACATAAATCTATGTCAAAACCATAGTTGTATATGTTGGTCATCCATACCCATAGACCTTCTCAGAGGTCTTTGATATGCAGTGTGACCAACTGTACTGCAGTGAGATGAGCACATGAAGTCGGACAACGGATCTCAAAGATGGTCCATATCATTGCCTTCAAGAACAAAGAGCATTAGTTGTCGGCTGAGTGTCCCATGACCAGACGCGATGACAGATATTTCCTTAGCGGAGATTAATATTTAAGTCCTAGTTTGTGGAAGCTATTTACTTCTAGGCGTCTAGGCATCAGTTTAATTAAATGTCTCTTTATTGAAATCCGTGTAATATACATGGTGCTTTTGTTTGTGAATAGTGTTCGATTCCATTTTTCTACAAATGGTCAAAGTGTTACCATAACTCCAATAATTTAGTGAAGACACTCAATGATCTTGGAGGTAACAACAAAAACTCGCTGTCCATAGCACGAACACGTGGTGTCATCACTGATTTTCAATAATACATTCATAAAATTTGCCTCACTAATTTGGCTTTGACGCCCAAAAGAAGTATAATCGTTTGACGTTTACAATTTGATCCTACAAAGCGATTTTAGTTTTGAAAAGCGCGTGTGTGTACATGTCCAAACGACACACCGTGCAACACAGCTGCTGACCACGCTTATACCGAATCTTTGTGCAGTGATCTAAATGTGATGCAGAAGATTCTCTTTCAACGATATCAGGTCATCGACATACCTGAATCTTAAGTTTAACTTACTGGCCAAATTCCCGTGTCTTGATTTTGCTGACCTGACAGACGTTCTGATTATTATACTTAGAGGAACAGCAAGTAGGGGAGCACAAGCAGTGCTGCTAGGGATGCCTACTTTTTGCCAAAACGTCCTATTCCCAAATTTCACACAGATGTTATGAGGAAGTACATCATTTCACATATTGATTTCTCAGTCAACTTCAGATGACATTTTGGACAGATTGTACCTTTGAAGATGGACATATATCTATATCGATGGTCACTACGTTTAGTCACAAATAACACACACACATCCAGGAAAGAGGTTTTCCTTGTCGTGTGGGATAGAGGTGTATGAAGTTGAGATTCAAACGTTTAGACAGAATTGAACTTTGTTGTCTTCTGAATCCACTTGCATATATCCTGTCTGTGACTATAAATAAGTCACTCATTGATTTTAATAAGGATTATCGTTATTGTGTGAGACTTTGTGTCCCCTGAATCCACACAAATGTAACGACAGAGCATCAGGAGCCTTGGGGCGATACGTGAGTAGTATTGTTGCTTACAGTAGAGTATAAGTTACATAGAGGCATAACTTCAGTTTTAAACAAATATATTATTATGACGTGGAGACATATACAGTTATTGTCTGTTTGTTAGTAGTCTAACGTCACACTAAGCAAAGCCCTTGCTGTATGACCCGAATCATTACGGGGGACAAATGTTGAGGTATCACAAGAGAAGAAACAGAAATGTTTGAGACGCATAATTGATAATACTCGTGTTGGGTAATCTACATCACACCATACACAGCACACTTAGTTTTAAGAAGATTTCTTATGATTAGGAAAAGGATTCTATCGCTTTTATTCATTTATTGTCAACTTCCAGTGTGGAAATTGACAATAAATGAATAAAAGCGATTAAACCCTTTTCCTAATCATAAGAAATCTTCTTAAAACTAAGTGAGTCCATTTTTCGATTACGGCAAAACATGTTCTATCTAGGTTAATGGAAAATGTTAAGCAATCATGCTTTGTATTTAATACGGAGACTGGAATCAAATCCTTGGGGACTAAGAGGAGCCACAGCAATCCTTTTGGAACTTCAAAAATCTCACAGCATTCGTTTTGGGGCAAGAGCGTCAATGTGGCTGTGATTACTTGTTGGCACATGAAAATCGATCCAAAATAGGATCAGCCGCGTCTAAAAAGATCAACCAAAAACGCTGAAAATCAATGTTCCAATCCAGTGATACAACGCTACAAATTCAATAATATAGCGTCAAGAATTCTGTAAAACTACCTTATTATCCTCAAGTTCAGAACCACAGGTTGAGTAATAGCTTGGTAATAAAGAACTTATCACCAAGTACTACACAACTGCTAATTGAAAGAAAGCATTGCAAGGTGCAGTAATACAACAATTATTGCATCCAGTAATACAGAACTGTATTTCCAGAAGTATGTGAGAGTTGGGTTTAGCACCGCTTTTAACAGTATTCCAGTTATATCACGGCGTGTCAAGTTTAACGTGGGAGGAAAGCCGAAGTGATGCAGGTCTCAGACGTTTACCACTTCGCTGAAACCCACGAGCACGGGTATGATGCTGACAAACCTAGAAACATAATCGGGGCGAACCGGGAATCGAGCCCACAATTATAGGTTTCTGGCGTGCCCAAGGGACGCAACTCTGCAGAGCGAATCGCGGCGCCTTAGACGACGGGGCCACCCGTGCCCTAATTTCTCAGTAGTAAAGTACTAGCGGTCTAGTAAATAGGAAATAGGGAGTTTTGCCAAGTTTCTACTTGTATCATATCTATCTATCTATTATTGACACACAGGAGATATTTCTTTGCTGACCACCTAGTAGTAGTTTCCATCAGTACCACGACATAGCTGTCAATACTGTTATACAAATATACGCGACAAAACCCTTTTCATGTTAATGTCAATACAAAACGTACAACGGCAGAGATTAACCAGTCCCAATTTTTCCACTGTGAACAAAAGGCAAAATAACGTTGAAAATAATATGAATGGATCACTGAAAATCATAGATGGCATAAAGTGGTCGCGAAATGGGTTAGCATGTCCTGCTAATCTGGCAAACCCGCCCCTCACACACTTCGCAGTATAATTAAGTGTTTGTTTGCTCCTGTCATGCGAAAGCGTCCTGTCAACAAGCCTATTAGGTGATGAACAAGAAAAGCTTGTGACACGACAGCGCAATGATACCACAGATATCTTACCTCTGCATGAAATACCAGGGTCCCAAACGTTTCAGCCAAAGACGTGTATTTTGATTTATTACCTACGAGGGCAAACATAAAAATCATATGTGTGCCCATGTCATGTCAAGAGACAATAGTGTGTTTCCGTCATATTGATGGCATTGTTGTCGTTATGCGAATCTTATTGTGACGTGATGTAGGAAAGGCGTCACATTAGAAACAATGTTATAGCTGACAAATTGTGGTTCCGCTGCCGTTGCGACTTGCTGTACTATAGGTAAACACTAAAATTCGTCTCTGTATGTAGACATCTTCTTCGGTAATACATCGAACATTCTATTCATGCTCATGTCACACTATAGTTACGACACTCGTGCCTAAATTCCAATATTCAGAAACTCGCTGTCGCTCGCTAAATACCGGAATTTAGACACTTGTGTCGAAACATAGTACGACATGAACACTCATATAATATCCTCTATGTCTTTTCGCATCAAATAAATAATTGTTTTGGTCCACAATGATTGAGAAACATCATAAAACGATTCCATGCGAGCGTCTTTTGATATACATGTAGTCGAAAAAAGTAAAAAGAACCCATCCGCAAGTCTCGGAGCTTTGCTACTTTATTTGAATTTTGTTGAGATATTCGAAATTAAAAGACAATCACTTGTATCTATGGTATACAATTCGCATATTATCATTCTTATAATAGTTAAAGTTTGAGACAAATTCCTATTTACTAAAGTAGGTTGAATAATTTGAAAACAAAGCCTGGGTTAACCGCCCCTAAGTATGATTTACAGCAGTTATTGCTTCTAGAATCAGTCCCTCATTGCAAAACCTCTAGGTTAACTTATTAGCAAAGTCAATATTTTTTGGTGCATGCAGGTTATCACATCGATGTATACTGAAAGCTGTTAATTTACCTCATTTGCATATTGATCGAATCGTGATAAAAACGTTTGGATTGGTTTATCGAGACATCAATAACTCTATTCCTTATGTGACAATATAGCACTACGAGGTCAGCAATATTCAAAAACGTGCCTAGCAATACAACATTACGAGGTCGCATCAAACAGAATTCCCAGTCCATTAATGCAATAGTACTGATTCAGAATTAATAATACAGCAGTACACATATAAGTTAGGAGTACAGTAATACAGAAATAGGAGTTCAGTTATACAGCCCAGTACTATGCTTATATATCTCACTCACTCATATATGTTGCTACCTCTGATAATATCTTTTAGAAACGTTTTTTTTTATCATAATTTGTGACTACATGTATGTGTTAACAATACATTTTGTAATTGTATGTATTTTACATTGTCAGGAATTGTCAAAAAGCCAATTCCCATCCACTGATTTACCCATCCATAAAGATTCAACATAAATACTATCCACTCGAGCTCGAGTGATACGGGTGATGGCTTCAACTTTCCAACAGTCAACTTTCCCTTTTTGTAGAGCAATATTCCAGCAGCTCCAGCCTTTATTGTCAACATTGTACAACTTATCCGATAAACTTCGTATCACGATCCAATCATTATGCAAATCTAGCAGAAGTATTTTTCTCATGATTTTCTACTTTGGCTAGCACGGCTTCTTTTGTTGGCATCACCAATGTTCAGTTTAAAATAAATATCCCCCAGCTATATAGCTACATGCTGATGCCAGATGCTGCGTCAGTAACGACTGCATGATTGAGGTTCCCTACCCTCGACTTTTGCACTCAAATTGCTATTCCACTTACAAATTTAAATCTCCTCAGCTTTTCAGAAGCAATGCCTTTTGAATAACGAATTCTTGATATGTGGACAGATATGTGGGTTGATGGAGAAACTGAGATGTCTGATTCCTGGCATGGATGTTTACCTTGCGGCGAGACGGAAATGAAAGTGGCACTCTTGTCAATCACAAGCAACTTAGAATTTTAATTGAACCTCCTTGACAATTGTCTGAATGTTTTATTCGTTCACAGCATTGACTAACGAGACAATTCAATGCAATATATTTTGTTAGTTTATCCGCTAAGCGTCCTCACAAAGCTACCTAATAAGCCTTTTGCAGAATGATGTCATCAGATGCCAATTATGAACACCCATAACGAAATTCTTTTGAAACTCGGCTCATATTGCCTTTGGCACAGATGAGGTAAAAATATTGCGTTTAATCAGTTTGACCTATTGTTTGTATGTTGTTTAACGCCGCGCTCAGAAATAATCTAAACACATGATGACATCTTGTAAATGATCGAGTCTTGACTAAACAATGTAATGGTGGATATTATGAACAACGATCAACTCCGTCGGGGTACGAAGACACGCAATCAACCCAGTCGGGTAAAGTTTTATTGATATTCAGCTATTGTATGCAGCGTGACATTATATCCAACCGTTTGCTGTCATCAGCCATCTAGCTGACATCCTGTTTGGTTGACCAACATTTGGTTAAGTTGAGTGAGTCAGTGAGTCAGTCTGGATTAAAGCATGTTTAAACAGTATTTCAGTTACATCACGGTGTGACAGCTAGATATAGGAGGAAATCCCGAAGTGATGAATGCCACGAGCACGGGTATGATGCTGTTAAAGCATGACATAAAATGAGGGATGCGGGATTCGAGCCAACGATCATAGGTTTCTGGCACGTCGCTCTGCATAGAAAACGAAGGCCTTCAGACAGCCGGGCCACCCATACCCCCTGATTCATGTTGAAAAGTGTATTGAATTCGGAATGATAGCGTGATAGTGCTGTTGCCTTGTTAATATACACATCTATAACTTGACTAAGCAATCTGTTGATATCACCTCCACATACCCTTTGGAAATGTTGTAAATTAATTTCTCCTTGCCTCTGGAAAAGAAACTTTATACATTTCATTTCTGAACATCGCAAGACCTGTTTCCCTCACTTAATTTAACCAAGGGTATTTATCAGTTATTTTCGTTGGTGAAACTCAAGCATGCCCGAATGGTGTAGCATAAAGGTAACTTCGATTATTGTTGATACTTGAAATAAAAAGATTAACATTTGTATTTTAGACTTCCTTCATCGTATCCTGTTAGCACGTATCTGTTTAATACAACTTCCGAACACAGACCTTGATACAATAATGCTATTAAAGTCTTCTGCAGACAGTGCACCCGATGTGTAATGCCCTTTGTGTAAATATTTATTTACCAGAGTGCCTGGAATGTATGTAATCACAATATAAAATGAATGAAGTTGCCAAAGCTCTGTGTCACGCATGGAGAGAAAGGATCAAGCTAAATTGTGTGGATAAAGGCGACAATGCCATTTCCATAATGATAAGAAATCACTGGTAAAAGCAGGGTCCATTGTACGATTCCGACTGTATCATAAGCATGTAGTTTATGAATCATTCCCAAACAGTGATGAAACCGAAAAGGTTTACGTATCCTGCCTCAACGGAGACACCGTCACAAACACATACAAAGGCAAGTCAAGTGTTCACATATATTGTCGTTCAGGAACCTCTCACTAATTTGTTGATAAGGGCGCTCTTAAAATCTCTTATATTCACTTGACTGTTGTGACCACCAACCCTAATTTCCGGAATGTTGCAGGACATTATATTAGTACAATGTTGTAACATGAGTACATTTTTGGAATATTACTATATATCATATAAATGGTCACAGGTGGTCCAGTATCCAAGGTGCTGCTATTTGCTATAAAGAGTTGCGTCCCTTCTGTCCCAGCAGTCGTTAGTTCGAATCCCGGTTTCTATCTTGGTTTATCAGCATCATGCTCATGCTCATGGTAGTAAACGCCTACGACCAGCATTTAACCTGTCGCGCTGTGAGTATCGTGTCATATTTAAGATATTGAAAGTCAAATTTTTGTTAGTTTATCTGGTCGTTAAAGTATGTAAGCTGAATACATGCAACATGTATTTGTTGACACGTGTGCTACCGAGTCAGATAATGAGTTTGTGCATGTTGAGTATGTCACACATAATAGAAAACGTTTTAATCAAATCGGAACCTTAGAGTTAAATGCACTTTGACATAATTTTTGTGTGAAATTTACAAAAATAAAATAAATTTGAGGGCAAATCTTTGACATTCAAACTTCCGTCATAATACGTTGTTCTGTAACATTTTGCTTAAAAACTTCAATCGTTGATGTATGGTGACAGTTGTCGGTTAATAGCTGGTTAGAGGTTGTCACTAAGCTAGATTGGGGTTGAGAGTGAAGCTGGGGTCCAAATGTAGTGTAACGCTTTCACGATAGAACGGAAATCCCATTGGCTTCATACCCTGCAGTCTATATGGAGATTTTAATCAAAATATTTTAAATTGAGGTTTTCATTTAATACGCGCAAGCTTGTTACTGATCGGTTCTTAAATCGATGAAATTGGAAAAGAGTTGAATTGACGTACGTTCAAGGGCCAGCTGAATAAAAACATTTGACTCAAGTTAAACCGACTGTGTATTAGGTGGCTTAGAAATACCCATGCGTTCAGAAACACACCGTAAATGGACGCGTGTCTTTGTCGTCTTGTTCGTCAAGCTTAGGGTTAATAAAAATAGTTCGTAAAACAAAAGTGAACCACCTCGAAATTTAAACGTATTATATATATATTTTAAGAGATTGCATTTAATAATTTTTTTATTTTCATTTCAACTAATTAACGACTCTTAGGCAGATCTCTTCAATTTAGTATCAACTGGTTAAAAAAAAGTCGCATCAGCAGAATGGAGGCCATTTGGCCACAAATTTGATAAAATGGGTAACCTGGTTTGAGAAAGACAGGTATTTGATTATAATACCATCTTGATTTGGACGAAATTAACGAAAGGAATATGTTTAAGAAGCGCTGGTAATTTTTCAGGGTTTATAAAGTATTTTGAACATTAATCAAATTGCAGAGTTGAGGGATTGCTTCAAGGCCTGTATTAAGTTCCGTTTCTTCCATATTTCTCGCGGTAGAACAGCAAAAAAACATTGTATTTTCTTCAGACTTCTTGTGCTGACAGTGTTTGGATTACTTGGAAGAGATATTAGTCCTTCTAATACAAATAACATAAGATTTCTCATTTTCTGACCTTCCCAGTTTCTGGACACACATATGTCAGTGATACCAATTTATATACTTGGAAGAAATATTAGTCCTTCTAATACAAATAACGTAAGTTATCTGATATTCTGTCTTTGCAAACGATTTCAAAATGGTTAAAACATGTTCATGACATAATTTGGGAACACAAGCCAGCTACTTCAATACACTGTTATATGTCATGATGAGGCAATAGATGTACGATTATTCATGTTATCAGGTCACTATTTGTTAAACCTCAAGGTAAATGTTCCTGTCTGTTTGTATATGTCTTTGTATTAATCTTGACCAGACTGTTGCAAGTGATTGCTGAACCAACCATATGTATATTTTAATATTAACATAAATCTATGTTAAAACCATAGCTGTATATGCTGGTCATCCATACCGATAGACCTTCTGAAAGGTCTTTGACCAACTCCATTTTTCTACAAATGGTCAAAGTGTTACCATAACTCCAATAATTTAGTGAAGACACTCAATGATTTTGGAGGTAACAACAAAAACTCGCTGTCCATAGCACGAACACGTGGTGTCATCACTGATTTTCAATAATACATTCATAAAATTTGCCTCACTTTTGGCTTTTACGCCCCAAAGAAGTATAATCGTTTGACGTTTACAATTTGATCCTACAGAGCGATTTTAGTTTTGAAAAGCGCCTGTGTGGAGGCGTGTGTGTACATGTCCACACGACACACCGTGAGAAACAGCTGCTGGCCACGCTAATACCCAATCTTTGTGCACTGATCTAAATGTGATACAGAAGATTCTCTTTCAACGATAACAGGTCATCGACATACAATCTTAAGTTCAACTTCCTGGCCCAATTCCCGTGTCTTGATTTTGCTGACCTGACAGACGTTCTGATTATTTGACTTAGAGAAACAGCACGTAGGGGAGCACAATCAGTGCTGCTAGGGATGCCTACTTTTTGCCAAAACGTCCTATTCCCAAATTTCACACAGATGTTATGAGGAAGTACATCATTTCACATATCGTTTCTCAGATGACATTTTGGACAGATCGTACCTTTGAAGATGGACAGATAGCTATATCGATGGTCACTACGTTTAGTCACAAATAACACACACATCAAGGAGTGTTTTTTTTTATTAAGTTTGTCGTGTGGGATAGTGGTGTATGAAGTTAAGAATCAAACATTTAGACAGAATTGAACTTTGTTGTTTTCTGATTCCACTTGCATATATCCTGTCTGTGACTATAAATACGTCACTCGTTGATTGTAATAAGGATTATCATTATTGTGTGAGACTTTGTGTCCCCTGAATCCACACAAATGTAACGACAGAGGATCAGGAGCCTTGGGGCGATACGTGAGTAGTATTGTTTGCTTACAGTAGAGTATAAGTTACATAGAGGCATAACCTCAGTTTTAAACAAATATATTATTATGACGTGGAGACATATACAGTTATTGTCTGTTTGTTAGTAGCCTAACGTCACACTAGTAAGCAATGTTTTTGCTGTATGACCCGAATCATTACGGGGGACAAATGTTGAGGTATCACAAGAGAAGAAACAGAAATGTTTGAGACGCATAATTGATAATACTAGTGTTGGATAACCTAAACCACACTATAGTGGAAATTGACAATAAATGAATAAAAGCGATTAAACCCTTTTCCTAATCATAAGAAATCTTCTTAAAACTAAGTGAGTCCATTTTTCGATTACGGCAAAACATGTTCTATCTAGGTTAATGGAAAATGTTAAGCAATCATGCTTTGTATTTAATACGGAGACTGGAATCAAATCCTTGGGGACTAAGAGGAACCACAGCAATCCTTTTGGAACTTCAAAAATCTCACAGCATTCTTTTTAGGGCAAGAGCGTCAATGTGGCTGTGATTACTTGTTGGCAAATGAAATCGATCCATAATAGGATCAGCCGCGTCTAAAAGATCAACCGAAAACGCTGAAAATCAATGTTCCAATCCAGTGATACAACGCTACAAATTCAATAATATAGCGTCAAGAATTCTGTAAAACTACCTTATTATCCTCAAGTTCAGAAACACAGGTTGAGTAATAGCTTGGTAATAAAGAACTTATCACCAAGTACTACACAACTGCTAATTGAAAGAAAGCATTGCAAGAGTGCAGTAATACAACAATTATTGCATCCAGTAATACAGAACTGTATTTCCAGAAGTATGTGAGAGTTGGGTTTAGCACCGCTTTTAACAGTATTCCAGTTATATCACGGCGTGTCAAGTTTAACGTGGGAGGAAAGCCGAAGTGATGCAGGTCTCAGACGTTTACCACTTCGCTGAAACCCACGAGCACGGGTATGATGCTGACAAACCTAGAAACATAATCGGGGCGAACCGGGAATCGAGCCCACAATTATAGGTTTCTGGCGTGCCTAAGGGACGCAACTCTGCACAGTGAATCGCGGCGCCTTAGATGACTGGGCCACCCGTGCCCCAATTTCCAGTGGTAAAGTACTAGCGGTCTAGTAAATAGGAAATAGGGAGTTTTGCCAAGTGTCTTCTTGTATCATATATATCTATCTATTATTGACACACCGGAGATATTTCTTTGCTGACCACCTAGTAGTCTATTGACAAATGCGTTAACTTAAGGTTTACATTGTCAACAATTCTATTTCAGATCACGTTTCCATCAGTACCACGACATAGCTGCCAATTACGTTATACAAATATACGCGACAAAACCCTTTTCATGTTTATGTCAATACAAAACGTCAACGGCAGAGATTAACCAGTCCCAATTATCCACTGTGAGCAAAAGGCAAAATAACGTTGAAAATAATATGAATGGATCTCCGAAAATCATAGATGGCATAAGGTGGTCGCGAAATGGGTAGCATGTCCTGCTAATCTGGCAAACTCGCCACTCCCACACTTCGCATTATAAGTAAGTGTTTGTTTGCTCCTGTCATGCGACGGCGTCCTGTCAACAAACCTATTAGGTGATGAACCAGAAAAGCTTGTGACAAGACAGCGCATTGATACCACAGATATCTTTCCTCTGCATGAAATACCAGGGTCGCAAACGTTTCAGCCAAATTAAAGACGTGTATTTTGATTTATTACCTACGAGGGCAAACATAAAAATCATATGTGTGCCCATGTCATGTCAAGAGACAATAGTGTGTTTCCGTCATTTTTATGGCATTGTTGTCGTTATATGAATCTTATTGTGACGTGAGGTAGGAAAGGCGTCACATTAGAAACAATGTCATAGCTGACAAATTGTGGTTCCGCTGCCGTTGCGACTTGCTGTACTATAGGTAAACACTAAAATTCGTCTCTGTATGTAGACATCTTCTTCGGGAATACATCGAACATTCTATTCATGCTCATGTCACACTATGGCTACGACACTCGTGCCTAAATTCCAGTATTTAGAAACTCGCTGTCGCTCGCTAAATACCGGAATTTAGACACTTGTGTCGAAACATAGTACGACATGAACACTCATATAATATCCTCTATGTCTTTTCGCATCAAATAAATAATTGTTTTGGTCCACAATGATTGAGAAACATCGTAAAAACGATTCCATGCGAGTGTATTTGCAATATATTTTGTTAGTTTATCCGCTAAGCGTCCTTACAAAGCTACCGAATAAGCCTTTTGCAGAAAGATGTCAACAGATGCCAATTATGAACACCCATTACGAAATTCTTTTGAAACTCGGCTCATATTGCCTTTGGCACAGATGAGGTAAAAATATTGCGTTTAATCAGTTTGACCTATTGTTTGTATGTTGTTTAACGCCGCGCTCAGAAATTATCTAAATAAATGATGACGTCTTGTAAATGATCGAGTCTTGACTAAACAATGTAATGGTGGATATTATGAACAACGATCAACTCCGTCGGGGTACGAAGACACGCAATCAACCCAGTCGGGTAAAGTTTTATTGATATTCAGCTATTGTATGCAGCGTGACATTATATCCAACCGTTTGCTGTCATCAGCCATCTAGCTGACATCCTGTTTGGTTGACCAACATTTGGTTAAGTTGAGTGAGTCAGTGAGTCAATCTGGATTAAAGCATGTTTAAACAGTATTTCAGTTATATCACGGTGTGACAGCTAGATATAGGAGGAAATCCCGAAGTGATGAATGCCACGAGCACTGGTATGATGTTGTTAAAGCATGACATAAAATGAGGGATGCGGGATTCGAGCCAACGATCATAGGTTTCTGGCACGTCGCTCTGCATAGAAAACGAAGGCCTTCAGACAGCCGGGCCACCCATACCCCCTGATTCATGTTGAAAAGTGTATTGAATTCGGAATGATAGCGTGATAGTGCCGTTGCCTTGTTAATATACACATCTATAACTTGACAAAGCAATCTGTTGATATCACCTCCACATACCCTTTGGAAATGTTGTAAATTACTTTCCCCTTGCCTCTGGAAAAGAAATTTTATACATTTCATTTCTGAACATCGCAAGACCTGTTTCCCTCACTTAAGTTAACCAAGGGTATTTATCAGTTATTTTCGTTGGTGACACTCAAGCATGCCCGAATGGAGTAGCATAAAGGTAACTTCGATTATTGTTGATACTTGAAATAAAAGATTAACATTTGTATTTTAGACTTCCTTCATCGTATCCTGTTAGCACGTATCTGTTTAAAACAACTTCCGAACACAGACCTTGATACAATAATGCTATTAAAGTCTTCTGCAGACAGTGTACCCGATGTGTTATACCGTTTGTGTAAACATTTATTTACCAGAGTGCCTGGAATGTACAATAGAGGGCGTTAGGTTATGCTGGAACCTATTTGAGTTTGAGTCTCTTAAATCAATACTAACTCAATCCACGGAACCGTCTCAGACATGGATTGGAACAGCGAAGCGGCAATGAATAGGTAGTACTGTTGGTGCTAAGACAGTATTAGTTTCATGTTTCTTTACTCAGTCAGACGTAAAGTAAGGCCATATATAACATTCAGTTTAGGTGAGGTGAATGTCTGTAACCGGGACAAGAGAATAGAGATTGTTTGATGCTGAGCACATATGTTTCGAGCTACATAATACATTTGTTTTTATTACATTAAAAACAGCAAACTGAAAGGGAAATCATATTGCATGGAGAACAATAGTTATGCATGTAACTTGAGCTTATAATTAAAAGCGTCAAACACAGTAATTTGGCACATGAAAAACAAAAACAAATTGGAAACATTTCAAACGATTGTTAATCACAATAGAAACTGAATGAAGTTGCCCATGCCCCGTGTTACGCATGGAGAGAAAGGATCAAGCTAAATTATGTGGACAATACCATTTCCATAATGATAAGAAATCACTGGTAAAGGCAGATTCCATTGTACGATTCCGACTGTATCATAAGCATGTTGTTTATGAATCATTCCCAAACAGTGATGAAACCGAAAAGGTTTGCGTATCCTGCCTCAACGGAGACACCGTCACAAACACATACAAAGGCAAGTCAATTGTTCACATATATTGTCGTTAAGAAATCGTCTCACTAATTTGTTGATAAGGGCGCTCTTAAAATTGGAAAATCTCTAATATTCACTTGACTGTTGTGACCACCAACCCTAACTTCCGGAATGTTGCAGAACATTATATTAGTACAATGCTGTAACATGTGTACATTTTTGGAATATTACTATATATCATATAAATGGTCACAGGTGGTCCAGTTTCCAAGGTGCTGCTATTTTCTTTTAAGAGTTGCGTCCCTTCTATCCCAGCAGTCGTTAGTTCGAATCCCGGTTTCTTTCTTGGTGTGTCAGCATCATGCTCATGGTAGTAAACGCCTACGACCAGCATTTAACCTGTCGCGCTGTGAGTATCGTGTCATATTTAAAATATGGAAAGCCAAATTCATGTTAGGATATCTGGTCCCTTAATTATGTAAGCTGAATACATGAAACATGTACTTGTCGACACGTATGCTACCGAGGCAGATAATAAG
The DNA here is from genome assembly GCF_022045235.1 of Haliotis cracherodii. NCBI lineage: Eukaryota > Metazoa > Mollusca > Gastropoda > Lepetellida > Haliotidae > Haliotis > Haliotis cracherodii. The sequence goes on from NW_027266274.1 coordinate 12,125,134, forward strand.
TTTGTGCATGTCACACATAATAGAAAACGTTTTAAACAAATCGGAACTTTAGAGTTAAATGCACTTTGATTTAACTTTTGTGTGAAATATTTACAAAAAACGAAAATAAATTTGAGGGCAAGTCTTTGATATTCAAAGGTCCGTCATAATACGTTGTTCTGTAACATTTTGCTTAAAACTTCAATCGTTGATGTATGGTGACAGTTGTCGGTTACTAGCTGGTTAGAGGTTGTCACTGAGCTAGGTTGGGGTTGAGAGTGAAGCTGGGGTCCAAATGTAGTGTAACGCTTTCATGATAGAACGGAAATCCCATTGGCTTCATACCCTGCAGTCTATATGGAGATTTTAATCAAAATATTTTAAATTGAGGTTTTCATTTAATACGCGCAAGCTTGTTACTGATCGGTTCTTAAATCGATGAAATTGGAAAAGTGTTGAATTGACGTACGTTCAAGGACCATGGTCAACAGAAGAAAAACATTTGACTCAAGTTAAAGTTAGAGATACCCATGCATTCAGAAACACAACGCAAACGGACGCGTGTCTGTGTCGTCTTGTTCGTCAAGCTTAGGGTTGATAAACATAGTTCGTAAAACAGAAATGAACCACTCGAACTCGAAATTAAAAAGTATTATATATATTTTTAAGAAATTGCTTTTAATAATTACATTCTTTTTTTTTATTTGAATTAATTAACGACTCATTAACCGATCTCTTCAAGTTAGTATCAACTGGTTAAAAAAGTCGCATGTGCAGAATGGAGGCCATTTGGCGACTAATTTGATAAAATGGGTAACCTGGTTTGAGAAAGACAGGTATTTGATTGTTATACCATCTTGATTTGGACGACATTAACGAAAGGAATATGTTTAAAAAGCGCTGGTAATTATTCCGGGTTTATAAAGTAGTTTGAACATTATTCAGATTGCAGAGTTGAGGGATTGCTTTAAGGCCTGTAGTAAGTTCTGTTTCTTCCATATTTCTCGCGGTAGAACAACAAAAAAATATAGTATTTTCTTCAGACTTCTTGTGCTGACAGTGTTTTGATTTGCTCGAGGGTTTATGTGCATGCGAGTTTGACGTTTATTAAGGTAAGCTTTTTTATAATTCAATTTAACTGCCCTGTCATATGAAATTGCTTACTTGTTTGACGAGAAGGGAGAGCATATGCATTGCCGTGTGTGAGTGATTTGGGCGTAGCAGAGGGGAATGGTTGAAAGCACTCAAGAGTGAACTTTTAAGGGTTTGATGTGAACCTGCTTCATCGGTTGTCAATTCACCAGAACTTAATCAACAGTAATTGACAAGAGTGTTTATGTGTCAAATGGTTGATTAGTGAACAAATATGTCAACCAAGATTTAAGGACTAACTCACATCCTTTGAGTATGGTTCGATCAGTTTTGAAGCTTTTTGTTTCTCGATTAACGCCGCACGCAGCACTATTCAAGCATTATGACGGCGGCTTGATAATAATCGAGTCTGAACCAGACAAACCAGTGATTCATAGTATGAGCAACGATCAACGTCGGCAGTAGGATAACACGCAAAATGATTAAGTCAGCGATCATGACCACCAGATCAATTCCGTAGACACAAGAAAAGGCTCCGTTGCGCCTTTTTTAATCGAAATTAACTAATTTAAAGGAATTGTATCGTATTTTAGCGATTTTAACATGCGCGGTGCTATTGTCATTTTCGTGGCTCTGCCACTTGACAATGTGAACGTAAATGTCACATCAGTGGCTCTGTTTCACTCTTTGCCACATTAAAACGGTAAAGGTGATAGTGGTATTCATATTCCTGTCACAGCAGTTGCCAAGTGCCACTAAGCATTTGTGTTCTTATTTCTGTCGCATGAATATTCAAACGTAAAAGTAACAGCGGTATTTTAGTATTATATTTCACAAGTAAATTGAAAACGTGAATAACATTTGAGTGAAATATATCGGGTTTTTCTTATTCGGCTTTTGCATAATAATACTGTTTTAATGTACATACAAGTCATCAAGTCCGTCAGAACGAATGAAAGTAAGAACATATTTGCACACGTGCATGGATCCTTTTACGTCATGTAAAGTGAATTGTCGGGTAAAGTAAAATGTCGTCTCGATGAAGAATAGTTACATACGACGGACATGGCAATCTTGTTACAGCTCCGTCAATATCGCCGGCGAATACATTCCATCAACCTTCTGAAAGGGTCAGTGTAGAATATAGAATCAATTCCCTGTTAGCAGTAATGTACAACTCCCAAGCGTACATCTTAACTATTAGAAGTTTCGACCTCTTCCCATTCCTTCTCCCACAGGGAATAACACTTTCTTATATACACTTTCGTAAAAAGGAATTTTCAATTTGTTACAGAAAAGCAGAATGTGATTTCTCGATATGGTCAAACAAATGGACTATTTTTTTACATACCATTTGAATTATTATGCGTTTCATAATGTACAAAATCTGTTTTCAATTTGTGTGACAAGCGAGGTTTTTTTATGATAAATCCAGTGTATAAAAGGGGAACAAGTTCTTCTCGGTCATTTACCATCCTTGAAATGGATGGTTATTCAATGCTAAATAGGTTACTATTGAATCTATACTCAAAGTGAACATGACGAACATGAACGAGTTTTGCCTGAAACGAAACGAACATACTTTGTAAATTCACGGGGGAGTTTATTTTTTTTAGGATATCTATACTATGAGATGCATTTTGGGGCAGAATGTGCACAGTGCTCATACATCAACTTGTCTCAGGACAACGAACCATGTCTATTTTTATATAACAATCATAAAACGATATGCTCGATTAACAAAGGAACGCCCATCGATTTTCTAGTATCTGTAACAGTGAACAATAATGAGTTACTATTTTTTAGGCCGGTTGATTACCCAGTGAGTATAATGCATGCTTGCTTGCCGCAGAAACAATGCATGTTCGTCAGTGTTGATGTGGTTGAATATAAAGGTTGTAGAAATGTAATCATAACTGATCTGCCTTTTGCTTGGAATCAATGCACCGAACATATCAAATATGATCTAATGAAGAAATAGTTGTGGAATCGATATCCCCCCTCTTGTGTCTTTATTAAACAAGGCAGTGTAAATACCAAAGTTTATTGACAAATGTTTGCATTCATGTCAAAAAACAAATCCGGGCCTAAAACAACCGGGAAAATATTTCGGCTCCACATGTGGCCACATAACATGTATCATACTTTAAACGGTGAAGAAACAAAATGAAAAAAGAGGATTATGTCAATACTGGTAGTTTTTCTTAAAGCCAATTATCTTCTGTTATAATCGTTAAACCTCACCCGCATAATCGCACAGATATTTCTATAGTTTACTCCCGACAGCCCATGAGCTGTTATTAAGCTTAAGGGTGTTGCCAGGCATTGTGAATGTCCTTCATTCGATTTCTGCTTGAACTATTTCAAGTATTTCAAGGGCATTATAACACCAATCGTGTAAGAATTCGTGGAGGAAAACATGGAGATATTGGTCACAAAAATAATTCAATGTATCAACACGGCACCTTTTCCGTTAGAACACACATCGTGCTTGCAAGGAAGATATATGGATAATATTACACGAACTTCATACTTCAAACTTCTGAACGTCATACTGATTTTACCTTTTGAATTTCAAGAGAAAGAGTTTGAGAAATATATGGATTCAATTTCAATTTTCAATTTAAGTCAATATGATTCATTTACTCATGTATAAATTGTGTTTTACCCATACCTTATAAGTCATAACCAGCTGTGTATTCTTACAAGAGACTCGTGCCAACTGGCACCAATGTTATTGGTGTCTAAATTTCACAACTTTTGAGGTACAATCGAGCATGCTCTTGCTACCAAGATTTCAAAGAACCTCATACAACTCTTGCTCATTAGTTGTTTGATCACGATTACAACATTCAAGGCCTCAGTAGAGCTTTCAAGATATTTTATGGTAGACATGTGGAGGAGATTTCCACATTTGATGCAGCAGTGACAAATTGATGTCCGACGCAATTTCCTGTTTTGACTTGTACCATATATCCCCGTGTGTTATTAGGTAAACAATTGACTTGCCCTAACATGTGTTTGTGATGGTGTCAGCGGTTGGGCAGGATACGCTCACCTTTTCGCGAACACCTGATATCATAACTATTTGATAGTAATTCACATGCTTATGATATAGTCAGAATCGTACAGTTGGGTTTTGACGGATAGGTCTTATGAGTATGGAAAGGTCTTTGTCGCTTCGATTGAAAGTATTTCAGTTAGCCTCTGTCATGGTACGACATGCGATCACCCTAGTAACATGGTCAAAAGTCAAGGTATGTCCAAAAAAAGATGACATTGCACGTTAAGAAACTCATAATCTCTTTTGTAGAGGGTTTTATAATGAAATTTAGTACCCTATATAGTTTCAATATTGCCATAACACATTCAGCTCCATGTCTGCGGCATTACAACTCCTTCAATATCACCCACAGAATCATGCATCAACCATCTGAAAGGGTCAGTGCAGAATACGGGATCAATTCCATGTTAGCAGTAATTTACAACTCCCAAGCGTACATCTCATGCCAGAAGTGTCAATCTCTTCACTGTCCTACTCCCAACAGGGAAGCAACTCGAAATGAACACTGTTACGTGAAAAACAATTTTCAATTTGTTGCCCAAAAAGGCAGAATCATATTTCTCGATGTGATAAAAATGGAATCCTTATGTTTTTCCCAGGTGAACTTTAATGTGTAGCAAAATGAACAACATATGTAATCCATTTGTATGCCAAAGAGAGTTTCTGCATTACAGATAAGTGCGATGAATAGAATGGGAACAATTTTTTCTCAGTCAATGACCATCTCTGTAGTGATGAATATTGGACGCTTGTTTAGCCCACTGTCCAATCAAATATGAAATCAATGATTATGAAATCAAAACGAGCATGTATCATTTCGCAGAAACTATATATGTGTGCGCCATCAGAGGCATATTGTGTGTGTGTGTGTGTGTGTGTGTGTGTGTGTGTGTGTGTGTGTGGCGGGTGGCTCCGGTAGGGCAGGACATACTTACCCTTTTTGCAAACACCTGGTGTCATCACTGATTTCCAGTGATCCATTCACATAGTTTTCACTGCTAATTTGCCTTTTACCCACAGTGGAAACTGTTTCGATGGATATCTTTTATTTGGAAACAACACAATAAAAAACCCTATTTGATCATCGATTTTCCAATGCTTTTGGAACACTGCTAAACAACGTTGCTATATCGATGCCGTTATTCGGTTTTTGCTTGAGGTATGTCAATGGCATTCACGGCTTTGTACCTCACAGACAATGATAACACCAGTCGAGACAGAATTAGTTACGGAAAACATGTAGATATTGGTTACAAAGATATTTCAAGGTGCCTGTTCCACTAGAAAGCACGACGTGTTTACAAGATATGGATATGGATGTGGATAGGGCTTTGTCGCTATATTGACAGGGAAAATATATGGTTAATTATATGAAATTTTGATTTTACGTGGGGTATTTCGAGAGCAAGAGTTTGAGAAATACAGTATGATGCAAACCCTCATGTTAAAGTTCATGTTTTATCCACACCTTATAAGTCAAAACTAGTTGTGTATTCTAAGTAGAGACTCGTGCCAAATCGTACCAACATCGTTGTACATTGTACATTATCTAAACAATGGTGTGCCATTGACGTCAACAATGTAAACAATGCTCTCGTGGTACGACACGCGAATAACCAAGTTATACGGGCAAAAGGCAAGGTATGTAAAAATAAAGATGACATTGCAAACTAAGAAACTAGTGTAACATGATGGTCATTCATGACGAAATATCATACTCTATCGAGTGAGAATATTGCCATAAGACATTCAGGTCCACGTATGCGGTATTACAGCTCCGTCCATGTCGTCCACAGAATCATTCCATCAACCTTCTGAAAGGGTCAGTGTAGAATATAGGATCAATTCCATGTTAGCAGTAATGTACAACTCCCAAGCGTACATCTTACGTATTTGAAGTTTCGACCTCTTCCCAGTCCTTTCCCAATAGGGAATAACACCAAATAAATACTCTAATGTAAAAAAGAATTTTCAATTTGTTACAGAAAAGCAGAATGTGATTTCTCGATATGGCCAAACAAATGGATTATTTTTTACATATGCCTCTTGAATTATGTCGTCCACAAATCATTCCATCAACCTTCTGAAAGGGCCAGTGTAGAATATAGGAAGAATTCCATGTTAGCAGTAATGTACAACTCCAAATAGTTCATCTCGGGTTGAGAGTTTCAACCTCTTCACCACCCTACTTCCAAACAGGGGCCAAATCAGAAATAACACTTTCACGTGCAATGAATTAAACTGTAGCAATTTGTTCCCAGTCATTGACGGTCCATGAAGACATGAATATTTGAAGCTGATTTTGCTCACCGTTCAATCTTAACACAAATCAATAGTTAGAAAACAAAACAAACACGTTTCTTTGCGCAGAAACAATACTGAGGATTGACATTTTATGAAGCGTTATGTTGTAGACACAATGTGCAACATACGCTTTTATGCAAATATGTTCAGGCCCATAAACAACAAACTTTTTTATCTGGTTTGTTTACAGGCCGCTGCCGCATGGCAGGAGTACTGGCGTGAGAACGTCAGGCAACAAACAAATGCTTTAAAAAAACAACAAAAAACAAAAGGTGGATGTGGCTTTCGTTACCGTTAGGGCAGGACCCTTTTTTTCTGAACAGCTGGTATTATCACTGATTTTCAGTAGTCCATTCAAATACGTTTCACTGCTCTGTCGACTTTTAAGCCCAGCGGGATCTGTTTTGGGACTAATCTCTGCCATTGGCGATGTATATTATACTGTAAATGATATCGTTTGTATGGAATCAACATTATAAAAACCTCTATTTGATCAACAAATACTACTCATCGATTTTCTAATGCTTTTAGAACACTAAAAAACAACGGGTAGCTATTTTTGTTGCTGCTTGATAACCCACTGAGAACAATGCAGGTTTGCTTGCCGCGGAAACAATGCAAGTTTAACAGCGTTGATGTAGTAATATGTGAAGGTTGTAGAAATGCAATTATAACTGATCTGCCTTTTGCTAGGATGTATCAATGTACCGAGCACTTCAAATAGGATCTAATGAAGAAATAGTTGTGGGATCGATATTCTCCCTCTTGTGTCTTAATTAAACAAGGCAGTGTAAATATCAATGTTTTGAGGCAAACGTTTGCATTCATGTCGGAAATATAATCCGGGCCTAAAAGAAACAAAAAAAAAATATTTCGGCGCTACTTTTGGCCACATAACATGTATCACATTTAAAAAGGCGGGAAAAAAAAAAAAAGAAGAGAATTATGTTAATGCTGGTAGTTTTTCTTAAGGGTAAAGCCGATTATCTTCTGTTATTGAGACGCCAACTGCATTCTAACACAGATTTCTTCAGTTTACTCCCGACAGCCCAGTGGTGGAGGATCTATTCAGCAAAAGAGTGTTGCCAGGCACTGTATATGACCTTCATTCGGTTTCTGCTCGAACTATTTCAATGGCATTCACGGCTATGCACTTCACAGGCAATGAAAATAACCGTCGAGCCAGAATAAGTTACTAAAAAACATGTACATATTGATTACAAACATAATTTACTGTACGAATACGGTACCTGTTCTGCAAGTAAATATGGCCTGCTTACACGGAAGATAGATGGATAATATTACATACAGTTGTGTGTCATACTGATTTTACGTTTTGAATTTCAAGAGTAAGAGTTTGAGAAACATATTGAATCATACTTTAATTAAGCCAATGTGATTCATTTCCTCATGTGATCATTTACGTTTGATCATTTACGTTTTATAATTTACGTTAGATCATTTACGTTTCATCCATACCTTAAAATTGTGCCAATGCCGTCAACAATGTTAACAATGCTGTAGAGTACATGGAATTAACGCAACACGTGTGAGTTTGTATCAACAGTTTCTTTGTTTGTTGTTAAAGACAGCTATCAGGAATATCCTAGCTCTGACACAGGGGTTCATCATACTGCTACCAACATGTAGGTCATATAATCACAGGTAACCTCTCTATTATTGACAATAACTACCTCCAAAAGAGGAGCAGAACCTGTTGAATATCTTTAAGAACGGGTTCAGGGAGGGCGTGATGTTGCCACTGGTGGAGTGCTGTCATCCAAAGTCGGGCTGTCCTGTATGAAAAGTTTGTAGTTGTTCCAAATACAATAACCATTATATGTTAGCATCACTACATAAATTGCTTGATCAAAGAACTTGGTATTAGTGACATCAAATAATGCAACATTATCAACTTTATACAGCAAAACGTGGTGGCCATAAATATAGTTACATATCATTTCAAGTCGTCACAAATGAATGCAAATGCCATCTGAAGTTTAATGAGAAAACAATATGTGAAATGCTGGACTTCACTGCCAAGTAAAGTTTGGGCTAAGATATTTAGTCAAGAAGCAGGCATCCCCATAAGCATCAATTCTGCTCCCCTTCTTGCTGATATTTTTCTGTATACAGATGAATCGGAATTTCTGATCACAGTCAAACAAGGTAATCTGGCAAAGGAGTTTAACTTATGCTTCAGGTATATCGATGATCTTATACCGTTTAACAACCATCAAATAGAAAATTCCCTTCCACTGATTTACCAATTGCAACCTGAACTAGAAATAAAGTAGACCCGTGAAACCGGTTAATCTGTTTTAAATTTAGATCTGTGCATAAAGATTCAGAGTTGCAAAACACTATGCACAAGCATTTACAAAAGGGATGACTTCAACTTTCCATTAGTCAATTAAAGAGGAGGACATTTCCAAATTTGACGCACCAGTGACAAGACTGATGTCCGATGCAATTCCCTATTTTGACTTGCTTTTGCATGTGATTGTGATGGTACCACCAGAGCAGGAGTTCGAGAACACCTTGTAAGTTATATTTCAGTTTATATTATAGTTATATACATTCAAGCAATCTTCGGAAATTGTGTGTGTAGGACAAAGGATCAACTTCGTGTTACTAAAGAGGTTTTCCTGTTGGCATGGATGTTACGTGAACATAAAAATATCATAGCACTATTTAAATTGTCATCTGTCACAAGCAACTTATGATCGTTTATACCAAAGCGGTATTCATAGTTGCATCTTGTCCCGTGAACATTCAAACGTAAAGGTAATAGTGGTATTTATATTATTTTCTGTTAAAATTGAGAAATATAATCTCTGGTAAATGGTGAACATGAACGACATAGAGGTATACTATAGGCGTTTCATATTCGGCGTTTGTATTGTAATTATATTTTAATGTACATAAGTATTTAACAGACAAAACAGGTCTACACAGAAAACGCAAGCTGCAAAAAGGCAACATTGCCGTCAGAAGGGAAAGAAAACTACGGAAATATTTGCACGCGTTGATGGATACCCCTTCAGAAGATTAATATCCATAATTGTGATGTACAGGTAAAGCAAAATTTAGCGTCGATGAAAATGGTTAGACATGACAGACATAAAGCTAAAAATGTTATAACAGCTCCGTCAGTATCGCCCTCGGATACATTCCACAAACCTTCTGATAGGGTCGTGTACTGTAGAATATGGAATAAATTCCATGTCCCCAGCGTAAATCCCATGTCAGGAGCTTCGACTTCATCACCGCCCTACTCCCAACAGGGACATAAATCGAAATAAACACTGTTGTGTGAAAAACGATTGTCAAATTGTTAAAAAGGGCAGAATCTGATTTCTTGATGTAGTGAAATGGAGAACTTCTGTTTTTGTTCCAGTTGAATTGTTGGGTTGCGAAGTGTACAACATCTGTATTCCATTTGTGTGCCAAAGTGAGTTTGTACATGATGAATAAGTACAATGCATCGAATGGGAACAGTTTGTTCTCGGTCATTGACCATCCATGTAGTGGTGAATATCAGATCAATTGCCATAATACTAAATGAACATGTTCCATTGCACAGAAACTTTATTGAAGGATTACAAATAAGTGTTATTTCGTGGTTATATACTCTACGAAAAAAGAAACGCAAAGCCAGATTTGTGTGAAGTAGGAAAATACATTTATACGAGGAACAGTACAAGGTATTGAGCCAAAATGTTGTGGAGAGAACACTTGGTGATTGTAATCATCTCAGTTATCGGTACATAGGAAAAGTCAAAGGTAAAGGTCAGCTACCATCAATAACGCGTATGTTCTCCTTTGGGATCGATAGAGGCCTGACATCTCCTCCCCATGGAAGAGACGAGTATGCAAATCACATCCTGGGGAATGGTATCCCACTCGGCCTGCAACGCAAAAGCCAACTGCTGTAACGTCTGGGGTTGTGGTTGACTTCGGCGTAGACGTCTATCCAATTCATCCCACAGGTGCTCTATCGGGTTTAAATCCGGGGATCTGGAGGGCCAGTGAAGAAAATCAACGTTGTTCTTGTGTAGACAGGCTCTTGTGATCCGTGCTGTATGCGGTCGAGTGTTGTCCGGCTGGAATACACCGTTGCCGATGGCTGCAATTGGGAGGACGTGTGGTAGGAGAATTTCGTTGATGTATGGTTGAGCCGTTGAGTTCCCAGGGTATGGACCAAACCTGTCCTGCCATGATGAGAGATATCCGCCCACATCATAACGCTACTCCACTAATCTTGTCCTCTTCCTGTACGCAGTTTTCGGGGTAACGTTCTCCCCGACGTATTATAAACGTAGACGCGTGATTCGTTGCTGAACCAGACATCTCGACATCGCAGTCGAGGCCATACCCTGTGTCGACACCAATGCAGTCGTTGTTGACGATGTTGTCGACTGAATTAGCGTCGAACAGGACGCTTTGCTCGTAGACCTGCTGCTCTTAAACGGTCTCGTACGGTCTGGTCGGAGATTCTGCGCAGTCCAGGTATTTGGGATGCGGTTGAGCTGGCTGTGGTCGTCCTGTTTTGTAGGTGGCGGATGAAGCAATCTTGGGCGGGGGTGGTTCCTCTTGATTGTCCCGACCTTGGCAGATCACTTGTTGACCAATTCCGTTGAAACCAAACCTATGAAAACCCTGGCAACAGCTGATCGGGATTACCCTGCCTGCAAGCTGCCTATGACGTTGTTCCTTTGCACTTCTGTTAATCTTTGCATGTTGTTCAACTGTCACCGTTCGATTGACGCAGATGCCAGGCAATCAAAAGCCCTGCACTTCAATACCGTTATTAGTGCTGCTGCACATGCAGTAAGTGAAGCTCCATGGCCTTTTTGTTAATGCACAGGGTGCGTTTTTTCCGAATCGTACATGTTTCCCGACTAATGGTTTGCATGTCCTTGTTGGAAATTTATCACTGACAATATAAAACATTAAATCTTTTCATTTTGCACCTCTTGGTTCGCTAATTTTGCTTTTATGGCTAAAAATATCCGATTTGCGTTTCTTTTTGTGAAGAGTATAATTCGCAAAATGTGCATGTATAAACTTCCAGTCCCGGACTGGCCAATAAATCATAGACATATTTTGTAAATGATTTTTGACGACAACGGTAATAAGACGATCTGTTTGATCAACAAAAGAATATTCATCGATTTTCTGATGCTTGTTTCTATTTTTGTTGACGGCTAATAACCCAATGACTGTTGTGCAGCTTGCCGTAGGAACAGTGCAGGTTCCAGTCTTGATGTGTTTTTTATGCAAATTGTGCGAGCGGCGTTTTCTACCGGTAGAGAGGAATGCATGCTTCTCGCGAACACATGGTGTCTTCACTGATTATCAGCGATCCATTTACACAATTTCCATCACTGTCTTTGCTTTGTTTTGCGCCCAAAGGAGTGTGTTCTCTGGCGCTGACATTTTGAATTGGGAAAATTTCAAAATGCAAGGAAAACTGATCTGCTTTTTGCGTGGAATCAATCTCCCCGAATCTTACAAATATGATCTAATGAAGAAACATGTGCACGATCGGTCTTTTTTCCACGTTTGTCTATATTTACCAAGGCAGTTTAAATGGCATTCAAAAAATATAATCCGGGCCAATGATAACCGGATAAATTGATCTTGGCTTTCAATTTGGACACAAACTGAATTGTTTGGCTAGCGGTAGTGTAGGAAAAGAATCATAACATGTAATTATGTCGTTTCTAACAGACTGATGCAAGGGCTTAACAAGCAGAATGTTCTAGACACAGAGACTGCACGAGTGGCTGTCGGGTACCATTTGTCTTAGTACGAGTGGTTTCAAAACGTATCTGATGAGCCAAAGCGAGTAAGATACGTTTTGGAACAGCGACTTACAAGATCAATGATACCTGACAACCACTCGTTTAGTAATCTGTTTCTTACACACACAAAACTCGCACCATGTCAGATTCGAATCGCATTAATACATAGCACAGCAGTCATAAGTGACGTCATCCGGCATACTACTAGTGTTACACTCCACAAGAACAGTTCCAGCTATATATGTGGATTATGAAGACGAAAGTGATAATGTAAACTGAATGGACGAGCATTTATTATACCATAAAGCATCGACACAGACGTGAATTCGACTGAAGCACGAGAAAGGTCATCACTATGAGTAACCAATCACGGACCTTGAATTCTATCACACACACACGTTTGATAGCAGTGATATCAAATGGGTGTCTCAAGCGAATATTGTTTCCAGGTGAAACATACAATATGTTTCTCTGAAATGAGGGGTCAAACAATCATTTGCGACCAAGGACAAACAAGTTTACAAAATCCCCCAATCCTGAATCCTGACATGTTAGCGATTATATCACCGGTTGAATAATATTGATATAAAGAAACCATGGTATCTGTAATATTTGGAGTTTGTCACTCTTCATTTCAATGAGTATTAATTCCACACAGCTCGCGTTCAAGATTATTGCATCTTCCCATACATATATTCAACGAGCATCTATTTACACAACAAAATATTTGGATGCAATGAAATGAAAGCAAATATCAACTGAAGTATACAGAGAAAACAATAAGTGAAATTCTTTCTCATTGATAGCACCAATGTAAACTTCGGTTAGACATTTGGGACACCGTACGCACCTACTGCGCTCCCCTTCTTGTTGAACTGTTTCTTTATGCATATGAATCGGAATTTCTGTTCGGATTGGCAAAGTCAAAACATCGTAATTTCCCCAAGCAGTTTAATTTAAGCTTTAGGTTTATTGGTGATCTGATATCGTTCAATGACCATGACATTGCCAATTCCCTTCCAATGTATTAAACTCCTGAACTAGAAATAAAAAATAATATACTATGTCTCTTATTTAGATCTATGTGACCAAAGGGATGACTTCGAGTTGTCAACTTTCCTTTTATGTCGAGAAATATTCCAGCAGCTCCAACCTTTGGACTATATTTTAACTTGTCAGGTGCAATCGAGCATACTTTCACCAAGATTTCAAAGAGCGTCATGCAACTCTTGCTCAAGGTTGTTGCTTCAAGGTAAAAACATTTAAGGCCTCAGAAGAGCTTTTCATGTGAGTTATGTTCCCGTGTTATTTCGAGTGAACAATTACCTTGCCTTGCGTGGGTTTGTGATGGGTGCCATCGGTGGGACAGTATAGGCGCACCTTTTCGCGAATACCTGGTATCCTCCTATTCTTGTGATACAGTCGGAATCGTACAAACGACTCTACTTTGAGCAGATATGTTTTGTGGTTATGGAAAGGGCTTTGTCGCATTTATTTAGGATAGCCTCGAGCGATCGAGCGATCGAGCGTCACGCTCCACGTTGATTCCTGACACGGATGCAAAAAAGGTTGTGATATCGTAATAAAACTATCAATAGCGGCATAAAATTATGCTCCCTCAATGGTAAAACCCTCTGATTTCCCTCAACGTGCATTGGTACCTACTCAGTGTATGACCTCTTCAGACTCTGATCTTGTAACGAAAAGAAGCAATTGACTTTTTCTTAATTTCATTTCTCTTTAGTCGAGTATAACGCGTTAGTCATAAGAAAACGTTTAAACGTACAGTTCTTACAATAAGAAACAACATATTGGTAAAGAATTGCGAATACTCGTACTCAATACGCATGTGCTAAACAAACTAATAAGATATGCATTGCCCACTTGTCAGGATCAATGACGCATGGGCTTCTGAGGCTGCTCAGAAATTGATGTTTCAATCTTCATGATAGCCATCATTCGTGTGTTCCTTCAACTACATACAACACGATTGTAATCAGACTACAAAGCTTTGATCAACGTGCAATCATCCTTTTGCTGCATGAAGCGTCTATATTCCTATCATGGAATACTTTAATCATAGCTTTATAATGGGTTATTACCTAAGCAAATAATTCGCGGGAAATAATTTTTTTTTGTGAAGGTAAAGTGAAAAGTGTTGTTAGTGAATTTACTACTTACTTTAAACAAACACAATATACTGCTTGCGTCAATAATATAAAACATACTAATTCTGTCAAGATGACAAAGGTTACTGATTCTGTCAAGATGACGAATGATACTAATTCTGTTAAGATGAAGAAGAATACTGTTTCTGTCAAGACGATGAAGCATAGTGATTCTGTCAAGACGATGAAGCATAGTGATTCTGTCAAGATAATGAAGCATAGTGATTCTGTCAAGATGATGAAGCATAGTGATTCTGTCAAGACGATGAAGCATACTAATTCTGTCAAGATGGCGAAGGATACTGATTCTGTCAATATGACGAAAGATACTGATTCGGTCAAGAAGATGAAGGATATTGATTCTGTCAAGATGAAGAAGCATAGTGATTATGTCAAGACGATGAAGCATAGTGATTCTGTCAAGACGATTAAGCATAGTGATTCTGTCAAGATGGCGAAGGATATTGATTCTGTCAAGATGACGAATGATACTAATTCTGTTAAGATGAAGAAGAATACTGTTTCTGTCAAGACGATGAAGCATAGTGATTCTGTCAAGACGATGAAGCATAGTGATTCTGTCAAGATAATGAAGCATAGTGATTCTGTCAAGATGATGAAGCATAGTGATTCTGTCAAGACGATGAAGCATACTAATTCTGTCAAGATGGCGAAGGATACTGATTCTGTCAATATGACGAAAGATACTGATTCGGTCAAGAAGATGAAGGATATTGATTCTGTCAAGATGAAGAAGCATAGTGATTATGTCAAGACGATGAAGCATAGTGATTCTGTCAAGACGATTAAGCATAGTGATTCTGTCAAGATGGCGAAGGATATTGATTCTGTCAAGATGACGAAAGATACTGGTTCGGTCAAGAAGATGAAGGATACTGATCCCGTCAAGATGATGAAGCATAATGATTCTGTCAAGATGAAGCATAGTGATTCTGTCAAGATGATGAAGCATAGTGATTATGTCAAGACGATGAAGCATAGTGATTCTGTCAAGATGATGAAGCATAGTGATTCTGTCAAGATGGCGAAGGATACTGATTCTGTCAAGATGAAGAAAAATACTGATTCAGTCAAGATAGCGAAGGATACTGATTCTGTCAAGATGACGAAAGATACTGATTCTGTCAAGATGACAAAAGATACTGATTCGGTCAAGAAGATGAAGGATGCTGATTCTGTCAAGATGATGAAGCATAGTGATTCTGTCAAGATGATGAAGCATAGTGATTATGTCAAGACGATGAAGCATAGTGATTCTGTCAAGACGATGAAGCATACTAATTCTCTCAAGATGGCGAAGGATACTGATTCTGTCAAGATGATGAAGAAAAATACTGATTCTGTCAAGATGGCGAAGGATACTGATTCTGTCAAGATGACGAAAGATACTGATTCTGTCAAGACGATGAAGCATAGTGATTCTGTCAAGGTGATGAAGCATAGTGATTCTGTCAAGGCGATGAAGCATAGTTATTCTGTCAAGATGATGAAACATAGTGATTCTGTCAAGATGGCGAAGTATACTGATTCGGTCAAGATGACGAAAGATACTGATTCGGTCAAGAAGATGAAGGATACTGATTCTGTCAAGATGATGAAGCATAGTGATTCTGTCAAGACGATGAAGCATAGTTATTCTGTCAAGACGATGAAGCATAGTGAATCTGTCAAGATGGCGAAGGATACTGATTCGGTCAAGATGACCAAAGATACTGATTCTGTCAAGAAGATGAAGGATACTGATTCTGTCAAGATGATGAAGCATAGTGATTCTGTCAAGACGATGAAGCATAGTGATTCTGTCAAGACGATGAAGCATAGTGAATCTGTCAAGATGGCGAAGGATACTGATTCGGTCAAGATGACCAAAGATACTGATTTGGTCAAGAAGATGAAGGATACTGATTCTGTCAAGATGATGAAGCATAGTGATTCTGTCAAGACGATGAAGCATAGTGATTCTGTCAAGATGGCGAAGGATACTGATTCTGTCAAGATGACAAAAGATACTGATTCTGTCAAGAGATGAAGGATATTGATTCTGTCAAGATGATGAAGCATAGTGATTCTGTCAAGACGATGAAGCATAATTAGTTATTCTGTCAAGAACATGAAGCAGACCTGAAGGATGTGTTCAGACTTCAGAAACATCGTCGTTGGCTATCTGACGTTAGGAGACGTAGCGAATCATGATCCATTGCTTTCGCAAATGTCTGATAGTTATTACAGGCAGATGTAATCATAGGAGCAAATATTCTGCAAAGACACGTGTCAGATGAAAGAGGACTGCCCCTACAATTTGAAATTATTTCTTTCAGAATAAGATTAAAGAGATGTCTTTCAGATGCCCGTGTTGTTGTAATCTTCCCAAATGCAGCGCTCACGCACGTGACAATAGTTTAATTTTAGATCGATATATTTCTGAAGATCGAGGAACAGTAGCAATATTAAATTAACTGTAATCGGTATGAAAGACTGGAGGAACTTGTTTGTTCTCTTTTGGGGCATACGCACATGACGTCCTAAAGGTAAGAATTTATATTCAGAGAATTATATATGATTATTGTCATTTAGTATTTTAAGTACTTTTTTCATAGTTGCTTCTGTCATAACCCATGCCTAGAAAGACCGAAAGCAAGTAATTTTATTGAAATCATTTACAGTTTTCATTGTTCCATTTTTCTTTTTGCAAGGTCAAAATCAGAGGAAATTGAAAGTAATAATGCTCTGAAATAAAGGTCCTATATTAGAGAAAATAAATTGTTGTATGATTATTAAAATGTCTCAAACAACGCGGTAAATGCAATATGTTTTGTCCCTTTTTGTAAATGTAGTTTGTATTTCAATTTAATGAAAGTTTAATATAAATCATAACCAAGGTACTTGTATTTTTGACAGTTTCAATTTTCTTCCTAATCTATTACAACTGGAATTCTGGCTGGTTTGTTTCTTCGAAAGTCTTTAATCATTTCCTTTGTCTTTTTTTACATGTAAACACAAGTAGTTTCCTGTACACCACTCTGTAAACTCTCTAATCCCATTTCTGTACGTTATCCGGTAAGAGCCGTGCCATGTGCAAATTTGCTGTGAAACAAGTATTCATAATATTAGGACAGTCGTTAGTATAAAGAAGAAATACGTCCCTGTGGAGCGCCGTTCGCAGACTAGATTGCGATCCCTTCAAAAGAAATGATTCTAACCATTCTGTTATATTTTAGTTTCCCTGTTCCATGTTATATCACGGCGTGTCTCAGACGTTTACCTATTTAGAGAGCACGGGTATGGTGCTGACAAACACAAAACATAATCAGGGTGAACCGGGATTCGAAGCCACGATCACGGGTTTCTGGCGTGCCCAAGGGACGCAACTCTGCACAGCGTTTAGATCATTTGCGAAATATCGATTTTGTGTACATTTATTTATTTCTGTTTGTATTAGTTCCGCATAGAATATTGACGCCTCTTCAAGACTGGTGTGCTTTGTTTTCAGAAAACTGATTTTCAATCTTGGTTTTGTTAAATACAAGGTGAAGTGAGATGAAATACGGTTTTACGTCGTGTTCAAGACTATTGCACTTATATGGTGACGTGCTTGTGTATGTGTGAGTGGCTGCTTGTACTAGTTTGGACGAATGCCGAATTTATAGTACAAGCCCACTGGGTTATCATGCCGCGGTTTAACACGAATACCCCACTCAGCATACTGACTCCAAGCCGACCAGTCCTTGCTTAACCCCTTAATGGTGAGCGCCAGGAAGTGTAACTACAAGTACCTTCTTTAACGTCTTTTGGTATGGCTGTTCGCTCGTCACGCCGAAGAATCGGGTTCGATGCCCCATGTGGGACCAATGTGTGAATGTATTTAGTCATCCGTGGTATATTATTTAGGTAAATTTGAATATGTATTACCGATACGATATTTTCTAAGCAGATATATGATTCAATATCACTTTGCGAAACAGTTCATTTAACAGTTGTTACATGTTTCTTAAAAGATTTCCCACACTGCTCTCGCAACACCCTTTGGGCTTCCTTTGTCTCTGCATGACTGTCTGCACAGTTTGCTTTTCGCTTTAAGGTGTGATATGTAGTGTAGACGACAGAAAGTCACTGAACTTTATTTAGCGGTATGCGGTTGAATGACTTGGCTTGGATAGGGGTGGTAACTGCGGGTGGATGGTATAAGAGAAAAAGCATGCGGGGTGGCGTGAAATTTGAAAGTGTGCATCGCTGTGAGTGATAACCTGATGTACGGCTGTTGTCAACGCTATGATTCTGCCACGAAATTTGTAAGTAATACATTGCATATGCATGCATGATATATTTATTTATGAAAGGGGTGTAATTTAATATAATGTTCGTTTAAGCCAGAATTATTTGAGAGTTACCACCGTGTTGTGTCGTGTGCATGTTATTACCGTATTTACCGTATTTTTTGGATTATTACGGAGTAAGTTTGTATTGTGACAAGCTAGCTGTGTTTCGGACATGAGGATATGCAAGTAAGTTTGTGGTTTTGTATGGTTTCAGCTTGAACCTGCTTCGTATGGTATACATATACGTTGAACATTAACTGTTTGGATCACAGAATAAAGCAGTGTGTGGGAAAATGCAGAATCTGATGTTTATTGACTTTGAAACCTACATGTAGATTGGTATTAAGGGATGACAAAATCGGCCAGATGTTCTGATTGGTGGTTTAGCACTGGTTTTTCACCAATCTTTAATATCCCGGAACACAAATCAGGTGCTTTACAATTTCTTGTGACACAGTACATGCATCTATTGCAAATATACACTGCAAAATAAGAAACGCAAAATTAGTAAAATCGTAAATATCTGAGTCTTGACGACATCTATACAAAATACACGACCTGTTCGAGGTATCATTTTGATGGACCTGCATCGTCGGCTGCGACGTCATGATCGCAGAGTATGGACACAACTGCGATAGAGACAAGTTGAATGCTTCGCTGTGCGGATGGTTGACATCATGTTTGAAGTCGTCGCGCGAATGTCATCAAGAGTACTGCATAGAGGAATTGGACAGGTTTAATAGTGGTAGTGTGATGATGTGGGTAGTCATATCTAACACTGGGAGAACAGACTTGGTGCAAGTGGTCGGGAATTTAACGGCACAATGTTACATGGATAAGATTCTTAGGCCAAATGTCCTTCCCATTATGCATTTTCCAACAAGACAACACCCGACCTCACACGGCAAGACAACAGCCCTTTTCAGCAATTACAACACATAACTTTTGCGTTTCTTTCTTTTCAGAGTATATTTAGGAAGAATCTCTTCATGATTGCATTGGCTACAATTCACAAGAACCAGTGGTTGTGTTTAGTTAGTTTTTAAACTTTCCTGTCATTTGAGCGTGGCGGAATTTGAATGACGGTGATGAAAACTTTTCCGAATTCTCGTGGTAAATAGAATGGTCTCAGTGAAATTGACAGAAGTTCCATATCCTCTGTGCCTATAGTCTCTAATAACATAGTTATTGCACCACCTTTAGCGATGTGTAAACAGGCACCATCTCCGATAGATTTTCCAGTTTCTAAAATATCTCTGTCCAAACGAAAGCCAAAGTATTCAGTAGATTACGCATTTTGTCTAAGGGTGCACCATCAAAACCAAAGTTTATCCAAACCATTCACAACTTAAATATTTACCTATTGTTGATAATTGTACATCGATCGTCCCAGTTATATCTTCTCGTTCAAGAGCGATAGCATTTCCCTGTCCTTTCAGACGGTCGCCAAAGGGATTCGCAAAATCACCGTTCCCAGCGTTCAACGTTATCGCGCCATCAGTGTGGTTTCTGGAATAGAGGCTCTTATTAGTTGTCACAATACAACCTATAGAAAGGGCCCTGATGGTAGGATCATTGTAATCCGTGTGTGGGTTAACAGGTGCAATAATTGATTTTGACTTTCTATGAGTTGAAGGTAGAATCAGATGACTCGTTTTGGGTGAATATAATCACATTGTTTGAGGGCGGTCGGGTAGCCTAGTGGTTAAAGCGTTCACTCGTCACGCCGAAGACCCGGGTTCGATTCCCAACAGGGGTACAATGTGTGAAACCTATTTCTGGTGTCCCCCGCCGTGATATTGCTGGAATATTGCTAAAAGCGGTGTAAAACCATACTCACTCACTCACATTGTTTGAACTAGAACAGCGTGTGTTCCCTTAACTCTTCAACATTTGTTACACACTTTTATTGTTTTCACGTTTCATGTTCAGGAAACAAGGGTCGGTAGGCCAGAATAGCAACCAGTTTAAAATCTGCCTTGTCTCAGTTTACAGGTTGATGATTTTTTTTCATTTTATTCAGAATTATGATATCATAACATTCACTCCGAGGCAAATGCTATTTTGATATTAATAAACAAAGAGAATCGGTCATAACACTTTACTGCCGTGATTAGAATTATATCACATTGGAAGAGGACATTATCTGAAGGTACGTTGATGTGTCCATATGAAAAACTCTCTCCTACCATTGGCAATTGAATAGTGGGGGTTCAGTGGGACTTTCACACAGTCAGTTTGTACATCTTGTGTATTGAAGCATGCCTGGTACCTTCGCCTCATTGAGGGCATTTACGCCCCCCACCCCACCCCCTCCAAAAAAAGGCCTGGGATTCCATCCATATCTGACGAGGGATAAACGAGTTCCTGCAACGTTGCTGGCGGATTTGAAAGACGTCAAATACGTCGTTCCATGTCTTTCCAGTTTGAATGCTGACAGATCGGGGGATCTTGCAGGCCATGGTAACATTAGTCTGAGTCAGATACTGCTGACAACTACAAGCAGCATGTGGCCTGATGTGCTCTCCGCCGCAGCTGTTGTCTGCACCACTGGAGACAACGTTGTTTATGTTCTTCCTTCAGGATCGGCCGTCTAAATGCACAGATGCCGCAGATGCGTGGGCGTCTTCGGAGTGTCCTCGCAGATGCACTGTACGCCTCTGTTGCCGGGGATGGTACAGGCCGTGACACTTGCTGTCTTAAACGTGTGTCGAATATGCGTGGTTGGAATCAAAATAAGGTGGAGTCAGTTGAACAAATTGTGTAACTGCATGACAATTTTGCTCAATGGACTCCTGTTTTGTGTTGACATATCTCCATGATTTTATTTTATTTTATGCCCACACAAGATATTCCATTATTACGCAATATTTGGCTCAAAAGTTGTCAATCGGCCGTCATATTCCCGGTACCTTAACCTTAGGGACCGGCCATTTCGTATTCTGGTGGCCTGGGATTTTGTAGCAAGATATCTTTTCAGCTACAGCATCAAAACCAGATTTTTGTTATTTAAAGCCAGGAGTTTTCTTTGAGAAAAAACCTTGCAGCAGCGTATCACCCAAGGCAGGCAATTTCTTTTTTTCAACAGTCAGAAGCATGTTTGTTTTCAAGAACTTTTGGGGACAATATATGTTTTTCAATAAATTCTACCCCCCCCCCCCCCCCCCCCCATTAATATCTAATGGTCGGTACCCTAGTGTAGAAATACACAAGTGCTCTCAATCAGAATTCAGAGTGAATTATTTGGGACTTAACGCTGCTCTTAATGTTCCTAAGTAGCGGCCGCGATCAACTTAACGTCACACTGATGGCCACCTCTGAGGGATACAAGATTAGCGTAGTGTCTTGCCGTGTTTATTTTGCTATGCAGCCGACCTATTTCGTTAAATTTATACGTCGATAATGAGGTGAGCTAAACTGGTCACAGTGAGAGTTTGGCATGGAGCTGGGTCTGTCTTTCCACTTTTTTCCCGAACCGCCTGAAGGATTGCATCGGAAAATGTAGGAGTAAATTCCATTAAAGGAACGCGATATAAACATTTCGTTAAATTTAGTTATTTCAAAAGCAAACTCTAATTGTGAAAACATCTTTGAGAAAACCTTATTCTTTGATTCCACCATGTATATATCAA
Organism: Haliotis cracherodii; assembly: GCF_022045235.1. Classification (NCBI taxonomy): domain Eukaryota; kingdom Metazoa; phylum Mollusca; class Gastropoda; order Lepetellida; family Haliotidae; genus Haliotis; species Haliotis cracherodii. Next base: position 12,147,520 of record NW_027266274.1, read on the forward strand.
GCTATGTTATGATATGTGCAATACAAATTTTCCCCCGGACCCGTGAAGATCCGGGGTTGAATAGGCAACCCATTCTTGCCGTAAAATGTAACCATGCTTATCGTACGGGGCGACTAACGGAATCAATGACTTGGTTGATGCATGTCATCGTATCCCCGTGAAGATTCCGGGTTAGAATAGGTCTTCAGCAACCCATGCTTGCCGTAAAAGGCGACTATGCTTGTCGTAAAAGGCGACTAACGGGATCGGGTGGTCAGGCTCGCTGACTTGGTGGATGCATGTCATCGATTCCAAATGTGTGGAACGATGTTCATGATGTAAATCACTGGATTGTCTGGTCCAGACTCCATTATTTACAGACCGCCGTCATATAGCTGGAATATTGCTGAGTGCGGCGTAAAACAACAAACCAAGCCAAGTATCCCAAATGCGTGGATCGATGCTCATGATATTAATCACTGAAATGTCTGGTCCACACTCGATTATTTACAGACCGCCGTCATACAGCTAGTGTATAGCTGAGTGCGGCGTTAACAACAAACAAAATATTTCCACGGAAGCCAAGAAAACAATATGAGAATGGGTTTGACCATAACATGACTTGGATTTGATTTTAGGACGGAAATTTAAATTCAAATTTAAAACGGTGGAAACAATTCAAATCTATCATTGTTTCAGAGTCAACGAGTCCCAAAGAATATTCTGAGGATTGGTTGGATTATAAAATGACTAAGATTTGTTAATGACAATGTAGATAATGGAACATTTACAGTGTTGTCTTCTCTCTCTGTGGTGGCACGTGGTCCTATGCACAGCGCACAGGTCACAATTCAAGTGAAGTTTAGCGACGTCGGCTGAGAGTTTCTAGGGCTTCGTACTGCCCTACACTGAAGTACATGCAGCACATGTGGTGTTTCCTTGGGCAAGTGACTTTGCTCGTGTTGTGCCTGTGTTTACCCAGCAGTAAATGGGTACCCGGTAGGATGAGATAGTTGTTAACCCTCTAGCGCCTTACAGGCAGCTTGGGTTGTAGACTCAGAGAGCTGAGAATGATGGTTGAGTGCACATTAATCCATTGACCAGGGTAATACATGTCTAAATGCTAAGAGCATCCTTATACATGGAGCACAGCGCCATGTAAATGGACTGTTATTATTATCATTATTATTATTGTTTATTATTATTATTGACTTTTCTCTCGCATCACACTTATCACCTTACGCAGCCAATTTATGTGAAGACATTTCAAATAGCAGCCTCACCGTCCTTATTGATACCGATGCTTCTACAAATAACTTTATTTCATTCGATATTTAGCTGATGACCAACGGTGTCTTGGAGATGTGTTTGACTCTGTTCTCGGTGGGGAGGAATTACTATTTCCATGCGTATTTTTCAGTTAAAGCCCAATAACACTTTTAGAGAACTTTCTTTTTTTCATATAGGGTCTCACTGCAGAAATTCTGCCCACTAAATTCCGCCACGAAGGGAAAGAGCATTGAGTAGCCTGATGGTTATGGTAGTGGTGATTGGCTTATCGTGTCAAAGACACTGTTTCGACACCCAGCATGCCTTTTCAGTGTTTGTACTCCGACTTTGGTGTCCTTTGCCATGATGTGGCCAGGTAATTGCGAAAATATGCATAAAACCATATTTCCCACTCAATATCATTATTGGATTTTTATCCTGGAAGTTAATCTTTTATGGGAAGAAAGTCAAAAAATGGATGGATATGAATTTCCATAAACCCTTATTAAGAGTGACTGTGGGACGTCGTCAAATCAATAGCAAATCAAATAAAACTGACTTCTGAAAGAAAGAAAAGTCCAACTGACATCTAACTTTGGGTTAATGCCGAAATCGATTTCCTTAATATCGGAAAAGCTGATGCTGACTGACGAAACGAACATGAGAAAATTTAAGAATACCATCCCCGATATCAACAAATTGGTAAAAAGTGTTAAACCAAGGACAATTGATGTCATAAAAACTATATCTGAATGTATGATCAAAATAGTATGCTGATAAAACCATCATGATTTTCCGTTTATAAATAGCATGTGCAACTGTATACAAAATGATCATATGTATTAAAAGATGTTACGATCCAGTCATCATGTTGTCATGGGGAGGTGACTACATCGTTACGCCCCCAAGTGAGTTTTTATCCCGAAACGTTCTCAGGGATGAGAATTTGGAGTGAACGTTTACCTTTCCATCTGGTGACGACAAGACATCATGCGAATGACATTTCCAAACATTTGCTTGTCTGAAAAACTTGTACATGAGCCGCGGCCTCGTGGTAATTTTTAAATATGTTAATCGCTTCGTTTTGTCGCAAATAACTTTAGAGAGGACTGTTTCCATTTCTTGTAAATGGTGGTACACTAGATTTCAAAGTAATTTTGTCATGGATCTAGGTCGGCAGCTGCTACATGTAAATATAAAGCTTCAACGCCAGAGAATAACCATTCTCGATTATCCACCGCAGCAGATTCCATAGGCGTAAAAGCAAAAATAGCGGTGATGACACCAGGTGTTCGCGAAAAGGGTAGCATGTCTTGCCCTACCGGTAGCATCCGCCACTCACACAGGGTAAGGCATATAATGAGCATCTGTTTCTCGAACATGAGGTGTCATCACAGGGACGTTACAGTGATTAGTGACGATCATTCTTAAGATCTTGAGTCTGATCACCAAGTACATTTAGTCTGGATTTTCACATTTTCCTGTGATTGGTAAAACAATGAAATATCAGAGCTATTGACGATCGATATGCGTGGGCTATCTTAAGGCCAACAGATTTATTGGAGTATGGATAATTTCAGGCCATATATAGCTTATCTTAGTACGTATATAGATGCATGGCTTGAATTTGTGTAGGCCATGTTGCAACATTGTTGTCTGTGTTTCCTTATAGAAGTCTGTTATGAATAGACTCAGGTAAAGTATTGATAAATTTGTTAATGTACGGTGTGCCTTTAGAGATATATCAATGTTAGGTGATGTGAAGTGTTTGATGTCGACAAGATAGAATAAATGACTGTATTGATTAAATACATCGTAATTGTTTCTGCTTTACAAACAGGCTATAATAAGGAGCTACTGAATCCGGCAAATCAATGATCTTTCTTAGTTCGGGCAGAACAAAACACGCTATTGTTCTTTCCTTCAGGCCGAGGCCCATAACATCGAAAGGTCAATTATTTCTAACAGCGGGCCTCTGCACAATGAATGTACGGTTTGTTTGTAGCGTACTAATGACATTACGATTTAAGTGATGGTATGAATGACATCCTGGCTTTCTTCTCGATTTTGGTTGTAGGCTATGACATAAAATTATCAATGCACCAATGACTGTATAAGCCTAATTACTACCTTGACAAGGTATTGTGATTTTCCTCTGCACAACTAGCCGTGACCCATACATGATGTCACAAATGATAGAAAAAAATAATAGATGTTTATCAAACTAAAGCAGAATACATATTTGAAATATATATTATTATATGAAACATATGTATGTAAATGTCGCATTGTTGATATTGATTTGTACTTGTATTTTAATTACTTTTGATTGCAATATTTCCTTATACAGAGAACATGCATACGGAGTTTGCCCTGATGCTCGTGTAGTCCTTAGTGGCAATTCGCTCAGATGGTGGCGCTTTCTTGAGTATCAATAGACATTGATATATCCTTACTGATCATTGACTATTCATTCATACAAAAATTGGTCTTAAATTTTATCTATGCATAGATCAATGTATCTAGCATTGAATATGCTATGAGACTGGTAATGTTGCCTGTAACATGGATAATGATTTGCGACTCTTGCTCAGAAGTTGTTTGATCAAGGTTACAACATTCAAGGCATCAGTAAAGCTTTCAAAAGGTTTTGTGAAGAACATTTTCATATTTTATGCATAAGTACCAAAAATGATGTCCGATGCAATTCCCAATTTTGACTTGTACCATATGTTCCCGTGTTTGTTCAGGTGGACAATTGACTTGTTTTTGCATGTGTTTGTGACGGGTGCCAGCGGCTCACCTTTCCGCGAACACCTTGTATCATATATTCGATAGTGATTCATAAACACATGCTCATGATATAGTCGGAATAGTACAAAACGACTCTGCTTTGTGCAGATATTTCTGTTGGATATATGAAGGGTTGTGTCGCTTTATTTACTATTTCCGGACCAGTTGGCAGTTCTAGCACGTTTGTATTCCGGCGATTAAAATATCAGTTTTGTCTCAACTTAAATGATATGATGGATATCAATCAAACAGATAATGCTTACCTACTAACACACATGTCTCAGTTTTACATATGGCAGAACTTATACCAAGGTGGAATCTAAAAAGAAGCACCATCACGTTAAGCACATACTGCTGCCCCTGGCGAGACTCGTGAATCCAGATTGTTGGGATGTTGTTTGGGAAATGTTCTGGTCATGAGGTTGCTTTGTGGACGTAGTAAAATTTTCGAATTTTTCGAAGACATAAGATGATCATGAATTCTCTAAGTATAACACTGCCGTTTCTATTCACATCCAAAGTAAACAATATTTGAAATTACGCCCACTCTAGCAACCGACGTCAAATACTGCAGACACTCGTGACATTGAAGTCTTTCAGATCTAACGACAACCCCACAATGAGATCAAAGCTATATCATCCCCTCAGCAGATCAAGACGTAATCGGACTATGGACGTTTCTATGGTGTGTGCCAAGAGCATCACAATAGCCCAATCAGTGTATTTTCTCGATCAGTACATCCAACATCAGCTGGACCAATGTCAAAACGTCAACTTCGTCTTCGTACAGATTTCATCATAATTGTATTGACATGTTTATAGCCGGACCCTTGATGTATATTAGATGTCAATCGCAGAACCTTTCATTTGTCAATGTGTCGAAGACATAGTTAAGATCAGTAAGTCTCTTGCCTGAAGATGTTGATGCCCCAACGTTACGTTTCGTGACACTGATCTATTCATTGTATACATATAGAATACTAAACAAGCTCCCGTGTAATACCAATTTCATGAAACCACAACTATTCGTGAGTTTCATAAAATTGGTTTTAGACGTATTTTATTTATTACTTGCCATTTATAACGTTTTTAGAATTATACTGTTGAGTATGAATATGCGACACCTACACGATCCACGGCATAGTCCAACGAGTTTAACAGAATAATACTTCAAACACGTCAAAAGTTGGAACGTATGAATTTAATAGCAAACAACGGTCCACCTTCAGAATTCACAAAATTATCGTAGGGCTAAGACTATTGCAACTCCCATACTTTAACTTAGACTACGACTGTAGTTGCGCTACAATACGATCGCCTTGTGGAACGGGTCTTGCACCTCAAAGTTTACAATAACGTCACAATACCCGATGACGTAAATGGTGGAATTTTGTTGCAAGATCCATCGGCGAAACAATGCCATGTGACGTCAGCCTAGCAACAAGGTTGCTGAGGTCAGCGAGTGTGCATAAGCTCCTCTCAGTGATCTATGATCTCCACACGCAATGTCGTTGAATAAGCCAAGGGATGTTGAGAGCTTTCAATATTTGTTCGTGAAACGTGTCCCGAGAGTACATAAGCACGCGTTTTGGTATCACACAATGTGTAATACAGCTGTATGTTTATTAAACGGGTGATCTGTTCACGGCCAAGTAATAAGTATTTATGTAGGTGGTGACCTTTAATGTTACGAGAAGTGAAAAGACTCAAATGTCAACGTCAGAGAATAAAAAGTCTTAAGTATGTAGCAAACCATACATTGTACCATACATAAAAGAAAATTACAAATGAAAATTTTATGAAATGTCAGTGGTGACAACAGGGGTTCGCGAAAAGGGTAAGGGTGTCCTTTATCAGTGGCACTAGCCACTCACACAATTTCCTCACTCACCTAAACACTCACTCTCAAAGGAATGGCTACCAACACACAGAATATGATAATAACAATTATTTTATTAGCATTAGAAATAATCAAACAAGTCTTATCTTGTAAATGAACTTGATCTTAATCACTATTACAATATAAACTTAGGAATAACAGTTTATATAAGAAGCATTTAACACCAGTTGTCATTAATTTTCGAGGTTTCAGTGACCATGGGACAATGTCTTGGGGGCAAGAACAAATGGCATAGCCCATATGTTCAGCTACGTGCTTGGTACTTTTATCGAAGTAAATATCGAAGTAAATATATCTGTATCACTTTTTACCAAATCCGATAAAAGCAATGTCATAACTTATTCTTTTATTGGGAATGGGAAAGTGGGTAATAAGGTTTGTTTCCATAGATACTCTTAGAACATGACATAAATCAATAGTTAAAATACGAGAGTTGATTCTATGTTGCTTACGAAATGGAAACACGTACTCTGTATGGACCTAACCTTTGATGTCCAAAGACACTACATTTGATCAATACACACTATACATAATAATGTTTTGAAAATACAAGGCTTTAGATTTTAAAGAATAAGTAAAAGAACGTTGCTAGATTCTGACACTACATTCAAGTAGAAATGTAAGGTGTCCAGAATAAGACATATCGGTCGTTGATTGAGAACATTACACATCGATAAAACATTATAAAACATAATAAGAAAATATAGCTTTTCATTTCAACAGTTTCATAAACAATCCCCTACAATACCTCGAAATAACTAAAACTTATGCATTTACATGTATACTTAAACTATACTTCAAGGCAAAAGAAAACATTCACATATGGCTGACAAGCCATATGACAATTGTATTATTGTCGTGTTTCGGCCCCTGTTTTCAGCCCAGTAACGTTTCGACAATAATTTTGTGGTTAAGTCTGATTTTCAAGATATGCCTCTTTTGCTCGGCAGGTAAGGCTGATTCGTATCAGTTATGGGCCCCTTGTGAAAAAGCGATCTTCGAGTCTTGGGCGTAGCTCACTTTTGTGGAACAGAGGGGTAGTTGGAAAATGGGTAATGATGGATTGATTTCAAATTCATTTATGAGGTAAATCAGTTATGTTTCCGTGGAATCAAAGAGAACAGCGTACCGCAATCAGCAACTTTACAGGATTCATCAGTGTTCACACATTATGCCAGTGATGAAATACTGTGGGTCTCTTGATTCGCACGATGTCTAATTCAGACTGTACATTACTCGCACAAGCATGTCAGCATATATGATTCTATTAACATACTGAGTAGTATAACGATAAATTGCATTTTAATATCAATATACAACAATATCAACTGTTGTTTGAACCCATTACTTACATTGTATCACTGCGATGTCATTGAAGGAAATACCAGTCAATAGTAACAATAATAATACAGTCAGGGGTTCTTAGTGTTTAAGATACCCACTGTTGTCAAAGCTAACTATAAAAGTTAATATGTTCGCAACACATTGTCTGAACCAGCAGACTAGAACAACATTGAGCAAAGTTCAACAAACGTGGAATCTGCATACTAACACATCCCATGTATGCATGGTACAAATAACGAAGAGTCTACCTGTTCGTAAAATGAAACTGAGGGTAATCGTGTGCTCATATACGTGACCAAGGGTAGCAATAGTTAGCACGTATCTGTGCCCTAGGCTGCGGGGCATTTAACTAACCCAGTATGTATGTTGAATAACTTTGTATTCCAGAGAAAAAAGCAACACAGATACCCTCTACTGAAAACATCTCTTTTCTCATATAATACGATTTGGCGTGACTGCAACAATACTTATATCAGCGAAAGTAGTTTGTATGTACAGTCGTATCATCGAATAGTAACACTTGCTTTTATATTCATGAACTATCCACTACAAGTAATAAGGCCCCAAAGATAAAATAGACATTCGCCGTGATCGCTGCCTCCTTTTCTAGCAAACAATAATTGGGTGTGCAGTGGTTGTTGGCATCGTGTGTTAGTGTTAATGTTGGAGATGGATGTGCTGTCATGCTGGTGAGGTTGTTGGGGGTTTTCGTATAAGGCACACATTACAGTACTCAACAAGAGGGTTTTCTATCTGGCTTCAACTTGACTCAGTTGCGCCGGAATTCTTTATGTCATATGTCATACACTGTGGGGAGGAATATGTTATTATTTGAAAAAAAAGATTGTGTCTGTCAGTTCTTCACTTTCGTCAAACTTCCCCATGTCCCTATCCGAACCCTTCAACATAGTATTACCAGTTATATCCGTACTAGACGGCTTTGATGTTTTGGCAAAATAGGATGTCCTCTACGTTTGTGCATCTTTAACTATTTCGAGCTTGTTCGGCATTTGCTACCTCATGTCGTTACAAATTAAGCTTTTGTTTCTAGCGTGTTATCGCGATACAATTTTCCATTAAAGATGTCTGTTAAACTCAATCGGCCTGGCTCCTGTTAAGTGAGAAGTGTCTATTGTAGGTTTCCAGTTTGTGACAGAGTGTGGCAGAAATATCCAGTCCCACTGTTTCACCTTGTACACATAACGTAATTCCCAATGTGACGTCTTTCTGATGATGGATCAACGTGGTCCCTTCGTGTTTCTTCTTTCACTATCTTATCCCTTGGTCACATTTGAATGTTAACGTGAGATTTTGTTCAGTTTTAAGGTATGGACATTTTTAAAAATCTTAGTGTTTCATAATTCATTGTTTGTACACACGGCGTAGTAAGGCCTAAGCTTGATAGAAAAGATTAGAATCTGCACTGGAATTCTTTTTTACCATGGGTTTTACTTATGTGTGAGGATGTCCTCGCATTGGAGTAGCGGGATGAATGTCGTCTACACATATATTTCATGCATATGTATAAATAAACATGCATTAATAACGCCATAGTTGAGAGAAGAGCACTGCAAAAACAACTTTGGTTTCCAAGATAATATCACAATGAAGAAAAGATATTCCACATGACCTTTAAAAGTATGGTCAATATTATTTCACAGTAAGCGATACATGCGGATGAACATACATGTACCCCTGGAATCACATACACGTGGTCTTGATATGAGCAACGTCACACGACCTCTGTTCACCGCCGTCAGAACTATGACGTTCGCCTAAAAAGGTATCTTTAGATGCAAACCTTACTCTCAGTTTGAATCCATTCTTATTTTCCTCCGTGATGATAACACCTTTGACTCTTTCATGTGAACTACTACTGGATGTGGAAGCAGGGTCTCTATGTCGAAAGGAGAATGCAGAGTGTCGTTTAGCATTCGTGGCTTGATAATCCTCTGTCACCGACATGCACTCTGTCAGGCCGTTGCTCTTCAGACTTGTTTTCCGAATAAGCTTATCAGGACAGAAAACTTCCATTAATCCTCTTTTGAGCTTGATATTAAATATTCCATATAACAGTGGATTTATAGCACTCTGTAACAATGCTATTGTTTCAGCAAACGCCATAACAGATTTGGGAATCGTGTACTTGTATTCACTGTACACACGTATTAAGGTCGTAACAAAGTAAGGAGTGTAGCACGCAATGAAACTCGCAATGATGCTAAAAGTCATCTTAATGGTCTTTATCTTAGCTCGAGGAATGGCTTTATTGTCCACCATCGAGCGCCGTAGGGTAAGGTTGCTTTCTTTCGATGCTGCAATGTCTCTTCCCTGTCTCCAAACGACAAGAACTACGTTGATATAACAGTAAGAGATAAATATAGCCGGAACAACAAGAATATAGGACGTCATGAAGGAAAAGTATAGCTTCCTCTGCCACCAGGCTGTGTAGCCTGCACTGGAACACTTTAATTTATGTGTTTTCTTATCCTCGTTCTGGAGGAAGATAAACATTTGTGGAATAGCCAACACAAACGCTAAAATCCACGAAGCCACAATCATCTTCTTAGCACGTGACGTGGTAGCACGGTACACAAGTGGTTGACAAATTGCCATGTATCTGTCAAAGCTCATTGCCGTTAGTATAAATGTCGTGCTAGCCAATGTCACGATCTGTATGTAGGTGAGAATCTTACACGCAGCTGGCCCAAGTACCCATTGTCCAAACGCCACAAATAGAATCTCAGTTGTCATGGTACAGAAGCACACTGTTAAATCCCCAATAGCTAGATTCACGATGAAAATATTCACTCGACTGTAGCGTTTTCTGTAACGGCTGCAATTCAGCACAATTATTATAATAGTATTTCCAACAAAGGTCAACAGCATTATAAAAAGAAGGGAGACAACTCTTTGAATAACATCCGGTGTCCATATTGGTTCCTCCATTGCTGCTCTCTGTCCAGCGTCTTTGCCCGTGATGTCGCTGCAGTTGGCGTCTTCGTTGCACATGTCCTCGTCACTCTGTGCAAGGAAGGCCATAGATGAGTATAGGCTGGTGTTGTATCCCATGGTGTCCGTCATTTTTCTGAAAATAGAGATATAAAGGTCAATGTTATGATAATGTTAACCTTTTTCTGTAAAGAGTTGCAATGATATTTCAAGTCTATTTTGTTGTAAATTGCTTGGTGTATACAGTTGAAGAATCTGGTTCCCCACAAAGGACATACACTGAAACCTTGTTAACCCGGACCCCGGGTTAATTCAAGGACGCACGCTTATACATAAAGGGATGCTACCCCAAAACATAATCCCTTTGTCCACACTTTTACATGGACTGGTATAACACGCGATATAATTATTATATAAGGCACAACGGGTTTCAAATGCTACGTGTTTACAATACGTGTCAGAAGAGAAGACTAAAATCAGACAATGGCGACGTGAACATTATGAATACCTGGCTACCATATGTATAAGTCACGCTATCCACCACTGGTATGTCTGGTATGATTTTCAACGATGCATTCATATAATCTTTTATCACTATTTCTCTTTTGACATCTAATTGGATCTTTCGCGAGATAAGCAAGACTGATTATTCACTGGCTCTGACGTTTTACATTATCCAAGCTCGGGTACGGGTTGCTAGGCGACTTCACTCACTCGCTCACTCACTCACTCCAGGCCTTATTGTAGTCCAAGCTAGCGTACATACACGTGTACCCTGTATACTCTTCACCGATAACTCAAGGTAAGTAACTAAATGTAATTTTAGAATCCAAAATTACTGGCAAAGTTTACTTGTTTGTTGAAAGGTGTTGAAATATCCAATAGATGTCACTGACCATACAAATGCAAGCGGAGTCATTTTGCATGTCTTGAGTTCCATCGCCCTATGATTTTTCTAGTAACGCTATGGCATTCTGCTATATAAGTAGCATTGAACAGACATGGCGGATAGGCACCCGAAATCTGTAGGTGTACCTTAATATCATAGTTAGTAAGTATTTGAACCGATGATATGGATTGTCGTCGTTTGTAGTGTTATGGTAATATGGTTAGTTTAGAACTCAAGTGAAGCCAATTTACTTTTCTTGTATTCACCTTGATATTATAATATTGAGCCAACGAACAGTGTGTATTCATTAAACGTCAAAAAATGTTTCAATGTATTTCCTGCTACGTACATGAATAACAAACAAAAATGTTAAATGAAACAGGATACTTTTCATTTCATTCTGACATTTTTATTTCTTAAGAATATTTCGACTAAAAAATCTAGCTTTCATACATAGCACATTACCTTCCACTTTACTGTTTTCGTTTTGATCAAAAAAAGATGTTTTAGAATTATTCTGAAGCTTTTTAAAGTCTGTTTTACATTAACGTAAACTTTGTTATATTTCCTGATCTTTATGATATAGTTTGTAAAGAAAGTTTCTCACAGAGGCGTAACGTAAAGTACATTAAATGTCCGGGCATAACTTTTGTGAAACTCAAGAGCAAGGGTATGGTATATAATGATGGCATATCTGGATTTCGGATGAACGATCATAGGATTCTGGTGCATCAAGGGGCGCAACTCTACACGGCGAATTCTTTTGTTTAAGTTTATGGAACGGTTTTGTCACTTTTTTTTGGAAGACTGTTCCACATCTCGGCCGACAATAAAGTACGGGCACTAGACATCAACAGTGCATGCAAGAAGTTATGAAATGTTAAGTAGGTAGAGACACGCTGATAAACTGACGCACTACGTGTTCAGACGCACGCGAGGGCACAGGTGGCCCAGTCGTTGGGCACGCCCGGATCCTATGATTGTGGGTTCGAATCCCGCTTTAAGATTGACATTTCATGCCTTTCGTCATTTTCTTCAATAAAATGTCAAAGATTAACACAGAATAACATAACCTGAAACTCGGAACTAAAGTGACTGATTATACTTCTTGAATGAATGTTGTAAGTCCATCGACAGAGGTTAGGGATAAACACCATTCATTCACTCGGGAATAGGGGGCACGGGTGGCCCAGCTGTGCAGAGTTGCGTCCCTTGGACACGCCAGAAACCTATGATTGTGGGTTCGAATCCTGCTTCGCCCCGATTATGTTTCTAGGTTTATCAGCACCATACCCGTGTTCGTGTGTTTCACCAAAGTGGTTAAACGTCAGAGACCCGCATAATTTCAGGCTTTCCTCCCACATTAAGCTGACAAGCCGTGATATAACGTGAATACTGTTAAAAGCGTCACACCAAACCCACCCACCCCGAGTACATGTATGTTCTCATGTACTGTCACGCATAGATTGACACTGATTATAAATGGCCTTAGCTCTATGTAACTAACGTGTCTTGAGTTAGTGAGTGAGTGAATGTGTGAGTGTGTGAGTGTGTGAGTGAGTGAGTGAGTGGGGTTTAACGCCGTTTTTAACAGTATTCCGGTTATATCACGACGTGTCTGCTTAATGTGGGAGGAAAGGCCGAAGTGATGCAGGTCTCAGACGTTTACCACTTCGGTGAAACCCACTAGCACGGTTATGGTGCTGACAAACCTAGAAACATAATCGGGGCGAACCGGGATTCGAACCCAAAATCTGGCGTGGCCAAGGGACGCAACTCTGCACAGCGAATTGCGGCGCCTTAGACGACGGGGCCACCCGTGCCCCCTAACGTGTCTTGAAGATTAGAGTGAGTGAGTATGGTTTTACGCCGCTTTTAGCAATATTCAAGCAATATCACGGCGGGGACATCAGAAATGGGCTTCACCTATCGTACATATGTCGGGAATCGAACCCGGGTCTTCGGCGTGACGAGCGAGCGCTTTAACCACTAGACTACCCGACCGCCCCCTTTGAAGGTTAGAACATCCTAACTGAATTCATATTTACTGAAGGGTGATGCAGTAGTTAGATGTATATACTTATCATAACACAAACACACATGTAGAACCACTCATGTATACAGAAACACGGACTTACATTAAATGAGTGTTTGCGTTAGTATAGATAACAATTAGGAGCAAGAGACTAAACAGAGTTAGTTCATGTTGAGCACACGCCATCGTCATCACGGGACTGTTATCGAACTGAGATCTAAGTCACGAAACATGTATTATTGATGTTGTCTAACAGTGGCGGTCAGTCGATAGACGCACTTGTTAACAAGCAACAATTGCCATTAGTGACAAGCTGTACCTAAAGAAGTGAACGCAGCCATGACTCCGACAGAAAGATGCTGATTTGTTGATGGATGTCAATGAATGCACGAGTTGTAACTTAGGTCAGTGTGTATCTATTTAGAGTATCAATTATTATGTTGCAGGAAGAGAGCTGGCCTGTAAATACGCTTTCTCTTTCAAAATAACGAGGTTCTCAGAATAGATCCTTATTACGCAACGCGGCTACTTCTAATTCCGAAGTGACCCGGTTCCAAGGTCTTCTACAAAACAGTTTTGAATTATGATGATGTGGTTGTTTCAAAAATACACCAGCTGCTTGAGGCCATTATTCAAGTACATGAAACCTGACTAATTCGTGGGCTCTGCCAAGTGCAATACATGTATAAGGTCAACTCAACCCCCCCCCCCCCCCCCCCCCCCCCCATGTGGATATCGGATTGTTCTTTATAACTTGTAAATGGATATTTTGATATTGTGTACAATTTAGATTTTTATTTTATCTTTCATATTCAGAAATAGAATATGATTGGATTTGTTATCAAGATTATTCTGCAGTCACTGCTTTGTCACAATCAATATTTATCACAAACCAGCACAAGAATTCGATATATGACGTACCGACCGCCAAAGGCACTCAGCGTTAATGTGCTAGCTTATCTACTGTTGCATGATAAAATCATGTCACACATGATTAGATTAATTAGTATCGTCACAATAAATCGGCGCGAACCTGTTAGCAAGTGCAAGCCATCGATTTCAAGTTTATTTGAACCGTTATCGTATTAATTAGTATTCAGTGCACCTTCTCAAACAACAGACCAGGGTCTGGATGACGTCATTCACACATTGCATCTATACACGTTCATATTTCTTTTGGCGCCACCTTAAAGAGTTCTTAAAGTGAATTCACAGCATGTGAGCTTAATATGGAGGGAAAGCTCGAAGCAGTGAAATCCACGAACACGTGATGACAAAAAGAAAATCATTAACGTGGTATCAGGGATTCGAGAACCTGATAAGTGGAACCTGACATAGCTAGGGGACGCAACTCAGACCATCCTAGCCCATTTCATCTTGTAGAAATGAAGTCAGGAGGTGGGTGAGATATAAGAGCGATATCACTGGAAATGATAATTAATATAGCATTTGATATGCACCGATTGAATAAATAATTATTGTATGAGTATAATAATACTTTTAACTATTACCATAAAGGTAGAATGATCTGATGTAATAACATTCCGATATTCCGACATGTGCATTTTACGGATTCTCAAAGCTGATTGGTCAGTTGAGGTTATATGACGCAGTGTTGTATTCTTGACAGAAATACGATATAATGTCACAAATTGATTACATTACGTCATCTGAACAAAGTTGCGACGTGACGCTGCTCTGTAAGATTGACATTTCATGCCTTTCGTCATTTTCTTCAATAAAATGTCAAAGATTAACACAGAATAACATAACCTGAAACTCGGAACTAAAGTGACTGATTATACTTCTTGAATGAATGTTGTAAGTCCATCGACAGAGGTTAGGGATAAACACCATTCATTCACTCGGGAATAGGGGGCACGGGTGGCCCAGCTGTGCAGAGTTGCGTCCCTTGGACACGCCAGAAACCTATGATTGTGGGTTCGAATCCCGCTTCGCCCCGATTATGTTTCTAGGTTTGTCAGCACCATACCCGTGTTCGTGGGTTTCACCGAAGTGGTAAACGTCTGAGACCTGCATCACTTCGGGCTTTCCTCCCATATTAAGCTGACACGCCGCGATATAACTGTAATAATGTTAAAAGCGGCGTTAAACCCAACTCACTCACTCAGTCACTCGGGAATATATTCCGTAATTTCTAGTAGTGTATAAAGGATATATTGGATTGTTGTGGTTTAAGCTATGGTTGACTCAAAGTGTTGGTAACAGACAACTGTTGCTGTCCACTGTAGAAAGTAGGCTTTAAGACCAGATTAAACAGGGATGGCACAACGACCAAACTATGTCCTCAAGAAGACAATTTTACTCTTGCACCAAACCAGAATTTGGCCTTAAACCCTATATTTATAAAAATAATATAAACTTGTTAGCATTGACTAAGTTTGGAACCAGTAATCACTACCTGTTGAAAAGGGACGATTGTTAGATTTACTCTAGGTTGAAAGGATCTGTTCACGTTGTAATACCTCTGTCGGTGACGAGTTGCACTACTTGTTTGAGTGTACGCATTTAGAAAATGATCGTCAGCGTTATCTTAAAAAGTACTATTATGCCAAGCCCAATCATCATAAACTTCAACAATTATTTACTACTCCTAAAGTCTCAGTGCTAAGACACCTCAGCAAATTTGTCTCCTGTGTACTTAAAAACATTTAGTGTATATTCTCATACTTATAATCATGCGAATATCCTCTGTTATAAAGTGACTTTCTTGCATAATGTCAATTAATGTACCACTGTGAGTGGTTAGTTATGGAATAAACTAAGTCTATGTCTATATGTCTAAGTTGGTTCTTTTCTGAGCATAGCATGTCGTGTTAGGGAAGCCCATTGAGACACTGAGACCATAGCGACTCAGAGGTGTTTCCAACTTTGGTAATGTGCATTGACAAGGTTCCTGCACATATAATAAGTATAATAATATAATAATCGGGGAGAATTACATTCGAACCCACGGCCTAGCACAATGCCCTACTTACGCTGCACAAGGACAGGTTCGGGTCGTCATTACTGGGCGAAATTCCTCCCGGTATGAAAACAGTATATCGTGACGACACCGTACGAAATGGAGGATGGAGAGATCTAACGTGTGGCTGCCAACAGGCAATCAACTTGGTGATAAACTGATAACACGTCTCTCATTGTGGTTATCGTTGCGAGAACTATCGCAGAATGTCATACACTTCTTATTTATATATTTTTTCATATTTATTCAATTTGCCATCGTATTTTCCATTTCAATGTCATACATAGAGTGTGTATGGATTTATTGTGACATTATTGGGATGTTTGACATCTTATGTCATGATACGTTTGTATTGTTCGCCACATGTATTCGGGAAAACATTCCGTAAATATAACTACTATATTCAACGTAACAGTGAACACAGCCCGTTAAATAACTCTGACCTTTGTGTAGTATAACATTGGCAGCGCAACTAGGACATGGTATACAGGGCTATTCGAACACAACCAGCGGATCCTGGTAGATAGGGGATACAAATCTGTCTGTCGACACAAATGTGCATTTCATTTTGATCATACCCTCTATGTAGCATGTGGCCAGATAGTGGACTACCAAATAGTGACGGAAAAAGTGATTTTTTTTAGACACTTCACTTTAACTAAGACTTCTACTGTGCCAATTCAGGTGTTTTGCATTTTATTTAAAGAGAAGCGTTCCTGAAGATGGTTGCTGAGATGCATGACTTGCGAACTAATTCAGCTGCTCGAAGATTGTGATGTTTACTACCATATTCGGCACTACTGATAACGTAGCGATCATACTGTTACATAAAGGTTTTGTTTGTTTGTTTGTTGTTTAACGCCGCACTCAGCAACGGCTACTACTTCTTCTTCTACTTCTACTGCTACAATCACTACTGCCACTTTTACCACCACCGCAAGAAGCGCAACCATCACAGCGACTGTTACTACTACTACTACTACTACTACTACTACTACTGCTGCTGCTGCTACTGCTGCTGCTGCTGCTACTACTAATACTACCACTACTACCTACAACCACTACAATAAGCGCCAACACCTCCACCACCAACACCTCCACCACCAACTACTACAACCAAAAACACCACCAACACTCCTACTACCACCACTACTCCTGCCGCCTCAACAACTACTACTACTTCTACCGCCACAACAACTACTCCTAATTACAGGATCTATTAGAATCCTGTTTGCTACAACCATTATAGAAACTGATCTGATAATAAAAACAAAATGTCTAATGGTGTACATTAGAACTACGCCCTGTAGGCATACCGATGTAACCTGTGCTTAGTAATAGCACTGCACGTGAGAAGTAATTAGGAATTAGGAAGTAATTAGCATCTCAGAGAAGGCCGCAAAACCGTAATCCAGTATGCTGATGATGTAGCCCGCCTTATTTGATTTTGTTTGTTTGTTGTTCAACGCCGCACTCGGCAATATTCCAGCTATATGACGGCGGTCTGTAAATAATCGCGTCTGGTCCCGACAATCCAGTGATTGACATCACGTAATTATTACATAATCAATAAGCATCGATCCACGCAACTGAGATACGATGTCATGCATCAACCAAGTCAGCGGGCCTGACCACCCGATCCCGTTAGTCGCCTCATACGACAAGCATAGTCGCCTTTTACGGCGGGCATGGGTTGCTGAAGACCTATCCTACCCCGGATCTTCACGGGCTACATAAAGGTATATAAATGAGATTCGGGTGCTAAAGTACCAGTATAAGAGTAATAAACCGATTTGGGAGTCCAGGAATGAACTTTCTAAACGTTTGACTTTTTACCCTAGGAATTAAACCCGTCTAAAGCACTGATAGTGAACACAAAGGATTAGGGCCCAGTTCCACAAAAAGATCTCAGCGCTAAGATGACAGGGATTCCTAGACTTAACAAGGGCTCATGATAAAGATAGCGTTGGAGAACTGGATCCAGACCACCTGGCACCACCACTGCGTCTTCACTAGCCTCTGTCTAAAACTTTAGAACCTTTTGGTTCAAGGGGTAAAGTATATCGTCGTCATGCTTTCCACATATATTAACTGACTCTGTCTTGTCATATAAATGGGTGGACATGATAATTATTAACAAAAACGGAAAACATAAAGTATTTCAAATGACCAGAACTATATTTTAGGAATGATTGTCATTGTTCGTTGCTTTTAAAAACCTTGTCAATGTAGATTTTGGTCACAGGAAAATATAAATAGAAAACATTAAGAGACTGTCAGACTGCCATCGAACCATGTTGGTCTCTTTTAAAACAGGCCTCCTCGGAACAGTCAGTGAGTGAGTGAGTGAGTGAGTGAGTGAGTGAGTGAGTGAGTTGAATGTAACGCCGGTTTTAACATTATTCCAGTTATATCATGGCGTGTCAACTTAATGTGGGAGGAAAGCCCGAAGTGATGCAGGTCTCAGACGTTTACCACTTCGGTGAAACCCACGAGCACGAGTATGGTGCTGACAAACCTAGGAACATAATCGTTAGAACCGGAATTTTAAACCACAATCATAAGTTTCTGGCATGCCCGAGGGACGCAACTTTGCACAGCGAATGGCGGCGCCTTAGACGACTGGACCATCCGTGGCCCGTCATCGGAACAGAAACAATAACAAACATACAAATCACGTAAAGCTAATTGAATTGCATACAAATGATGATGAACTCTAAATCGTGAAACATCAAGTCAGTCATATCCCAAATGTTAAAGTCAATTTTGAAATGTCGATTTTGAAATATAACGATTTCGTGATGGAAACAGCATCATGCTTCAATGAAGTAAGTATACCAAGGAAGTGTTTCAGGTATCATTGATTTAAAATTAAACGAAGCATTACATACGTTATTTACCTGTTCCTCCCTGGTGATTTGTCGTCTTCATCTCAGAATTCACATTGGAAATAATATGAACTCCATCTGTATTTATTTAAAATGAAGCTCCTATTGTATCCGTAAACCGTCCAGGTGAACATTAATCATTCATACGTCCATATCAAATTCCTTATTGCCAGACGTACAAACATATCCACCATATACTTCTGTCGTCAATCCTGAGATCATATCATGGACTAAAAGTCAACATAATCACCAACACCAACTTCTCATCCTGTACTCAGAAGTTGGTTGACGACAACGACAGGTCCATCTTGCTGTAATCACGTTCTCAATAGAAGTGTCGTCGACATGCACCGCCGTGCCGTGATGAAGATCAATAGCTAAGAAAGCGAGACTACGCAGAACCGGAATACACCAAGCCTGCTATTGATTTGCAGGTGATTGAATATCTATTGCTTTACTAGATTGATATCACGGAAATATGTCTGGGGGTTGATTCAAAAGCGTAGCCTGTACCTTCCGTTAAGGAATTGACAAATACCTTTAAAGAATATCAGTTCAGCCAAGCATGGTGTAGGGAAGGGTAGGCATGTAGCATTGGTTAATATGTTCGAGTCACGCCAATATTCAGTATTTTCTGTTTTATAATATTTATGTCTGTGTGATAAATGTCAATTCTGTTTACGTGATTAAACATACAAAATATCAGATATCAATATCCATTTGACGCCGCCTGGTAGTATCCGATCATTATACAGATTGGCATACATTTTATGAACAGAAAGTACCTATTTATGACGATGGATTAATGCTCGATTTTAAATATGACATTTGGTCTTTCAATTAGTTAAGTGTAGGTTATGGAGGGAATAATACCACAACGACATTTTGATTTTTTCTTTGTTGAAGAGTACTTCGTTTTCTTGATCATGAAAGTGTTCGTGTGGATAACGGACTAAACAGTAATATTAACCGAGGGTGTTGTATGTGATGCTGTCAAACAACGATCTCAAATGAAATCGTTTATCGCGAACAGCACTATTTGATTACGATATAGTCGGAATCGACTCTGCTTTTAATTGTAGTAGAGATTGTTGATTGTCTAAATGGAGACACGTTGATCGCATGTTCAGAATACCATTTATACCCATGGGTACCCTACAAGTTTGATGTAGGAATGAACAATCCTTTCAGACACTGGTTAGAAAGATGTCCATATGTGTGAAAATTTATTTTAAATACTTATAGCATCAGACGTTTATATTGTTTTGGAATACCCAAGCTGGTTTCGCCAAGATAGTGCAAACACATGGGAGCAAATAAAATAATAAAATGAAATTTATTGCTCAAATTTAGTTTGAAAACTCATCCATGTTCACTCAGTTTGATGATACGGTTGACGGTGGCGTTTTTCTGATTGCATTCGAAGCGCAAGACAATCCTGCTTTAAAGTTTCTTCAAAGTTTCGAAGCATAAAGCCATTGATGTTACTTTAAATACCAGCCCACTTGATCTCACGTTCAATGATATTTAGATCTCATTCATTTGGATCAATAACTTCATTGGTGGATTAAAATCAGAACCTTTCAATCACTTGCTAATACTTGTTGAATGGTTAATGTAGAAATGGTCAATGTTCACTTGGTTGAACATTGATATGTGATTAACCAATGCAAAAACGATGCCGCCATGCATAACGCCTATATTTTTGACTTGATTAAAGCTCTGTCAACATTACTTTTATCCTTTAAACAAGCATCTAATCATCACAACAGTAAACAACCTTTATTACGAAAACGCTTATAACAAACTAATTGATATAACGAACCTATTTTTTAGTCCCGACCATGTGTTGTATAAATGTATATATGCTTATAAGGAAGTAGTGTTATTACGAACGAACATTATCCCTCAGTCTTGTAAGAAGAAAATCGTTGGATGATGATACGGAGAAACATGGGCTAGTGTATGACGCTCGCACACACACACACACACACACACACACACACACACACACACACACACACACACACACACACACACTCACTCTCACTCTCACTCTCACTCTCACTCTCACTCTCACATCCACACACACAGAGGTTATCAAACTAGCGAAACACATTTGCAAACACATGGAACCCCACGGGATTGGACGCACACATTGAAGTCTAGTGTGAACGTGTCTTCATCAAGCATAAGGACATCATTATTCTCGTTCAGATGCAGATAGTTTTCAGAGTGTTCACGGTCGTGGGTACTTGTTGCAGACTTTGGACAGTTTCGCATCGATATCTCTCCCGACCAGGCAGCTACTCGACTTGGAGAAATACATCATGAGCACACGCCATGCGGGGATCACAGCCCCATTCGTTTAATTGACATACCGGTTGCTTGTTGTCAAGCGCAAGATATTCTACAATAAGAATGCGTGTGGTTGAGTCATAAGCTCCTTCCTACTCATTTAGTGTCAAATAAGAGCTGTATCCACGTTTATATTTTCTCATCTTCGACCATGCCACTCATCCTCGTTACCGGCCACAGGCCCGTTTTTTTTTCTTATCATCGATATATGTTGCATATTGGAATATATAAGCATAATATAAAACATAATTATCTGTTCTTCTAAACATCTGATGTCGTGAAGCTATACAGACACGTCTTTTTTGTAATCTCGGAAGCGTGAAGTGTTTTGATGATATTTCACATAGCCTTGAAAATTAATACCGTCCTGTGCTGTGTGTAAGAAATGTCATCATGGTAAATACTCATCATAGTTCTATGGAGATATAAAGTTTCCGTGAACCACTGACATTAAGCATCCAATTTATTATAGAGTACTAAGAGTGAGTGAGTGAGTTGGATTTAACGGCGCTTTGAACAGTATTCCAGTTATATCCTAGTGTGTGAGCTAGACGTGGGAGGAAAGCCCGAAGTAATGCAGGTCTCGGACGTTTACCACTTTGTTAAAACGGGTATGGTGATAACATATTTAGAAACATCATCGGAGCGAATGGGGATTCGAACTCGTGCCCAAGAGACGCAACTCGTCACAGTGAAATGCAGCCACAGATTCCCTGTAGAATACAAAGACCACTTAATGGTCATCCTATTGATATCGATCTGTGGAGGACCTCCATTGACAGGTTACTCTTGCCACTAAAAAGGACGTCGCATTGATAACATTCTGTGTTATCACTTCTACATACATGCTGTACTTCTGACCTTCATGCTTACGTGAATACTACTGCGACTGTGAAGAAAAACAAGCACATAAACAACACATACTCTTTGTCTCGTGGGCGACTTAGATATGCAAGTTATGTTCATCGCTTGTCAACTACCATTTGGACAACAGCGATAGCATGCGGACTGGTCATTAAAGGCCAAGAGTTGTAGACACAATTACTTGATCATCTGAATTACTCTGCCCATTGCGATAACAGGTCGAAACAAAACGGAAATACATGGATAATAATGGTCCAAGACGAGTCTGCCCATTAGCACCTTGCCTGGTTTGTGCCTAGCAACGCCATAGAGATTTGCATATTATTGACTCTGGTATAGTGAATGAATTCCATCATAAACTGTCATTCCAATATTAGCTCGATAAGTGATTAGTTAATGATAGTGGCTTCGTTGAAGTTAAAAATAAATGGGTGGGGAATTATCTCGAACGAGCCTGATCGTAACCTTTTGTATTCTATTTGGGGATTGACTCTGATAATGATGACAAAGAATAGAATTAAACATGCATACTGTCCATTGCCCTACCTTGGAAAATATGACGACTTTTGTTAATAATAATAATAATAATAATAATAATAATAATAATAATAATAATAATAATAATAAAATGTCAATGTATGATTTTGCATCAAAATGTAGATTATGTAATGAATTTAATGAGACTGTCCAACATATTGTCGGAGGATGCCCAGCTCTGGCACAAACACAGTATCTTAAACGACATGATGGTGTAGCCATGCTTGTTGTTTTGACACAGAGGTCCACCCATGGTACGACCCGGAATATGTAAAGGGCGTCATGGAAAATGATCAATACAAAATCCTTTGGAATAGGCCCGTATACAGCCTCAGACATAACCAGGCCAACCAACCTGATCTTGTTCTTTTTGATAAATCCAATGAAAGCATTTATATCTTTGAATTTTCTGTCCCTTTTGACACTATTGTGATTGACAGGATTGCGGAAAAACATGGCAAATATGCAGACCTCGCTTTCGAAATGTCACACTTGCATCCCAAGTACCACTCCCCATTGTTCTCGGTGTCTTAGGTTAGGTACCTCCCAATCCTCTGACTGACATTGGAAGAGTCCCCGGGTTTGCTACCAGGAACAGCCCTTCTGACAATCTGGGTAATGCAGAAGGCTGCAGTGTTGGGGAGTCTTCACATTCTCCGAAAAGTTCTTGGCGGGTTTGACTAGGGATAAGTCCCATTCGCTGTCTGGGCTGCGTGTAGAGGGAGCAAGAGCCCTGAGCTGATGATGAGCCTAACCAGCCTGACTGTGCCAGGATCACCCTCTTTGCTGCATTTGTATTTTAATTTATTCAGTCAATACAACTACTACTACTACTAATAATAATCTCACTTCCCACTCGAAAGAAATGGGCTTCACACATTGTACCCATGTGGCGAATCGAACCCAGGTCTTCGGCGTGACGAGCAAACGCTGTAAATACTAGGCTGTCCAACCGACCCCATGTAGAGTGACGACAGACCCTAGATAAATGCTAGAATTTTAAGGTACTCATCCACATAAAAACAAGCGAAAAACCCCTTTTCATAGAGGGAAGAAAGCAGATGCGACCCCTCCGACACCGACCGCATCACGCACATGCGCCCATCAAACAGCATCGACATCAAACAGCGACGACAGAATTCGTTCGCGAAAAGGTAAGCGCACCCTACCCCACGTTTGGCACCCCCACAAACACACGCAAAGACAAGCCAATTGACCTTTTGAAAAGCAACAATTTGGGAACACGCGGAAGTCAACAGGGGAAGCGCATCGGACTCCACCTCCGTCACCGATGCGTGAAACCTGGAAATGACCTCCACATGTCCACGACGAAACCCGACGAAACCTCCACCAAGGTCCTAAATGTATTAACCTTGATAAAAGCTTAAATATACAATCATACGCCCTGAATATCATGATATGGCATTTCTATCAGGTTATATTATATATTCTCCTATTGCCTCCGGACGTTCTATGGCTGCGTTACTAACTGATTGTGAAACAATCCCCCAATAAATATTCATTCAATAATGTGATCAACAGATTGGTATAAAATACCCCAGCAAATCCGTGTGCGAGAAAACATTTACACCAACCGGTGGTATATTTTTTGTTGTTTGTGTCTTATTTAACTGAGCGCTTTTCAATATTCCAGCAATATGACGGCTTGGTGTAAATGATCGAGAGATCCAGAGATTGACATCATAAGC
This sequence comes from Haliotis cracherodii, assembly GCF_022045235.1. NCBI lineage: Eukaryota > Metazoa > Mollusca > Gastropoda > Lepetellida > Haliotidae > Haliotis > Haliotis cracherodii. Next base: position 12,172,023 of record NW_027266274.1, read on the forward strand.
ATCGATCTACGCAATTGGGACACCCACTCACGGATTCCCCTGCCAAATCTTCCATGGCCAGTCACATCGATTCTAATCTTTAACAACCTCTCACAGAAAGTACATCACAGGATCATACGATATGTTCATTCATGATTAGGTGTTTTTATCATAGGTGGCGCTAAGTTAGCTCTATTTCAGGGGAGTCGGAAATTACACATATCCGAAACAGAGTTCCAAACATAGTTCCTTATGATGGCGGTCGCCTCTTCACACTCTGTCAATACCTCGATGAATTGATTCTGGGGCATACAGTGCGGAGGAGACGGAGAACTGCCGCTGAGAAGCTGATCGCAGGACACAGTCAGGGTATTAGAAAAATGCGTATTGATAGAGAAGGTTTCAATGAGGGCGAGCTATGGTATTAGGATAATAGTGTTGTTTGTAATTGGCCTCGTTTGCCTCCTCGACAGAATAGCCATAAGGCGTTGTGGGTGGGTTGTCAGTAGGTTAGATCCATAGCATCTCATTGGCTTTGCTTTGAAGAAATCTTATGATGTGTGGACATAGGTAATACATAGTTCAACACCTCGCTGACAGTGCTGATTCCTGTGTTTCGTGAATACACGGTGCCATTACTGAGTTTCAGTGGTACATTCATATTACTTTCACAGCTAAATTTGCCCTTTACGACAAATGAAATCTGTTTCGATGGATAATTTAGACTGATTATGTATTCTCTTGCATTGACAATGTATATTTAGGAGAAACACATACTAGAGCCTAGTTTACCTGTAGATATAACCTCGGTTAATTGAATTTGGAACCGAACGCCCAGTGTGAGGTTTCAAATGTTGAATTAAGCGCGGTTATGACCATTATGTCGTAATTTCGTTCATTGTGACGCAAAAGATATGACGCCACAGTCGAATATAGAAAAGCGCCAAATTCCAAGCTCGTTGTTTCCAAAACTGAACTACATTCTCTTTGTAGATTTCTATTGCAAAACATCCTTTGAATATTGTAGTAACCGCAACTTTGCAGTTACAACTTTTGTAACCTGTAATAATTATTGTAGATATAATTATTTAAATATGCCTACCAATAATGACTGAAAAAAGTACTATTCTATGAATATAAGCTTCCGTGGTGATGCGGCCGTCAAACTCAGAATCGAGTAATTTCCAAATTCTTGGCAGAATAATGATTAGGTACTGGTTATCCTGAACGCAGTAAGCGAGATAGGCTTCAGGTATCCAATTTAGTTCAAAGGATCTCTTCGTTACCTGGTGGATACCTGTGGGTTAATGTGTCCTGTGAGAAAGAATCAATCCCAACACAGATACAAACATTGACCTCCAATGCATGGATAGCTTGAACACGACATAACATCATCAACAACAACAACAACAACAACATCATCAACAACAACAACAACAAAAATAACAACAACAACAAGTATTGCTGTCAGTAATAACCCCGTACGGTATTAAAATTGGATTCCAGTAGGTCTTCCGTACTGTACCGCAAGACCGACAAGAATATAGATCGATATATTGTGTGTCATCGTAGTCCAAGGCCTAGTGGTCAAAGCGTTCACTCGTTATGCCGATTCCCCACATGGGTAAAATTTCTGAGGCCCTTTTCTGGTCTCCCCAGCCGTGATATTGCTGAAATATTACTTAAAGTGGCGTAAAACAATACTCACTCATACTCAAAAGGAGTGGATTATTGTTCTTGCAGCCGTTGGTTTACCTTGTCCAGAGTCTTCGTGAAACGACGTGAATGTTGAATATTTAATGACTGATGCGTAAAAGAACAAACAAATCAAACCTCTGTGTCATCTTCATAATAACGCTGCTCTCCTAATGAATGTAATGAAATATAGAGTGTCGATTATCCGCCAAGATTCATTTGGTAAAAAGGCAACATTTTTAAAAGGATAACTGAAAATGGGTGACACCAGGTGTTCGCGACAAGGGTTCTGTCCATTGCATGATAAATATGTGTCGCACAGGCCGCAAAGCAGTAGTCCTGCCATAAGACGGCTGCTTGTTAATGATGTTTAACGAATCGCGTCCTGGTAACACTGTCTGCTACACCGATGAAAAGCGTCACCAATTCAGCCAGATCAATCGCCCTAAATTCTCATTCCTCATCACCATATCCGTGCTCTGGTGGTAAAAAGACCTTCATCACTTCGGGCAGCAAGCTGGCATAAAACGAAATACAATAAACTACGGTTATAACGAACCTAAAGGGACCACTAATTTTAGTTCGTTATAACCGTAGTTCGTTTAAAGCATATATGCAGCATAACTACAGCAAATAGTCGGGACAAAAAAGTGAGTTCGTATTATCCGTCAGTTCGTTATAAGCGTGTTCGTTATAAACGTATTTTTTTCAACATTATTTGGTTCCTCAAGCTGTAAGGTGCTGTAAGGTGCGTCAACTCTCAGTCCGTATATGTTTGGTGCAATCCATAAGCCTTGGTATGGGCTGATATATATGGTCCTTAAAAATAAACGGAAACAAAAAAATAAAACTGATTTCACATACCTTTTAACACCTGATTAGTTGTCGATCGAACATACGGAAGTATTACATGCCTCTATAGTAACACCTGCATTATTGAACAGAGAGAACAATGGCAATGTTTATCATATAATTCGTGCATGAAAAAATGCTGCATTGATTTATTGCACAGTATCTGCAGTGCGTCTATTGCTGGTGAGTTAAGGTATATCTCATGAGGTATCGATCTCCCTACTTGGCCTGGATACACGTGTACTGCAATCAATGATGCACAATGACAAGCCGCACACAACAAGATGCACAAATGTCACTCTTACTGCACTTCGCCAATGTATGCATTGTGTGGAATGAAACAGGCCAGCCATACATATAGGCTTGTTTGTTAGAGAGCACTCTACTGCATTAAGTAATTTTGTATGTGATATTGGCCATTAAGTTTAAAATCGACAAGGATAAAAGAAACGCACTGAGACGTGAAAATCTTGTTTCAAATGCCATTAAGCTCGGTTTATCAAGTTAATAAAAGAACACAATTTCTCAATGACGATACATACGTTGCATTATATTGACGCAATGCCAATTGACTTGTACCATAAGTTCCGGTGTTTTTTCAGATGACTTGCCTTTGCATGTGTTTGTATTGTTGCCACGGATGGGGTAGGATACGCCCACTTTCTGATATAGTCGGAATCGTACAATCGACCCTGAATTTCTTATGAATATGAAAAGTGATTTGTCGCGTTTACTTTTTATAAACTGTTGTCCATTTGAACATAAAGAAAATTACTTTCAAAGGTTGTGAAAATTCGACATAAAGCCAGTTTGAGATTCGATTGAAGAATGGTGATGTACAGTGAGTGAGTGTTAGACGCAGCTTTGAACAGTATGTTTGCGATGTCATGATGTGTTCGCTTATTATTGGAGAAATGATGCAGGTTGCAGGCATTGTACAACTTGATGACAGGAATCATAGTCGGATCGATTCTAGAAACGGATCCCCGCACTACTAAGGCGAGCAATTTTTTTCACCTCAGATCTCTGACCCACCCACGTCAGCTACCGTTGACGAGCAAGACTGACTCAGTTCAAAGAAACTCCTTGGATCATCGAGTTAACAATCATTGTCCATAATTCTCTCCTGTGAAATCAATTACTAATCAGACATGTGAACGTTCATTGTCGTGTGCATGGTATGGCGTGCATCCTCAGCACCCTCTTGTCAAGAAGGCTACGCCCCCCTGGCAATAATGCTGACCCCCCTGGCAATAATGCTCAGTCTTTACATGAACATGCATTATAGCAACAGTTCTGCTTTTCTTTTGCAAGGTCACATCAAAAACATGGCCCAAAGCCCTGATCATACAAAGGTTAAGGACCGTTTATTGTGGTAATGAAAGGAAACAGCATCGATAGATTATTAGAGAGTAGTGATTGCTGTTAATTGCACAGAATGCTTCATTTTCAATTTAGCGTGCATGTGAGGCAATGCCACCGCTGGGAAGGTCCAAACAATAAGTACATAAAATACGCACTGGTGATTTATCAATCTTGAATATTTCATCGGGAACAGTACCATACAGAGTAAGGACATTCCACTGTAGTTATATAGGTCTTCAGCAAGCACTGTATAGAAGTATTCGAACTAGATTGGAAATAGAAACGATAAAACCGTTTCCATAATAATGATAACTGAGTGAGTGAGTGAGTTGGGTTTAACGCCGCTTTTAACAGTATTCCAGTTATATCACAGCGTGTCAGCTGAATGTGGGAGGAAAGCCCGAAGTGATGCCGGTCTCAGACGTTTACCACTTCGGTGAAACCCATGAGCATGGGTATGGTGCTGACAAACCTAGAAACATAATCGAGGTGAACCGGGATTCGAACCCACAATCATAGGTTTCTGTCGTGCCAAAGGGACAACTCTGCACAGCGATTCGCGGTGCCTTAGACGACTGAATATTTCAAGGTTGCATTGAGCTGTTGTGCGTTATGAAGCTTTGGACAGTGCGTTTGAAGTATGGTATCTGTGTTTTGAACTTTTGAATATCAGTTTTGGGTAGTTTCGGGATACTCAGGAATATTCCAGCTATATGACGGTGGTCTGTAAATTATCAAGTCTGGACCAGGCCATCCAGTAATTGATATCATGAGCATCGATCCACGCAATCGGGATACGATGAATTGCATCAACCAAGTCAGCTAGCCCGACCACCCCTTATTCGCCTCTTACGACAAGCAAAGTCGCCTTTCAAGGCAAGCATGGGTTGCTGAAGACCTATTCTACCCCGGATCTTCAAGGGTCGATGAAATATGTGCTGATTATTGATTATATATGGAAGGTCAACTTCTGTTACCGTGTTCATGTTTATTAATTACAGAAATGATGATCACGAAATGACTTATCGTGCTATGCCAAGTGCAATGTATCTAGTAGTGTCTAACACTGACGTGAGTTCGTGAACACGATATGCATCTAAAGTGACACGCATTCGCAAGAAAGCAATATGTCATTTTTTCACGGTGAAAATAATTGTCTGTAATGTGTCAACCATCTGTGACTTACAGTTTGTCGTAGACGTCAAAGGACTATAATTACATCCTCTAGAAACAGCTGGTGTCTCAGAGCCAATTGTCAGGAGTGACCGACATCATAACCAGTCTTTATTCTGTCAGGAGATGTAGATTGAATAACTGGTTTCCCCTACAACAGCACGGCTGTGAAATCAGGGCAGTAAGCACATACCATTGGCATTAGCATCTACTTTACTGATACAAGAAGCGTTCAAGACGACACGAACTCGTGTCTGAGTACTTCTATGAAAGGAAAGATTTGTGCTCCTTCTGTGGTCTGCTTGTCTACATATCACCGACAAATATCGTCTGGTGATATAGATTCCTGATGAGTTTAACAACATGTCTGGCATTAGTGTGGCGAGGTTTACAATGTAAGGTATTATCACTATCAAACGTCAATAGCCTTCAGTCAAAGTCAACACTGATCGTTATGTAGGACTATGGTACAATGCACTGACTAGATGAGTCATCCAGAGCTTCCCGGAAATTGGTTTCTACTTGGATTCATTTGACAAAAGATGAATCCTTTGCTTATACCATGGTTTAGCTGTCTTAACTAATCGTCAATGTTACAATTAAAAAATGACACCTATGACATTTCAGATGAATATACGGATTTTATACTCTTTTCTAAAACATTTATTTTTAGTTATGATTATCCAAATAACCATGCACAATGGTAAGCACAGAAGCGTTCCCTTAAGGTATAAGGTATATTGAATTTTATTCTAAACCGAACGCTTCACGTGACAATTCAACAGTGACAAAACAGAGGTTATTCATGTTTATCGTAAACAAATTGGTGCGTGGAAGGAACTCGAGTGTGTGAAATCACACAACGCAGTATAAACCAACCATACAATGCCATTACACAATTCAATAAAGTCCAGCAACAATTCTATAGTGTATGTCCAAAGCCATTTGACCTGAGTGACATAAATGGTAAAAATCATTGCACGAATGATAGAAATCTAATTGGCAAAATTTTCTATTATGGTAATGTATCGCTTGCCCAACTGTTAATTCATGAATTGTTTGATAGGAATTACTTAGAAGTTGACGGATGACAAGGTAAGCAATAATCACTTAACCTGTTATGCTAGTAACCACTTTTCTCAATGTAAATTTCATGAATGATGATTGTGAATGAATGAGGATTCGGCGCCACAGTAAGCTGAATACATTCCGGTCGTAATATTCGAGTTTGGAAAAGGGCAAACCGATGAGTGAGTGAGTGAGTTGGGTTTGACGCCGTTTTTGACAGTATTCCAGTTATATTGCGGCGTGTCAGCTTAATGTGGGAGGAAAGCCCGAAGTGATGTAGATCATAGACGTTTTCCACTTCGGTTAAACCCACGAGCACGGGTATGGTGCTGACAAACCTAGAAACATAATCGGGATTCGAACCCACATTCATAGGTTTCTGGCGTGCCAAAGGGACGCAACTCTGCACAGCGACGACTTAGACGACTGGGCCACCCGTGCCTCGGCAAACCGATCAGTCCTCAGAACATAAGCAACGCAGTAAACCAATTTGAAGAGGCTGGCCAACCCGGTTACATTTCAGTCGACTCTTATAGCATCAAGGCTCCTGAACGACAATGTTGCAGCTTGGACTGCAGTATTAATGGGCAACTTAATTTGTACGCCAATGAGGACCCTGTCGCCTTGCCCAACTTATACTATAAACGTACGTGTACGTATACAATCGGCTATACTTTAAATAGAGATGTCTTATGATTATGGAAATGGCGTTTGTCACGATTATTGTACACTGACCCGTTCCTAATTAAGCCAAGTTTTACTGCAAAAGAGTCCCCTAGTATATGTGAGGGAACTCAGAAGAGATGACAATTATATAAGGTATATAAGGCCTCATATGTCGCTAAGGGAACACAAGGTTAAAACAATTTTAGAGTATGTGTGCATGTACGTTCACCTTTGTCAAACCATGTTGTCTCTAATCATTGTTGTTGAAAACATGGAAGTCCCAGACTACTGTTTGGCTTCTCCGTGAAAGAAGTTCTTAACATTCGCTAAATACGTCCCTCAACAGAGATCCGAATCCTTCGTCTGGATTATCTTTTAAACTTCTTAATGAAACAGGACCGTCTCCGTGGTCTTGTGGTAGAGCGTCCGCCCGGAGAGCAGAATGTCCGGGTTTCGATCTCCGGCCGCGTCATACCAAAAGACGTTAAAAGATGGTAAGACGAGTTCTATGGATGAACAACTTTTTTATTACAATTAGTGCGACGTTTCGGTGTAGATGCCAGGTCTTCAGTAAGAGGTGAGGTGAGGTGAGGTGAGGTGAGGTGAGGTGAGGTGAGATAAAATCACTTGATAAAGGTGTTAGGATCTACACCGAAACGTCGCACTAATTGTAACAAAGAAGTTGTTCATCCATAGAACTCGTCTTACTTCATCACACCAACTTCTAAATGCCACTGAAAGAAGTTAAATGGTACTTGTTGTTACCCTCTCTGGCGTTCGGCATTAAGGGGCTAAAACAAGGACTGGTCGGTACACTATACTGTGTCTGAGTGGGGTATTCATGTTAAACTGCGGCAAGGTATTTCAGTGGGCTAGTACTATAAATCGGCATCAGTCCGGACTAGTACAAGCAGCCACACACACGAGCATGCACGTCGCTAAATAAGTGCAATAATCTAACGCAACGTTAAACACATTCTCACCTCACCTCACCTCACCTCACCTCACCTCACCTCTTAATGAAGACCTGGCATCTATACCGAAACTTAAGAACAATGGAATAAGAATACTCAAATTCATGTCAATCCTGAATTCATTGTTCTTCGGATTGTATTTGTTTAAAACGGCTTACAAACTTTAATAGACATGATAAATGCAATGAGGCATCAAATGGTAGAAAGTGAGACGTCAGTACTGATTTGTAAATGTGCTCTTGCTCCTATTAGGATATATGGGCCAAACTAGTCAATAACCATTTAATTGGTGGTCGTCAGCCAATAAAGTCAAACGAAATATCAATAAATGTCCAGTGAATACCGGAAGCATCATAAGCCTGGCGCCTCGTGAGAGCAAAGACGGGGATAAAGTCATTCGATGAAGTGCATATCCAAAGCAAGCAAGCAAAGCCTCGAAGTAAGGGCAAATCAGTCAATACCAGCCCATCGACACAAGTAGTTGTATCAACACACAGTACAATGGACGTAATGAGCAGATATTGGACTGATTCTAGCCTAAATGGGCAGTCCTGCAGATTAGCAGGTCCATGCTGATCTTGATCTTCAGTTATGCAAGAGAAGGAACAGCAAACAGTGAACCGCTACAGAAATACCACCGTGATAGTCAGTGGCTATTGTATCCAAGAGGAACGGCAAACACGATTTTCCCATCCAATCGCGTGTGATCTGCTTTATTCCGGCTGATGATATGATGAAGAAGCCCTGAAGACAAATCCATGAGTCAACTTTTAGCACTGGCTACTTTATATTTCCTTTGAAGTAGACACTAGGTAAGGCGGTAAATAGGGGGGTCAAGCACTCTCACATTATGGTTGTGTTTCCGATTTGGCCTCGCAGATTTTGCTGAGTCAGTGTAAACTTAGGCATCGACCGCGTCTGTCCTTGGATACAGAAATGGAAAGTTCAGATAAACGTTATGTTGAGTGAAGTTCATAGAGGAAGCTTATGGAACTGATGTCTTTCTATATTAATCATGATGTACGTGTAAAAACTTCAGACATCCTGGGGTCACGGGTGGTTTAGTCGTCTGTGCAGAGTTGCGTCCCTTGGACACGCCAGAAACCTATGATTGTGGGTTCGAATCCCAGTTAAACTTTCGTGGTTTGTCAGCACCATACCCGTGCTCGTGGGTTTCTCCAAAGTGGTAAACGTCTGGGACCTGCGTCACTTCGTGCTTTCTTCCCACATTGAGCTGACACGCCGTGATATAACTCACTCACTCATACATCCTTACCTTCAAGGACGTTGGGTGAGGCAGGTGGTTAAAACGTTCCCCGTTAAGTCGATAACCCGGGTTTGATCCTCTTAATGGGTATTATGCGTGAATTCGATTGTTAACGCGCCAGTCGTGAAATGGCTGGAATTGTGTAGTCTTCTAACCCTTACTTCAGATAGTACAGATTCAGATTTGCTTGTTCGTTAACCGTGAATATCCAGGTTAGAATTGCTCTTCAGCAACCCATGCTTGTCGTAAGAGGCCACTAATGGGATCGGGTGGTCAGACTCGCTGACTTGTTGATGCATGTCGTCGTTTCCCAAATGTTTGGATCGATGCTCATGGTGTCAATGACTGGATTGTCTGATTCAGACTCGATTGTTTACAAACCACCACCATGGATTCGGCATATTAGAATGCGGCGTTATAAAACAACCCCCAAAACAAACAAAGCTTGTTCGTATTGAAATGAAGGACGTCATCACAGTAACCGTGCTGCAGGTGGTTCCTTAGCCTCATATCCATATCCTTACACCCTCCTCCTCCTCCTCCTTCTTCTTCTCCTCCTCCTTCTTCTTCTTCTCCTTCTTCTCCTCCTTCTCCTCTCTCCTTCTTCTTCTCCTTCTCCTCCTCCTTCTTCTTCTCCTCCTCCTCCTCCTTCTCTTCTTCTCCTTCTCTCCTCTTTCTCCTTCTCCTCCTCCTTCTTCTCCCTCCCCTCCTTCTTCTCCTTCTCCTCCTTCTCTCCTCCTTCTCCTTCTTCTTCTTCTCCTTCTTCTTCTTCATCATCATCATCTTCTTCTTCTTCTCCTTCTTCTTCTCCTTACATCCATAAAAGAGTAATCTACATCTTTGCCTACTCACCACCATCAACACGTTTACATTAACAATATATCTTTGAATGTTATCCATCGTCGATAACCGGAAAGGTCTTCTTAGTTCCGTCACTGTAAATCCAACCCTTCTCTTCGAGGCAAATTCAAATTTGAGTGCGCAGCTTCAGTCGACGTCCGGGGATGTGAAGGTTAAAGAATGATGTTTTAATTTGGGCAAGCCTTTTATTTGAACGCCCAACGATTGATATAATGGAGGCCTCTTCCCTTTACAAATTGCTTTGAATTTATGAATACGGATATATTTCACCAGCTATTCATAATAAGGAAATGATGTCAGTTTGGAGATGTGAAAGTTATATTTCAATGATGAACCATTGTTTTGTCTTTTGCCTTCTTTAATTTTATTTTTATCAGACAGGCTTGATGTTATCAAACTAGGGGGGCGGTCGGGTAGCCTAGTGGTTAAAGCGTTGGCACGCCACGCCAAAGACCCGGGTTCGATTCCCGACATGGGTACAATGTGTGAAGCCCATTTCTGGTGTCCCCCGCCGTGATATTGCTGGAATATTGCTAAAAGCGGCGTAAAACCATTCTCACTCACTATCAAACTAGAGCTTGTTTTAATCGCTGGTCTCCAGCAAACCACCAACCCCGTCGTTAAACAAACATGAATGTCATAATCATAATCTGGCTCAGTATTTTACAGCTTACAGTCAGTATCACAATGATCAGTACTGAGGCCATGTCGTAATAGTTTGTTTTTTTTGGAATTACATTTACAAAACCATATCATCACAAATGGATTCGTTTAACGGTTTGTTATATATGTGAGCGGGAAAATCCCATTTTCATATGCACTGTCTCCTAAGAGTTCAAACGAAGTGCATATTGTAACACTAATGTCAAAGCATCCTTCCTAGAATACTCTGTAATTGGGCACATCTAAGCTTGTAAGTGCTTCTGATATGTCATGTCCCCTGTCGGATCAAAAGCAGGGGGTATGCTCAGAGGACCTGCCGACACTGGTGCACAGCGGCACAAAAGGCAGCGTGAAGCGCGTGTACAAAATGTCATGGAATATTATCGTAATTTCATCTTTTGTGTTTATGCATCAGAAGGATTTGATACATAATTTCAATAACAGGTGTTGTTTGCTGACATATATGTTCTTCGTGTTAATCAAATAAATGTACATGCTTGTGAAGTTTAATGCATGAACAGAAATTGCACTATAACTAGCTCGCCATCTGTCACCTTGCAGACAATTTTTGTTGGGTTATTTTTTTATAAACAACAATTTATTACTCAGTGATGTTTTTGTCAGTTCCAATTAATCTTTCATTAATATTTCTTTCCATATATTCCCTGTAATATATTACTGATAGGAATCGTCTAAAAATCATTTACATTCATTCGATTTTTATTTGCTGTAAACCATTATGTTGTTCCATTTAATTATTCTGTGACAGTGTACTGTGTTGCTTTAACATTGTCCAATATCGTATACTGTGACAGTGCCCTGTCGTGGTTTGCTGTAACAGTGGTCTGCATTGGTCTGCTGTCACAGTGTCCTCTTTTGGTCATCTGGTACAGTGTCCGCTATTGGTTTACTGTAACAGTGTCCCCTATTGGTTAACTGCAACAGTGTCCGCTATTGGTTTACTGAAACAGTGTCCTCTATCGTTTTACTGTAACAGTGTCCCCTATTGGTTTACGGTAACAGTGTCCTCTGTTGGTTTACTGCAACAGTGTCCTCTATTGGTTTACTGTAACAATGTCCTCTATTGTTTTACGGTAACAGTGTCCTCCATTGTTTTACTGCAACAGTGTCCTCTGTTGGTTTACTGTAACAGTGTCCTCTGTTGGTTTACTGTAAACGTGTCCTCTAATGGTTTACTGCAACAATGTCCTCTATTGGTTTTCTGTAAACGTGTCCTGGTAGGGTCTGCTGTAAAATGGCCTCTATTGATTCACTGTAAAAGTGTCCTCTAGTGGTTGGCTGTAAAAGTGCCCTGTTATGGTCTGCTGTAAAAGTGTCCCCTGTTGGCCTGCTGTGAAATTGTCCGCTATTGATTCACTGTAAAAGTGTCCTGTTATGGTATGCTATAAAAATGTCCTCTATTTGTTTGCTGTAAAAGTATCCTGTTATGGTCTGCTGTAAAAATATCCTGTTTTCGGTTGCTGTAACAGTGTCCAGTAATGGTTCGCTGTAACAGCGTTATGTGACGACACATTGTAATGTGCTATAACCCTGGAGTGCAACAATGCCCATTATCGGTTTGCTGTAATTCTGGAACTCGATAAATGTTTCAACGTCTTCTTTTATTCAAAGGCAGAGCTCGCACTAATACATCCTCGAACAGTTTAATTCCCTCAATACAAACCAGAAAAAAATGTGCCCCTTTCCTTGATTCTGAACTCATTTGTTTGTCACTACGACAAGGACACGGAGATGAAAACCCGGAAGCCTTGACTTCAGAAATATTTTTTCAACTTAATGCCGTGAATAAACAAGAGTATCGTTTCTGCCAAATCAATGAATAGTATCACCCCACGGCGCGTACCAACTCCTTCAACATCAGGACCCTATTAATACTTCTCTTATGATAACACCAAGTTTATGAATGAACGTAAGCCCACATGAAGATGCAAATGATCGATTGGAGTCCTTCGATACCCTTTGAGTATATGATTCACAGAGGGCTAGCAGTATGCGAGACACATGTCGCGGCTTAGCATCTAAAGAAGGGTTATTAATATTTCATCGGTACATACACAGCAGTGCCCAAGGGGGCCTACACATGAAACAGTCCTTTGGTGTGTGCCACAGACCTAGTCCAATCTGCAACTGTGATTAGCACAGTCCTATTTCTGTTCCATGGATAATACGACGCCAATATTACCGATACATCCCTTTCATAATGTTATCCGTTTCCATGAACATGTGTTGGAGCATATAATTGCCTCTGAAAAGATTCCAATTCCCATATTGACATATGCGTCAACTTGCCAATAAACCGTATGAAAGTTTAATGACGAAGTACTTCGACTATTCACCAGCGCCATGTCAGACCTGCTCGTAATTTAACCTAAACGAATAATCAGCTTTTGGCCTTACATTAATTATTAACCAACATAAAGGGTATGGTGTATCACTTATTTTTTTAAGGTCGCTACACTACATTGTTACTATTGTGATATGATACTAAACATACGTGGGGGCACGGGTGGCCCAGTCGTCTAAGGCGCCGCGATTCGCTGTGCAGAGTTGCGTCCCTTGGACTTGCCAGAAACCTATGATTGTGGGTTCGAAACCCGGTTCGCCCCAATTATGTTTCTAGGTTTGTCAGCACCATACCCGTGCTCGTGGGTTTCACCGAAGTGGTAAACGTCTGAGACCTGCATCACTTCGGGCTTTCCTCCCACATTAAGCTGACACGCCGTGATATAACTGGAATAGTGTTAAAAGCGGCGTTAAACCCAACTCACTCACTCACTCACTCACTAAACATACGTATCTGCTACCGGTCACAACACACAAAGGGCCGCAGGGTAGCCTAGTGGCTAAAGCCTTCGCTCGTCACGCCGAGAAACCCCCCATGTGGTACAATGTGTGAAGCCATTTCTGGTTTCTCCTGATATAAGTGGAATATTACTAAAAGCGACGTCAACCCATACTCACTTACAACACACATTGGAAGTCAATTAGGAATAAAGTTTCATCTGAAGCCTTTTCCAATGTAGGAAAGTATAAAAAGTTATAGCAATCATGTGTTGAGAACTATAATAATTTTATATATATTTGGCGATGTTTTATTTGTTTATTCATTCCAGTGAGTGTGCTTGGGGCAGGTGTTTATCAGATTACTTGGCATGTACTGTGTAAACTAATATTGGCGGATCTCTAATAACTTTTAACACGATCTGTAATTATTCCACCAGACCTCGCTTGATTATGTGATGTAAACGCTTCATGTTTCAGGTTTGATGAATTATCAGTGGGAGACACGGATGGCCGAGTCACCTCAGGGCGCCGCTACTAGCTGTACAGAGCTGCGACTCTTGGGCACATAGAAACCTATGATTGAGGGTTCGAATCCAGGTTCGCCCCGATAATGTTCTGGTTTGTAAGCACCACACCTGTGCTAGTAGGTTTCACCAAAGTGGTAAACGCCTGGCATCACGTCGGGCGTTGCTCACACATGAAGCTCACACGCCATCATATTGGAATATTGTTCAAAGCGGTGTTAACCCCAACTCACTCACTCAAGTGTAAGTGTGACAAAGAAACAGATTTGACACCGCCTGTGACAACTAATGTAATGTTTCATTACTTTTGTTTACGTTCCAGTCAAACCTCCCTCTTCCAACAAAGACCCTGCTAACAACCTCGCGTTATGAGGGAATAATTGACAGTGGGATACATTTCTCAGTCACAATCAGACCAAATTCAGCTTTTATCAAATGTCTCATCGGACTCTATAGGTGTGGATGTATGAAAACGCAACATGACAACGACCAACTTCTTGGCGCTACCATATAGCTGGCATCTAGCCGGAGGCGATACAACCAATTCACTGTGTAAACGGCTTTGATTGGTGCGAGGAGCAGTATGCACAAAGTGAGAGCCTGTAGATAAGAGACGGGGATAAATGTATTATTAGCAGTTTTTGTATGCCACGCGACAAACGAAGCGGGAAATTAGGCGCGATAATTCAATAATTCGGCCGGCTGTCAAGCAACAGACGAGGGTTTGATCTAATCACAACCATTTATGTGTACATTACGGGATCAGTCTACACGACCATCGCTACACAAAATGACAACTCACTTTAATGATTTAATTCTAGTCCATTTCCCGGTCTGTTTGACGAAGGCTATGAAGCAGGGAATGTCAATAGGAACACTATCGAGACCTCATCTGGCGTTTTTATGATTGAATGATTGCCATGACAGTTTTTTATATTACGAATTGACTATAAATTGAATGAGTTTGAAAACGAAAGTAGATATCGGTGTTCGTTGCTGTAATAGAAACATATGAACGCAATCCGCTTGATGGTAGATGGGTTTGTCCCTCTTGGATGTCTCTGTGGCAAGAAGTTGATGCTCATTGACCTTGTTTGTGGCTAATTGCATCAAGTCTTTGAATGACATTTAGAAGTGATACACATAAGGAAGAGAATTGATGGATATCAAGTTCTTTGTTACGCGGAGCACTATGTTTCGGAGTATATACTTACTCCTTCATCATGTGGATAAAATACTATAAGGTAGAGGGTGTCCCAAACTTCGCAACATTGGAAGGGGTTTAAGAACATCGGGATAAGTGGCGTGTGCCCACTATATCATTAGGGGTCTTGATAGTGGGTTTGGGTCAGAGTGTTGGAGAAGTGACACACGTGGAATAACTTGTTTAATACATCAGTTATTTTACTAATGCTTTAGAACATATAGATCAACAATATCAATGTGTATTATACATAAAATTGTATTACCAATAGCTTATGGTTTTACTATTGTATATAGATCACATATTTGGTAGGGGCGGTCCCCCGCCGTGATATTGATGGAATATTGCTAAAAGCGGCGTAAAACCGTACTCACTCACTCAC